>NC_079874.1:15320146-15620146 GCF_023065955.2 Ursus arctos
GCGAGTGTGACAGTGTGTGTGTGTGTGTGTGTGTTTTCCGGTAACCATTGTGTATGCCTGTATGAAAAAGTCAATGGGTGTATTTGTGTGTTCTTGCGTATTGTGTTTCAGATCCACATTTGTGAGTGTGTGAGGGCAGTTCCAAGTGTTGATGGCTCTGCTGGATACGCACTGTGAGTGCTGTGTTGTGAGTGTGATAGTGTGTGTGCGTGTGTGTTTGCGGGAAACAATTGTGTACGCCTGTAAGAAAATGTCGATGGGTGTTTGTGTGTTTCTTGTGTATGTCTGTGTTGGGAAAACGTTTGTGAGTATGTTAGGGCAGTTCCAAGTGTTGATGTCTCTGCCGAGGTACAGAGTGAGTGCTGTGTTGTGAGTGTGAGAGTGTGTGTGTGTGTGTGTGTGTCTGTGTGTGTGTTTTCGGATAACCATTGTGTATGCCTGTATGAAAAAGTCGATGGGTGTATTTGTGTGTTCTTGCGTATTGTGTTTCAGATCCACATTTGTGAGTGTGTGAGGGCAGTTCCAAGTGTTCATGAGTTTGCTGGATATCCAGTGTGAGTGTGTGTTGTGAGTGTGACAGTGTGTGTGCGTGTCTGTGTGTGTGTTTGCAGGAAACCAGTCTGTATGCCTATAAGAAAAATTCGATGGGTGTTTGTGTGTGTTTCTTCTGTATGTGTGTGTCGGGACCACATTTGTGAATATGTGAGGGCAGTTCCAAGTTTTGATGGCTCTGCTGGAGACCCAGTGAGAGTGCTGTGTTGTGAGTGTGATAGTGTGTGTGTGTCTCTGTGTGTGTGTGTGTTTGGGGGAACCCCACAGTGTATGCTTCTAAGAAAAAGTCGAAGGGTGTTTGTGTGTGTTTCTTGTGTATGTGTGTGTCGGGACCACGTATGTGAGTATGTTGTGGCAGTTCCAAGTGCCAGTGTGAATGCTGTGTTGTGAGTGTGGCAGTGTGTGTTTCTGTGTGTGTTTGTGTTGGCGGGAAAACATTGTGTATGCCTGTAAGAATAAGTCGATGGATGTTTGTGTGAGTTTTATGTGTATGTGTGTGTCGCGACCACATTTGTCAATATTTTAAGGCAGTTCCAAGTGTTGATGGTTCTGCTGGATACCCATTGTGAGTGCTGTGTTGTAAGTGTGACTGTGTGTGTGTGTGTTCACGGGAAACCATTGTGTATGCCTGTAAGAAAAAGTCGATGGGTGTTTGTGTGTGATTCTTGTGTATGTGTGTGTCGGTAAAACGTTTGTGAGTATGTTAGGGCAGTTGCAAGTGTTGATGGCTCTGCCGAGGTCCAGTGTGCGTACTGTGCTGTTAGTGTGACAGTGTGTGTGTGTGTGTGTGTGTGTGTTTGGGGAAACCCCACTCTGTCTCCCTGTAACAAAATGTTGATGGGTGTTTGTGTGTGTTTCTTGTGTATGTGTGTGTCGGGACCACGTTTGTTTGTATGTTAGGGCAGATTCAAGTGCCAGTGTGAATGCTGTGTTGTGAGTGTGATAGTGTGTGTGTGTGTTTGCGGAAACCATTGTGCATGACTGTAAGTAAAAGTCAATGGGAGTTTGTGTGTGTTTCTTGTGTATGTGTGTGTCGGGACCACGTTTGTGAGTATGTTAGGGCAGTTCCAACTGTTGATGGCTATGCCGGGGACCCAGTGTGAGTGCTGTGTTGTGCGTGTGATAGTGTATGTGTGTGTGTGTGTGTGTTTTGCTGGATACCATTGTGTATGTAAGAAAAAGTCGTAGGGTGTTTTTGTGTGTTTCTTCTGCATGTGTGTTTCGGGACCACGTTTGTGAATATGTTAAGGTAATTCCAAGTGTTCATGGCTCTGCTGGAGATCCAATGTGAGTGCTCTGTCGTGAGTGTGACTTTTGTGTGTGTGTGTGTGTGTGTGTGTGTTTGCAGGAAACCATTCTGTATGCCTGCAAGAAAAAGTCGATGGGTGTTTGTGTGTGTTATTTGTATATGTGTGTGTCAGGACCATGTTTGTGATTATGTTAAAGCAGTTCCAAGTGTTGACGGCTGTGTTGGAGACCCAGTGTGAGTGCTGTGTTGTGAGTGTGATAGTGTGTGTGAGTCTGTGTGTGTTTCAGAACCCCCTGTGTACGCCTGTAAGAAAAATTCAATGGGTGTTTGTGTGTGTTTCTTGTGTATGTGTGTGTCAGGAAAACGTTTGTGAGTATGTTAGGGCAGTTCCAAGTGTTGATGGCTCTGCCGAGGCCCAGTGTGCGTACTGTGCTGTTAGTGTGACAGTGTGTGTGTGTGTGTGTGTTTTCCGGTAACCATTGTGTATGCCTGTATGAAAAAGTCGATGGGTGTATTTGTGTGTTCTTGCGTATTGTGTTTCAGATCCACATTTCTGAGTGTGTGAGGGCAGTTCCAAGTCTTCATGAGTTTGCTGGATATCCAGTGTGAGTGTGTGTTGTGAGTGTGACAGTGTGTGTGCGTGTCTGTGTGTGTGTTTGCAGGAAACCAGTCTGTATGCTTATAAGAAAAATTCGATGGGTGTTTGTGTGTGTTTCTTCTGTATGTGTGTGTCGGGACCACATATGTGAATATGTTAGGGCAGTTCCAAGTGTTGATGGCTCTGCTGGAGACCCAGTGAGAGTGCTGTGTTGTGAGTGTGATAGTGTGTGTGTGTCTCTGTGTGTGTGTGTGTTTGGGGGAACCCCACAGTGTATGCTTCTAAGAAAAAGTCGATGGGTGTTTGTGTGTAATTCTTGTGTATGTGTGTGTCGATAAAACGTTTGTGAGTAAGTTAGGGCAGTTCCAAGTGTTGATGGCTCTGCCGAGGTCCAGTGTGCGTACTGTGCTGTTAGTCTGACAGTGTGTGTGTGTGTGTGTGTGTGTTTCGGGAAGCCCCACTCTGTCTCCCTGTAACAAAATGTTGATGGGTGTTTGTGTGTGTTTCTTCTGTATGTGTGTGTCGGGACCACGTTTGTTTGTATGTTAGGGCAGATTCAAGTGCCAGTGTGAATGCTGTGTTGTGAGTGTGATAGTGTGTGTGTGTGTGTGTTTGCGGAAACCATTGTGCATGACTGTAAGTAAAAGTCAATGGGAGTTTGTGTGTGTTTCTTGTGTATGTGTGTGTCGGGACCACATTTGTGAATATGTTAGGGCAGTTCCAAGTGTTGATGGCTCTGCTGGAGACCCAGTGAGAGTGCTGTGTTGTGAGTGTGACAGTGTGTGTGTGTCTGTGTGTGTGTGTGTGTTTGGGGGAACCCCACAGTGTATGCTTCTAAGAAAAAGTCGATGGGTGTTTGTGTGTGTTTCTTGTGTATGTGTGTGTCGGGACCACGTATGAGAGTATTTTGTGGCAGTTCCAAGCGCCAGAGTGAATGCTGTGTTGTGAGTGTGGCAGTGTGTGTTTCTGTGTGTGTTTGTGTTGGCGGGAAAACATTGTGTATGCCTGTAAGAATAAGTCGATGGATGTATGTGTGAGTTTCATGTGTATGTGTGTGTCGCGACCACATTTGTCAATATTTTAAGGCAGTTCCAAGTGTTGATGGTTCTGCTGGATACCCATTGTGAGTGGTGTGTTGTAAGTTTGACTGTGTGTGTGTGTGTTCAAGGGAAACCGTTGTGTATGCCTGTAAGAAAAAGTCGATGGGTGTTTGTGTGTGTTTCTTGTGTATGTGTGTGTCGGGAAAACGTTTGCATGTTAGGGCAGTTCCAAGTGTTCATGGCTCTGCCGAGGCCCAGTGTGCGTACTGTGCTGTTAGTGTGACAGTGTGTGTGTGTGTGTGTGTGTTTGGAGAAACCCCACTCTGTCTGCCTGTAACAAAATGTTGATGGTGTTTGTGTGTGTTTCTTGTGTATGTGTGTGTCGGGACCACGTTTGTTTGTATGTTAGGGCAGATTCAACTGCCAGTGTGAATGCTGTGTTGTGAGTGTGATAGTGTGTGTGTGTGTGTGTTTGCGGAAACCATTGTGCATGACTGTAAGTAAAAGTCAATGGGAGTTTGTGTGTGTTTCTTGAGTATGTGTGTGTCGGGACCACGTTTGTGAGTATGTTAGGGCAGTTCCAAGTGTTGATGGCTATGCCGGGGACCCAGTGTGAGTGCTGTGTTGTGCGTGTGATAGTGTATGTGTGTGTGTGTGTGTGTGTGTGTTTTGCTGGATACCATTGTGTATGTCTGTAAGAAAAAGGCGTAGGGTGTTTTTGTGTGTTTCTTCTGCATGTGTGTTTCGGGACCACGTTTGTGATTATGTTAAGGTAATTCCAAGTGTTCATGGCTCTGCTGGATATCCAATGTGAGTGCTCTGTCGTGAGTGTGACATTTGTGTGTGTGTGTGTGTGTGTGTGTTTGCAGGAAACCATTGTGTATGCCTGCAAGAAAAAGTCAATGGGTGTTTGTGTGTGTTAGTTGTATATGTGCGTGTCAGGACAATATTTGTGATTATGTTAAAGCTGTTCCAAGTGTTGACGGCTGTGTTGGAGACCCAGTGTGAGTGCTGTTTTGTGAGTGTGATAGTGTGTGTGTGTCTGTGTGTGTTTCAGAACCCCCTGTGTACGCCTGTAAGAAAAAGTCCATGGGTGTTTGTGTGTGCTTCTTGTGTATGTGTGTGTCGGTAAAACGTTTGTGAGTATGTTAGGGCAGTTCCAAGTGTTGATGGCTATGCCGAGGCACAGTGTGCGTACTGTGCTGTTAGTGTGACAGTGTGTGTGTGTGTGTGTGTGTGTGTGTGTTTTTGGGGAAACCCCACTCTGTCTGCCTGTAACAAAAAGTTCTTGGGTGTTTGTGTGTTTCTTGTGTATGTGTGTGTCGGGACCACGTTTGTTTGTATGTTAGGGGAGATTCAAGTGCCAGTGTGAATGCTGTGTTGTGAGTGTGATAATGTCTGTGTGTGTGTGTTTGTGGAAACCATTGTGCATGACTGTAAGTAAAAGTCAATGGGAGTTTGTGTGTGTTTCTTCTGTATGTGTGTGTCGGGACCACGTTTGTGAGTATGGTAGGGCAGTTCCAACTGTTGATGGCTATGCCGGGGACCCAGTATGAGTGCTGTGTTGTGCGTGTGATAGTGTATGTGTGTGTGTGTGTGTGTGTGTGTGTGTTTTGCTGGATACCATTGTGTATGTCTGTAAGAAAAAGTCGTAGGGTGTTTTTGTGTGTTTCTTCTGCATGTGTGTTTCGGGCCCACGTTTGTGAATATGTTAAGGTAATTCCAAGTGTTCATGGCTCTGCTGGATATCCAATGTGAGTGCTCTGTCGTGAGTGTGACTTTTGTGTGTGTGTGTGTGTGTGTGTTTGCAGGAAAGCATTGTGTATGCCTCCAAGAAAAAGTCGATGGGCGTTTGTGTGTGTTATTTGTATATGTGTGTGTCAGGACCATGTTTGTGATTATGTTAAAGCATTTCCAAGTGTTGACGGCTGTGTTGGAGACCCAGTGTGAGTGCTGTGTTGTGAGTGTGATAGTGTGTGTGTGTCTGTGTGTGTTTCAGAACCCCCTGTGTATGCCTGTAAGAAAAACTCAATGGGTGTTTGTGCGTGTTTCTTGTGTATGTGTGTGTCGGGAAAACGTTTGTGAGTATGTTAGGGCAGTTCCAAGTGTTGATGGCTCTGCCGAGTCCCAGTGTGAGAGCTGTGTTGCGAGTGTGACAGTGTGTGTGTGTGTGTGTGTGTGTGTTTTCGGGTTACCATTGTGTATGCCTGTATGAAAAAGTCGATGGGTGTATTTGTGTGTTCTTGCGTATTGTGTTTTAGATCCACATTTGTGAGTGTGTGAGGGCAGTCCAAGTGTTGATGGCTCTGCTGGATGCGCACTGTGAGTGCTGTGTTGTGAGTGTGATAGTGTGTGTGCGTGTGTGTTTGCGGGAAACCACTGTGTACGCCTGTAAGAAAACGTCGATGGGTGTTTGTGTGTTTCTTGTGTATGTCTGTGTTGGGAAAACGTTTGTGAGTATGTTAGGGCAGTTCCAAGTGTTGATGTCTCTGCCGAGGTACAGAGTGAGTGCTGTGTTGTGAGTGTGAGTGTGTGTGTGTGTGTTTTTGTGTGTGTTTTCGGGTAACCATTGTGTATGCCTATATGAAAAAGTCGATGGGTGTATTTGTGTGTTCTTGCGTATTGTGTTTCAGATCCACATTTCTGAGTGTGTGAGGGCAGTTCCAAGTGTTCATGAGTTTGCTGGATATCCAGTGTGAGTGTGTGTTGTGAGTGTGACAGTGTGTGTGCGTGTCTGTGTGTGTGTTTGCAGGAAACCAGTCTGTATGCCTATAAGAAAAATTCCATGGGTGTTTGTGTGTGTTTCTTCTGTATGTGTGTGTCGGGACCACATTTGTGAATATGTTAGGGCAGTTCCAAGTGTTGATGGCTCTGCTCAAGACCCAGTGAGAGTGCTGTGTTGTGAGTGTGACAGTGTGTGTGTGTCTGTGTGTGTGTGTGTGTGTTTGGGGTAAACCCACAGTGTATGCTTCTAAGAAAAAGTCGATGGGTGTTTGTGTGTGTTTCTTGTGTATGTGTGTGTCGGGACCACGTTTGTGAATATGTTAGGGCAGTTCCAAGTGTTGATGGCTATGCCGGGGACCAAGTGAGAGTGCTGTGTTGTGAGTGTGATAGTGTGTGTGTGTCTGTGTGTGTGTGTGTGTTTGGGGGAACCCCACAGTGTATGCTTCTAAGAAAAAGTCGATGGGTGTTTGTGTGTGTTTCTTGTGTATGTGTGTGTCGGGACCACGTTTGTGAGTATGTTAGGGCAGTTCCAACTGTTGATGGCTATGCCGGGGACCCAGTGTGAGTGCTGTGTTGTGCGTGTGATAGTGTATGTGTGTGTGTGTGTGTGTGTGTTTTGCTGTATACCATTTTGTATGTCTGTAAGAAAAATTCGTAGCGTGTTTTTGTGTGTTTCTTCTGCATGTGTGTTTCGGGACCACGTTTGTGAATATGTTAAGGTAATTCCAAGTGTTCATAGCTCTGCTGGAGATCCAATGTGAGTGCTCTGTCGTGAGTCTGTCTTGTGTGTGTGTGTGTGTGTGTGTGTGTTTGCATGAAACCATTGTGTATGCCTGCAAGAAAAAGTCGATGGGTGTTTGTGTGTGTTATTTGTATATGTGTGTGTCAGGACCATGTTTGTGATTATGTTAAAGCAGTTCCAAGTATTGACGGCTGTGTTGGAGACCCAGTGTGAGTGCTGTGTTATGAGTGTGATAGTGTGTGTGTGTCTGCGTGTGTTTCAGAACCCCCTGTGTACGCCTGTAAGAAAAACTCAATGGGTGTTTGTGTGTGTTTCTTGTGTATGTGTGTGTCGGGAAAACGTTTGTGAGTATGTTAGGGCAGTTCCAAGTGTTGATGGCTTTGCCGAGGCCCAGTGTGAGTGCTGTGTTGCGACTGTGACAGTGTGTGTGTGTGTGTGTGTGTGTGTGTGTGTGTTTTCTGGTAACGATTGTGTATGCCTGTATGAAAAAGTCGATCGGTGTATTTGTGTGTTCTTGCGTATTGTGTTTCAGATCCACATTTGTGAGTGTGTGAGGGCAGTTCCAAGTGTTGATGGCTCTGCTGGATACGCACTGTGAGTGCTGTGTTGTGAGTGTGATAGTGTGTGTGCGTGTGTGTTTGCGGGAAACCATTGTGTACGCCTGTAAGAAAATGTCGATGGGTGTTTGTGTGTTTCTTGTGTATGTCTGTGTTGGGAAAACGTTTGTGAGTATGTTAGGGCAGTTCCAAGTGTTGATGTCTCTGCCGAGGTACAGAGTGAATGCTGTGTTGTGAGTGTGAGAGTGTGTGTGTGTGTGTGTGTGTTTTCGGGTAACCATTGTGTATGCCTGTATGAAAAAGTCGATGGGTGTATTTGTGTGTTCTTGCGTATTGTGTTTCAGATCCACATTTGTGAGTGTGTGAGGGCAGTTCCAAGTGTTCATGAGTTTGCTGGATATCCAGTGTGTGTGTGTGTTGTGAGTGTGACAGTGTGTCTGCGTGTCTGTGTGTGTGTTTGCAGGAAACCAGTCTGTATGCCTATAAGAAAAATTCGATGGGTGTTTGTGTTTCTTCTGTATGTGTGTGTCGGGACCACATTTGTGAATATGTTAGGGCAGTTCCAAGTGTTGATGTCTCTGCTGGAGACCCAGTGAGAGTGCTGTGTTGTGAGTGTGACAGTGTGTGTGTGTCTCTGTGTGTGTGTGTGTTTGGGGGAACCCCACAGTGTATGCTTCTAAGAAAAAGTCAGTGGGTGTTTGTGTGTGTTTCTTGTGTATGTGTGTGTCGGGACCACGTATGTGAGTATGTTGTGGCAGTTCCAAGTGCCAGTGTGAATGCTGTGTTGTGAGTGTGTCAGTGTGTGTTTCTGTGTGTGTTTGTGTTGGCGGGAAAACATTGTGTATGCCTGTAAGAATAAGTCGATGGATGTTTGTATGAGTTTCATGTGTATGTGTGTGTCGCAACCACATTTGTCAATATTTTAGGGCAGTTCCAAGTGTTGATGGTTCTGCTGGATACCCATTGTGAATTCTGTGTTGTAAGTGTGACTGTGTGTGTGTGTGTTCGCGGGAAACCGTTGTGTATGCCTGTAAGAAAAAGTCGATGGGTGTTTGTGTGTGTTTCTTGTGTATGTGTGTGTCGGGACCACGTTTGTGAGTATGTTAGGGCAGTTCCAACTGTTGATGGCTATGCCGGGGACCCAGTGTGAGTGCTGTGTTGTGCGTGTGATAGTGTATGTGTGTGTGTGTGTGTGTGTGTTTTGCTGGATACCATTGTGTATGTCTGTAAGAAAAAGTCGTAGGGTGTTTTTGTGTGTTTCTTCTGCATGTGTGTTTCGGGACCACGTTTGTGAATATTTTAAGGTAATTCCAAGTGTTCATGGCTCTGCTGGAGATCCAATGTGAGTGCTCTGTCGTGAGTGTGACTTGTGTGTGTGTGTGTGTGTGTGTGTTTGCAGGAAACCATTGTGTATGCCTGCGAGAAAAAGTCGATGGGTGTTTGTGTGTGTTATTTGTATATGTGTGTGTCAGGACCATGTTTGTGATTATGTTAAAGCAGTTCCAAGTGTTGACGGCTGTGTTGGAGACCAAGTGCGAGTGCCGTGTTGTAGGTGTGATAGTGTGTGTGTGTCTTTGTGTGTTTCAGAACCCCCTGTGTACGCCTGTAAGAAAAATTCAATGGGTGTTTGTGTGTGTTTCTTGTGTATGTGTGTGTCGGGAAAACGTTTGTGAGTATGTTAGGGCAGTTCCAAGTGTTGATTGCTCTGCCGAGGCCCAGTGTGAGTGCTGTGTTGTGCGTGTGATAGTGTATGTGTGTGTGTGTGTGTGTGTGTGTTTTCGGGTAACCATTGTGTATGCCTGTATGAAAAAGTCGATGGGTGTATTTGTGTGTTCTTGCGTATTGTGTTTTAGATCCACATTTGTGAGTGTGTGAGGGCAGTCCAAGTGTTGATGGCTCTGCTGGATACGCACTGTGAGTGCTGTGTTGTGAGTGTGATAGTGTGTGTGCGTGTGTGTTTGCGGGAAACCATTGTGTACGCCTGTAAGAAAATGTCGATGGGTGTTTGTGTGTTTCTTGTGTATGTCTGTGTTGGGAAAACGTTTGTGAGTATGTTAGGGCAGTTCCAAGTGTTGATGTCTCTGCCGAGGTACAGAGTGAGTGCTGTGTTGTGAGTGTGAGAGTGTGTGTGTGTGTGTGTGTGTGTGTGTGTTTTCGGGTAACCATTGTGTATGCCTGTATGAAAAAGTCGATGGGTGTATTTGTGTGTTCTTGCGTATTGTGTTTCAGATCCACATTTGTGAGTGTGTGAGGGCAGTTCCAAGTGTTCATGAGTTTGCTGGATATCCAGTGTGAGTGTGTGTTGTGAGTGTGACAGTGTGTGTGCGTGTCTGTGTGTGTGTTTGCAGGAAACTAGTCTGTATGCCTATAAGAAAAATTCCATGGGTGTTTGTGTGTGTTTCTTCTGTATGTGTGTGTCGGGACCACATTTGTGAATATGTTAGGGCAGTTCCAAGTGTTGATGGCTCTGCTGGAGACCCAGTGAGAGTGCTGTGTTGTGAGTGTGATAGTGTGTGTGTGTCTCTGTGTGTGTGTGTTTGGGGGAACCCCACAGTGTATGCTTCTAAGAAAAAGTCGATGGGTGTTTGTGTGTGTTTCTTGTGTATGTGTGTGTCGGGACCACGTATGTGAGTATGTTGTGGCAGTTCCAAGTGCCAGTGTGAATGCTGTGTTGTGAGTGTGGCAATGTGTGTTTCTGTATGTGTTTGTGTTGGCGGGAAAACATTGTGTATGCCTGTAAGAATAAGTCGATGGATGTTTGTGTGAGTTTCATGTGTATGTGTGTGTCGCGACCACATTTGTCAATATTTTAGGGCAGTTCCAAGTGTTGATGGTTCTGCTGGATACCCATTGTGAGTGCTGTGTTGTAAGTGTGACTGTGTGTGTGTGTGTTCGCGGGAAACCGTTGTGTATGCCTGTAAGAAAAAGTCGATGGGTGTTTGTGTGTGTTTCTTGTGTATGTGTGTGTCGGGAAAACGTTTGGGAGTACGTTAGGGCAGTTCCAAGTGTTGATGGCTCTACCGAGGCCCAGTGTGCGTACTGTGCTGTTAGTGTGACAGTGTGTGTGCGTGTGTGTGTGTGTCTGTTTGGGGAAACCCCACTCTGTCTGCCTGTAACAAAAAGTTGATGGGTGTTTGTGTGTGTTTCTTGTGTATGTGTGTGTCGGGACCACGTTTGTTTGTATGTTAGGGCAGATTCAAGTGCCAGTGTGAATGCTGTGTTGTGAGTGTGATAGTGTGTGTGTGTGTGTTTGCGGAAACCATTGTGCAACACTGTAAGTAAAAGTCAATGGGAGTTTGTGTGTGTTTCTTGTTTATGTGTGTGTCGGGTCCACGTTTGTGAGTATGTTAGGGCAGTTCCAACTGTTGATGGCTATGCCGGGAACCCAGTGTGAGTGCTGTGTCGTGCGTGTGATAGTGTATGTGTGTGTGTGTGTGTGTGTGTGTGTTTTGCTGGATACCATTGTGTATGTCTGTAAGAAAAAGTCGTAGGGTGTTTTTGTGTGTTTCTTCTGCATGTGTGTTTCGGGACCACGTTTGTGAATATGTTAAGGTAATTCCAAGTGTTGATGGCTCTGCTGGAGATCCAATGTGAGTGCTCTGTCGTGAGTGTGACTTTTGTGTGTGTGTGTGTGTGTGTGTGTGTGTTTGCAGGAAACCATTGTGTACGCCTGTAAGAAAATGTCGATGGGTGTTTGTGTGTTTCTTGTGTATGTGTGTGTCGGGAAAACGTTTGTGAGTATGTTAGGGCAGTTCCAAGTGTTGATGGCTCTGCCGAGGCCCAGTGTGAGTGCTGTGTTGCGAGTGTGACAGTGTGTGTGTGTGTGTGTGTGTTTTCCGTTAACCATTGTGTATGCCTGTATGAAAAAGTCGATGGGTGTATTTGTCTGTTCTTGCGTATTGTGTTTTAGATCCACATTTGTGAGTGTGTGAGGGCAGTTCCAAGTGTTGATGGCTCTGCTGGATACGGACTGTGAGTGCTGTGTTGTGAGTGTGATAGTGTGTGTGCGTGTGTGTTTGCGGGAAACCATTCTGTACGCCTGTAAGAAAATGTCAATGGGTGTTTGTGTGTTTCTTGTGTATGTCTGTGTTGGGAAAACGTTTGTGAGTATGTTAGGGCAGTTCCAAGTGTTGATGTCTCTGCCGAGGTACAGAGTGAGTGCTGTGTTGTGAGTGTGAGAGTGTGTGTGTGTGTGTGTGTGTGTGTGTGTGTGTGTGTTTTCGGGTAACCATTGTGTATGCCTGTATGAAAAAGTCGATGGGTGTATTTGTGTGTTCTTGCGTATTGTGTTTCAGATCCACATTTGTGAGTGTGTGAGGGCAGTTCCAAGTGTTCATGAGTTTGCTGGATATCCAGTGTGAGTGTGTGTTGTGAGTGTGACAGTGTGTGTACGTGTCTGTGTGTGTGTTTGCAGGAAACCAGTCTGTATGCCTATAAGAGAAATTCCATGGGTGTTTGTGTGTGTTTCTTCTGTATGTGTGTGTCGGGACCACATTTGTGAATATGTTAGGGCAGTTCCAAGTGTTGATGGCTATGCCGGGGACCCAGTGAGAGTGCTGTGTTGTGAGTGTGATAGTGTGTGTGTGTCTCTGTGTGTGTGTGTGTTTGGGGGAACCCCACAGTGTATGCTTCTAAGAAAAAGTCGATGGGTGTTTGTGTGTGTTTCTTGTGTATGTGTGTGTCGGGACCACGTTTGTGAATTTGTTAGGGCAGTTTCAAGTGTTGATGGCTATGCCGGGGACCCAGTGAGAGTGCTGTGTTGTGAGTGTGATAGTGTGTGTGTGTCTCTGTGTGTGTGTGTGTTTGGGGAAACCCCACTCTGTCTGCATGTAACAAAATGTTGATGGGTGTTTGTGTGTGTTTCTTGTGTATGTGTGTGTCGGGACCACGTTTGTTTGTATGTTAGGGCAGATTCAAGTGCCAGTGTGAATGCTGTGCTGTGAGTGTGATAGTGTGTGTGTGTGTGTTTGCGGAAACCATTGTGCATGAGTGTAAGTAAAAGTCGATGGGAGTTTCTGTATGTTTCTTGTGTATGTGTGTGTCGGGACCACGTTTGTGAGTATGTTAGGGCAGTTCCAACTGTTGATGGCTATGCCGGGGACCCAGTGTGAGTGCTGTGTTGTGCGTGTGATAGTGTATGTGTGTGTGTGTGTGTGTGTGTGTGTGTGTTTTGCTGGATACCATTGTGTATGTCTGTAAGAAAAAGACGTAGGGTGTTTTTGTGTGTTTCTTCTGCATGTGTGTTTCGGGACCACGTTTGTGAATATGTTAAGGTAATTCCAAGTGTTCATTGCTCTCCTGTAGATCCAATGTGAGTGCTCTGTCGTGAGTGTGACTTTTGTGTGTGTGTGTGTGTGTGTGTGTTTGCAGGAAACCATTGTGTATGCCTGCAAGAAAAAGTCGATGGGTGTTTGTGTGTGTTATTTGTATATGTGCGTGTCAGGACCATATTTGTGATTATGTTAAAGCAGTTCCAAGTGTTGACGGCTGTGTTGGAGACCCAGTGTGAGTGCTGTGTTGTGAGTGTGATAGTGTGTGTGTGTCTGTGTGTGTTTCAGAACCCCCTGTGTACGCCTGTAAGAAAAACTCAATGGGTGTTTGTGTGTGTTTCCTGTGTATGTGTGTGTCGGGAAAACGTTTCTGAGATTGTTAGGGCAGTTCCAAGTGTTGATGGCTCTGCCGAGGCCCAGTGTGAGTGCAGTGTTGCGAGTGTGACAGTGTGTGTGTGTGTGTGTGTGTGTGTGTGTGTTTTCCGGTAACCATTGTGTATGACTGTATGAAAAAGTCGATGGGTGTATTTGTGTGTTCTTGCGTATTGTGTTTCAGATCCACATTTCTGAGTTTGTGAGTGCAGTTCCAAGTGTTCATGAGTTTGCAGGATATCCAGTGTGAGTGTGTGTTGTGAGTGTGACAGTGTGTGTGCGTGTCTGTGTGTGTGTTTGCAGGAAACCAGTCTGTATGCCTATAAGAAAAATTCGATGGGTGTTTGTGTGTGTTTCTTCTGTATGTGTGTGTCGGGACCACATTTGTGAATATGTTAGGGCAGTTCCAAGTGTTGATGGCTCTGCTGGAGACCCAGTGAGAGTGCTGTGTTGTGAGTGTGACAGTGTGTGTGTGTCTGTGTGTGTGTGTGTGTGTGTTTGGGGGAACCCCACAGTGTATGCTTCTAAGAAAAAGTCGATGGGTGTTTGTGTGTGTTTCTTGTGTATGTGTGTGTCGGGACCACGTATGTGAGTATGTTGTGGCAGTTCCAAGTGCCAGTGTGAATGCTGTGTTGTGAGTGTGGCAGTGTGTGTTTCTGTGTGTGTTTGTGTTGGCGGGAAAACATTGTGTATGCCTGTAAGAATAAGTCGATGGATGTTTGTGTGAATTTCCTGTGTATGTGTGTGTCGCAACCACATTTATCAATATTTTAGGGCAGTTCCAAGTGTTGATGGTTCTGCTGGATACCCATTGTGAGTGCTGTGATGTAAGTGTGACTGTGTGTGTGTGTGTTCGCGGGAAACCGTTGTGTATGCCTGTAAGAAAAAGTCGATGGGTGTTTGTGTGTGTTTCTTGTGTATGTGTGTGTCGGTAAAACGTTTGTGAGTATGTTAGGGCAGTTCCAACTGTTGATGGCTCTGCCGAGGCCCAGTGTGCGTACTGTGCTGTTAGTGTGACAGTGTGTGTGTGTGTGTGTGTGTTTGTGTGTGTGTGTTTTCCGGTAACCATTGTGTATGCCTGTATGAAAAAGTCGATGGGTGTATTTGTGTGTTCTTGCGTATTGTGTTTCAGATCCACATTTGTGAGTGTGTGAGGGCAGTTCCAAGTGTTCATGAATTTGCTGGATATCCAGTGTGAGTGTGTGTTGTGAGTGTGACAGTGTGTGTGCGTGTCTGTGTGTGTTTGCAGGAAACCAGTCTGTATGCCTATAAGAAAAATTCGATGGGTTTTTGTGTGTGTTTCTTCTCTATGTGTGTCGGGCCCACATTTGTGAATATGTAAGGGCAGTTCCAAGTGTTGATGGCTCTGCTGGAGACCCAGTGAGAGTGCTGTGTTGTGAGTGTGACAATGTGTGTGTATCTCTGTGTGTGTGTGTGTTTGGGGGAACCCCACAGTGTATGCTTCTAAGAAAAAGTCGATGGGTGTTTGTGTGTGTTTCTTGTGCATGTGTGTGTCGGGACCACGTATGTGAGTATGTTGTGGCAGTTCCAAGTGCCAGTGTGAATGCTGTGTTGTGAGTGTGGCAGTGTGTGTTTCTGTGTGTGTTTGTGTTGGCGGGAATACATTGTGTATGCCTGTAAGAATAAGTCGATGGATGTGTGTGTGAGTTTCATGTGTATGTGTGTGTCGCGACCACATTTGTCAATATTTTAGGGCAGTTCCAAGTGTTGATGGTTCTGCTGGATACCCATTGTGAGTGCTGTGTTGTAAGTGTGACTGTGTGTGTGTGTGTTCGCGGGAAACCGTTGTGTATGCCTGTAAGAAAAAGTCGATGGGTGTTTGTGTGTGCTTCTTGTGTATGTCTGTGTCGGTAAAACGTTTGTGAGTATGTTAGGGCAGTTCCAAGTGTTGATGGCTATGCCGAGGCACAGTGTGCGTACTGTGCTGTTAGTGTTACAGTGTGTGTGTGTGTGTGTGTGTGTGTGTTTGGGGAAACCCCACTCTGTCTGCCTGTAACAAAAAGTTCTTGGGTGTTTGTGTGTTTCTTGTGTATGTGTGTGTCGGGACCACGTTTGTTTGTATGTTAGGGGAGATTCAAGTGCCAGTGTGAATGCTGTGTTGTGAGTGTGATAATGTCTGTGTGTGTGTGTTTGTGGAAACCATTGTGCATGACTGTAAGTAAAAGTCAATGGGAGTTTGTGTGTGTTTCTTGTGTATGTGTGTGTCGGGAGCACGTTTGTGAGTATGTTAGGGCAGTTCCAACTATTGATGGCTATGCCGGGGACCCAGTGTGAGTGCTGTGTTGTGCGTGTGATAGTGTATGTGTGTGTGTGTGTGTGTGTGTGTGTGTGTGTGTTTTGCTGGATACCATTGTGTATGTCTGTAAGAAAAAGTCGTAGGGTGTTTTTGTGTGTTTCTTCTGCATGTGTGTTTCGGGACCACGTTTGTGAATATGTTAAGGTAATTCCAAGTGTTCATGGCTCTGCTGGAGATCCAATGTGAGTGCTCTGTCGTGAGTGTGACTTTTGTGTGTGTGTGTGTGTGTGTGTTTGCAGGAAACCATTGTGTATGCCTGCAAGAAAAAGTCGATGGGTGTTTGTGTGTGTTACTTGTATATGTGTGTGTCAGGACCATGTTTGTGATTATGTTAAAGCAGTTCCAAGTATTGACGGCTGTGTTGGAGACCCAGTGTGAGTGCTGTGTTGTGAGTGTGATAGTGTGTGTGTGTCTGTGTGTGTTTCAGAACCCCCTGTGTATGCCTGTAAGAAAAACTCAGTGGGTGTTTGTGCGTGTTTCTTGTGTATGTGTGTGTCGGGAAAACGTTTGTGAGTATGTTAGGGCAGTTCCAAGTGTTGATGGCTCTGCCGAGGCCCAGTGTGAGAGCTGTGTTGCGAGTGTGACAGTGTGTGTGTGTGTGTGTGTGTGTGTGTTTTCCGGTAACCATTGTGTATGCCTGTATGAAAAAGTCGATGGGTGTATTTGTGTGTTCTTGCGTATTGTGTTTTAGATCCACATTTGTGAGTGTGTGAGGGCAGTCCAAGTGTTGATGGCTCTGCTGGATGCGCACTGTGAGTGCTGTGTTGTGAGTGTGATAGTGTGTGTGCGTGTGTGTTTGCGGGAAACCACTGTGTACGCCTGTAAGAAAACGTCGATGGGTGTTTGTGTGTTTCTTGTGTATGTCTGTGTTGGGAAAACGTTTGTGAGTATGTTAGGGCAGTTCCAAGTGTTGATGTCTCTGCCGAGGTACAGAGTGAGTGCTGTGTTGTGAGTGTGAGTGTGTGTGTGTGTGTTTTTGTGTGTGTTTTCGGGTAACCATTGTGTATGCCTATATGAAAAAGTCGATGGGTGTATTTGTGTGTTCTTGCGTATTGTGTTTCAGATCCACATTTCTGAGTGTGTGAGGGCAGTTCCAAGTGTTCATGAGTTTGCTGGATATCCAGTGTGAGTGTGTGTTGTGAGTGTGACAGTGTGTGTGCGTGTCTGTGTGTGTGTTTGCAGGAAACCAGTCTGTATGCCTATAAGAAAAATTCGATGGGTGTTTGTGTGTGTTTCTTCTGTATGTGTGTGTCGGGACCACATTTGTGAATATGTTAGGGCAGTTCCAAGTGTTGATGGCTCTGCTGGAGACCCAGTGAGAGTGCTGTGTTGTGAGTGTGACAGTGTGTGTGTGTCTGTGTGTGTGTGTGTGTTTGGGGGAACCCCACAGTGTATGCTTCTAAGAAAAAGTCGATGGGTGTTTGTGTGTGTTTCTTGTGTATGTGTGTGTCGGGACCACGTTTGTGAATATGTTAGGGCAGTTCCAAGTGTTGATGGCTATGCCGGGGACCCAGTGAGAGTGCTGTGTTGTGAGTGTGATAGTGTGTGTGTGTCTGTGTGTGTGTGTGTGTGTTTGGGGGAACCCCACAGTGTATGCTTCTAAGAAAAAGTCGATGGGTGTTTGTGTGTGTTTCTTGTGTATGTGTGTGTCGGGACCACGTTTGTGAGTATGTTAGGGCAGTTCCAACTGTTGATGGCTATGCCGGGGACCCAGTGTGAGTGCTGTGTTGTGCGTGTGATAGTGTATGTGTGTGTGTGTGTGTGTGTGTGTGTTTTGCTGTATACCATTTTGTATGTCTGTAAGAAAAATTCGTAGCGTGTTTTTGTGTGTTTCTTCTGCATGTGTGTTTCGGGACCACGTTTGTGAATATGTTAAGGTAATTCCAAGTGTTCATAGCTCTGCTGGAGATCCAATGTGAGTGCTCTGTCGTGAGTCTGTCTTGTGTGTGTGTGTGTGTGTGTGTGTGTGTGTTTGCATGAAACCATTGTGTATGCCTGCAAGAAAAAGTCGATGGGTGTTTGTGTGTGTTATTTGTATATGTGTGTGTCATGACCATGTTTGTGATTATGTTAAAGCAATTCCAAGTATTGACGGCTGTGTTGGAGACCCAGTGTGAGTGCTGTGTTATGAGTGTGATAGTGTGTGTGTGTCTGCGTGTGTTTCAGAACCCCCTGTGTACGCCTGTAAAAAAAGTCGATGGGTGTTTGTGTGTGTTTCTTGTGTATGTGTGTGTCGGGAAAACGTTTGTGAGTATGTTAGGGCAGTTCCAAGTGTTGATGGCTCTGCCGAGGCCCAGTGTGAGTGCTGTGTTGCGACTGTGACAGTGTGTGTGTGTGTGTGTGTGTGTGTGTTTTCCGGTAACCATTGTGTATGCCTGTATGAAAAAGTCGATGGGTGTATTTGTGTGTTCTTGCGTATTGTGTTTCAGATCCACATTTGTGAGTGTGTGAGGGCAGTTCCAAGTGTTGATGGCTCTGCTGGATACGCACTGTGAGTACTGTGTTGTGAGTGTGATAGTGTGTGTGCGTGTGTGTTTGCGGGAAACCATTGTGTACGCCTGTAAGAAAATGTCGATGGGTGTTTGTGTGTTTCTTGTGTATGTCTGTGTTGGGAAAACGTTTGTGAGTATGTTAGGGCAGTTCCAAGTGTTGATGGCTCTGCCGAGGTACAGAGTGAGTGCTGTGTTGTGAGTGTGAGAGTGTGTGTGTGTGTGTGTGTTTTCGGGTAACCATTGTGTATGCCTGTATGAAAAAGTCGATGGGTGTATTTGTGTGTTCTTGCGTATTGTGTTTCAGATCCACATTTGTGAGTGTGTGAGGGCAGTTCCAAGTGTTCATGAGTTTGCTGGATATCCAGTGTGTGTGTGTGTTGTGAGTGCGACAGTGTGTCTGCGTGTCTGTGTGTGTGTTTGCAGGAAACCAGTCTGTATGCCTATAAGAAAAATTCGATGGGTGTTTGTGTTTCTTCTGTATGTGTGTGTCGGGACCACATTTGTGAATATGTTAGGGCAGTTCCAAGTGTTGCTGTCTCTGCTGGAGACCCAGTGAGAGTGCTGTGTTGTGAGTGTGACAGTGTGTGTGTGTCTCTGTGTGTGTGTGTGTTTGGGGGAACCCCACAGTGTATGCTTCTAAGAAAAAGTCAGTGGGTGTTTGTGTGTGTTTCTTGTGTATGTGTGTGTCGGGACCACGTATGTGAGTATGTTGTGGCAGTTCCAAGTGCCAGTGTGAATGCTGTGTTGTGAGTGTGTCAGTGTGTGTTTCTGTGTGTGTTTGTGTTGGCGGGAAAACATTGTGTATGCCTGTAAGAAAAGTCGATGGATGTTTGTGTGAGTTTCATGTGTATGTGTGTGTCGCAACCACATTTGTCAATATTTTAGGGCAGTTCCAAGTGTTGATGGTTCTGCTGGATACCCATTGTGAATTCTGTGTTGTAAGTGTGACTGTGTGTGTGTGTGTTCGCGGGAAACCGTTGTGTATGCCTGTAAGAAAAAGTCGATGGGTGTTTGTGTGTGTTTCTTGTGTATGTGTGTGTCGGTAAAACGTTTGTGAGTATGTTAGGGCAGTTCCAACTGTTGATGGCTCTGCCGAGGCCCAGTGTGCGTACTGTGGTGTTAGTGTGACAGTGTGTGTGTGTGTGTGTGTGTGTGTGTGTGTGTTTTCCGGTAACCATTGTGTATGCATGTATGAAAAAGTCGATGGGTGTATTTGTGTATTCTTGCGTATTGTGTTTCAGATCCACATTTGTGAGTGTGTGAGGGCAGTTCCATGTGTTCATGAGTTTGCTGGATATCCAGGGTGAGTGTGTGTTAGGAGTGTGACAGTGTGTGTGCCTGTCTGTGTGTGTGTTTGCAGGAAAGCAGTCTGTATGCCTATAAGAAAAATTCGATGGGTTTTTGTGTGTGTTTCTTCTCTATGTGTGTCGGGCCCACATTTGTGAATATGTAAGGGCAGTTCCAAGTGTTGATGGCTCTGCTGGAGACCCAGTGAGAGTGCTGTGTTGTGAGTGTGACAGTGTGTGTGTGTCTCTGTGTGTGTGTGTGTTTGTGTGTGTTTTCGGGTAACCATTGTGTATGCCTGTATGAAAAAGTCGATGGGTGTATTTGTGTGTTCTTGCGTATTGTGTTTCAGATCCACATTTCTGAGTGTGTGAGGGCAGTTCCAAGTGTTCATGAGTTTGCTGGATATCCAGTGTGAGTGTGTGTTGTGAGTGTGACAGTGTGTGTGCGTGTCTGTGTGTGTGTTTGCAGGAAACCAGTCTGTATGCCTATAAGAAAAATTCGATGGGTGTTTGTGTGTGTTTCTTCTGTATGTGTGTGTCGGGACCACATTTGTGAATATGTTAGGGCAGTTCCAAGTGTTGATGGCTCTGCTGGAGACCCAGTGAGAGTGCTGTGTTGTGAGTGTGATAGTGTGTGTGTGTCTCTGTGTGTGTGTGTGTTTGGGGGAACCCCACAGTGTATGCTTCTAAGAAAAAGTCGATGGGTGTTTGTGTGTGTTTCTTGTGTATGTGTGTGTCAGGACCACGTATGTGAGTATGTTGTGGCAGTTCCAAGTGCCAGTGTGAATGCTGTGTTGTGAGTGTGGCAGTGTGTGTTTCTGTATGTGTTTGTGTTGGCGGGAAAACATTGTGTATGCCTGTAAGAATAAGTCGATGGATGTGTGTGTGAGTTTCATGTGTATGTGTGTGTCGCGACCACATTTGTCAATATTTTAGGGCAGTTCCAAGTGTTGATGGTTCTGCTGGATACCCATTGTGAGTGCTGTGTTGTAAGTGTGACTGTGTGTGTGTGTGTTCGCGGGAAACCGTTGTGTATGCCTGTAAGAAAAAGTCGATGGGTGTTTGTGTGTGTTTCTTGTGTATGTGTGTGTCGGGGAAACCTTTGTGAGTATGTTAGGGCAGTTCCAAGTGTTGATGGCTCTGCCGAGGCCCAGTGTGCGTACTGTGGTGTTAGTGTGACAGTGTGTGTGTGTGTGTGTGTGTGTGTGTGTGTGTGTGTGTTTGGGGAAACCCCACTCTGTCTGCCTGTAACAAAATGTTGATGGGTGTTTGTGTGTGTTTCTTGTGTATGTGTGTGTCGGGACCACGTTTGTTTGTATGTTAGGGCAGATTCAAGTGCCAGTGTGAATGCTGTGTTGTGAGTGTGATAGTGTGTGTGTGTGTGTGTTTGCGGAAACCATTGTGCATGACTGTAAGTAAAAGTCAATGGGAGTTTGTGTGTGTTTCTTGTGTATGTGTGTGTCGGGACCACGTTTGTGAGTATGTTAGGGCAGTTCCAACTGTTGATGGCTATGCCGGGGACCCAGTGTGAGTGCTGTGTTGTGCGTGTGATAGTGTATGTGTGTGTGTGTGTGTGTGTGTTTTGCTGGATACCATTGTGTATGTCTGTAAGAAAAAGTCGTAGGGTGTTTTTGTGTGTTTCTTCTGCATGTGTGTTTCGGGACCACGTTTGTGAATATGTTAAGGTAATTCCAAGTGTTCATGGCTCTGCTGGAGATCCAATGTGAGTGCTCTCTCGTGAGTGTGACTTTTGTGTGTGTGTGTGTGTGTGTGTTTGCAGGAAACCATTGTGTATGCCTGCAAGAAAAAGTCGATGGGTGTTTGTGTGTGTTATTTGTATATGTGTGTGTCAGGACCATGTTTGTGATTATGTTAAAGCAGTTCCAAGTGTTGACGGCTGTGTTGGAGACCCAGTGTGAGTGCGGTGTTGTGAGTGTGATAGTGTGTGTGTGTCTGTGTGTGTTTCAGAACCCCCTGTGTACGCCTGTAAGAAAAATTCCATGGGTGTTTGTGTGTGTTTCTTGTGTATGTGTGTGTCGGGAAAACGTTTGTGAGTATGTTAGGGCAGTTCCAAGTGTTGATGGTTCTGCCGAGGCCCAGTGTGAGTGCTGTGTTGCGAGTGTGACAGTGTGTGTGTGTGTGTGTGTTTTCCGGTAACCATTGTGTATGTCTGTATGAAAAAGTCGATGGGTGTATTTGTGTGTTCTTGCGTATTGTGTTTCAGATCCACATTTGTGAGTGTGTGAGAGCAGTTCCAAGTGTTGATGTCTCTGCCGAGGTACAGAGTGAGTGCTGTGTTGTGAGTGTGAGAGTGTGTGTGTGTGTGTGTGTGTGTGTGTGTGTGTTTTCGGGTAACCATTGTGTATGCCTGTATGAAAAAGTCGATGTGTGTATTTGAGTGTTCTTGCGTATTGTGTTTCATTTCCACATTTGTGAGTGTGTGAGGGCAGTTCCAAGTGTTCATGAGTTTGTTGGATATCCAGTGTGAGTGTGTGTTGTGAGTGTGACAGTGTGTGTGCGTGTCTGTGTGTGTGTTTGCAGGAAACCAGTCTGTATGCCTATAAGAAAAATTCGATGGGTGTTTGTGTGTGTTTCTTCTGTATGTGTGTGTCGGGACCACATTTCTGAATATGTTAGGGCAGTTCCAAGTGTTGATGGCTCTGCTGGAGTCCCAGTGAGAGTGATGTGTTGTGAGTGTGACAGTGTGTGTGTGTCTCTGTGTGTGTGTGTGTTTGGGGGAACCCCACAGTGTATGCTTCTAAGAAAAAGTCGATGGGTGTTTGTGTGTGTTTCTTGTGTATGTGTGTGTCGGAACCACGTATGTGAGTATGTTGTGGCAGTTCCAAGTGCCAGTGTGAATGCTGTGTTGTGAGTGTGGCAGTGTGTGTTTCTGTGTGTGTTTGTGTTGGCGGGAAAACATTGTGTATGCCTCTAAGAATATGGCTCTAAGATAAGCAGAGTCCTACCCGCTGAAAGGAAGCCGGTCACTAGACCCTTAAGTCAAAGGGCTAGCCTGAGATACAAGGCTTCCCCGTAAAGTACTCGCAGAGGAAACAGGAGAGCAGGATTTGCCTATGGAACCACGCTGCGTTGCCTGTGTGGCCTGAAGGACAAGTGCATCCAAGCAGGGGCACGTGTAGGATCGTCGGCTCAGCATGCACAGAGCTGGGTCTTGTAAGCTGTGGGAACGTGAAGTGGAGTCACGACACCCAGCCGGGAGCAGGCCCCTCGCCCACTACGTCAACCAAGTCCACGTATGGGCAAACCTGGGTTCCCCCAGGCTGGGGTGTTCCCTGCAACTGTGAGTGGGGAGGGCCCCCAAGAAGGGGCGTTCAGCGTAGAATCGGTAAAGCACTGTCTACCGTGGAGGAAGCCAGCCCCTTCCCAGGAGGAAGCCTATGGGTGGGAGCACCCATGTGTAGGAAGCTAACAGAGCCAGAGGCGGGCAAGCAACCCCAGGGTAGAGCAGTGGTGACGGGGTGAACGGGGTCGGGGTGTGAACACTGAGTTCCGCCAGGCGCAGGAGTTCTACCGACCCAAGGTGCCCCGGGCCGGCAGGTGGCAATATTGGCTGCGTCCCTAGCGTTGGGATCAGCCAAGCGTTTGCAGAGGAATTTCAGAACGAAGGGGCAGGAAGGACCTCTTGGAGGTCCCCGCATGTCCCTGACGGTGCCTTGGGTACCTCGCTCACGCACAAGGTCTCGGAGGCCTAGTGGAGTTCGATCCAGTGGTGCCAGAGATGTCCGCCTGTCTCCCAGACACACGAAGCGGACAGCAAAGGAGGACGTAACGCAGGAATCGAGGATGGAAAGGGGCATGGGTTACACAGAAACCAAGTACCACAGTGGCGGACGTCAGTCGGTCCTGCTCAGGAGCAGGCTACGGGGCAACACAGCAAGATGGGGAGGGCAGCAGGACGTTCTGCCTTTGAAAACCTGCCCACATCAACGCACTGTGCAAGAGACTGAGGCCCCAAAGTAGTTGAAAGCGGGAAAAGGGAGAACGATGAGTGACCTTCGGCCCTAAGCCGGGCGGCTGAGGACACTTTGGTGAGCCCCTCGCTGCCCGGCAGGAGGAGCTTGGCCCTTCCTCTGTTTCCAAGGAGGCGTCACTGCGCCACCCTATGGTACAGGAAGTGAAGGACTTCTCAAGACTCACCAAAGATTCCTAACGCGCCCCCGTCGGAGGAGGAGAGGATTCTGACCCCAAAATGGATGAAACGGGGTCCAATTCACAGGTGGACAGACTCAGAGACAGGAACCCTTACGCCAACACATTGGCAGGCCAACGGCCTGGCAGCTGTAGCCAAGCAGAGACTCGCAAAGCCCAAAGCACTCCTAGAGGCACAGCTGTGCCTATCTGGGCTCAGCACGGATGCGAGATGGGAGACCTGACGGCACAGGCACAGCCGGGCCAAGACACGCCAAGGCATGTTCGGGAAGACAGACTAACACGGGCAAAGAGGGACGCTTTACACAGACAAGAACACGAAGATCCAGAAGGGCCAGGGACACACACGTGGTTCAGAGTCATGGAGCCAGAACGCTAGTGAACTCCTGATGTGGTCCTCTCCGATGAGACAGCAGTCTGGGATCCAGGACTGTGGGTCCCTCAGTGCCCGGGTTCTCGGTCATGCCGTGTCGTGGAAAGGAGATGTAGTCCAGAAGAGGAGTGGTGGGCAGCAGGGCAAAGTTTATTCAGCAAGTGTACAGAGCTCCCCAAAGGGTTGCTGCGTTCTGTTCAAGTTTAGGGGGTTTGGGGCGCCTGGGTGGCTAGACACTTAAGCGTCTGCCTTCGGCTCAGGTCCTGCAGCCAGGCTCCTGGGATCGAGCCCCGCTTCGGGCTCCCTGCTCGACGGGAAGCCTGCCTCTCCCTCTCCCTGGGCTGTTTCCCTGCTTGTGCTCTCTCTCTCTCTCTCTGATAAATAAATAAATAAATAAATAAATAAATAAATAAATAAATAAATAAATAAGTTTAAATAAAATAAGTTTCAGGATCTTGGAAGCCATGGTAATGTACAAAACAAAAGTTTAGGGAGTTGGATAAGCTCTTTCCAACCTGGAGTGTGGGGCCCTGTGCAATCCCTGATAAGGTGTTGCAATCACGGCTTTGATCCTGCCCCTACCTATGGGGTTATTGTTCACGTGTGGAAGGGTCTTGTGGGCTGACACCTGGAGACTAACTGCCTCAGCTTGTGACAGGGACCAGTGATTCGTGCCTCTTGGTGGTGCTTACCTTGTGGGGTCTTCAGCGGAGAGAGGGCCTTGGGCAAATGCCTTAAGCCCATGTGGAAACAGGAATCTCAGCACCACAGTGGTCATGGGACAGACAGCACACCGCTGCGGGGACTGGGCCTTGCCAGTCCTGAGGAACCATACCACCCCTCCCGCACGCCTCCGCCTCTTTGTCGTCTGGGGGAGCCCAAACGAGGGCCCTAGGGAGTCAGGGCACTAGAGATGCCCGCAGAGCGTGGCTGTGTGAGCTTGTGTGTGCCAGGACAAGTGAGGGAGTGGAGTGTGGGGGGGGATGGGTGACTGAGGGTGCACCTGAGTGAGTGTGTGTGTCAGCTTGTGGGTGCGCTGTTTGAGTGTGTGTGTGAGGACGCAGTGTCTGTGCACCACTGTGTGTGAGCGTGCGTGTGTGTGTGTCCCCCTGCAATTTCTCCTTTCTCCTGGGCCCTTGTGCCGGAACGAGAGGGTCATGTTTCCTACCCTCCCAGCTCCCTCTGTCCCCTCTCCCACAGTCCCTCCATACAGCCTGGCCCTCACTCCTTAACGTGGTTGCTGGTCCTCAGAGCCTGACTGTGTCAGCAGGAGGCTGTGTGCGTTCCTAGACCTGGGGAGAGCAGTGGCACTGGGTTCGACAGAGTCATGGACCTTGAGTCCTCCCCCCATGGAATGTGCGGTGGGTGTGTCTGAGGCCATCCACCAGGGAGCATCCCTGGAGGCCACCATCGGCGTCCACCTAACCTGGCTACTGGACGTGTTTGTCCCTGGCTCGTTATTCCCTTTCCTTGAACTCCCTCATTTCCCCAGGGAAGAGATGAGCCCCGGTTGGCTGGCCTTTCGATCAGGTCTTCTCCCTGCCCAGCCCCACTGGGCCTGGGGGAACGGTACCTCTGCCCCCTGGGATGCAGTCCCAGACCATGCGTGTCCTAGCCCTGTGGGCAAGCCTACAGGACAGGCCGATCCACAGACTGGGGAAGCCCAGGCGCAGAAGGAAAACACCGACATGCAGCCGCTGTGTTCAGTCAGTCCCCTGGAGCCCCTTCCAGGAGGAAGAGTGCGTGTGCCAGAGCACACAGACACACACACACACACACACACACAGACACACACACACACACACACACACGGAAACACACTTGACGTTGTTTATTTACATTTCGATATTTCTCCAGGGCTCCCGGGGCCTCAACAGGCCGTGTTTCACCCCGGCACCTGTCTTCAGTTATTTCCTGCAGAGAGGAAGCGGGTTGACCCTTCGGCTCCTTCTGAAGTTTCCGGACTGCTTTCCGTCAAGTGCGATGGTCCTCATCCTCACTTCAACATCATGAAGCTCCCTAGACGAGATGGCACACACACACACACGCACACGCACACGCACAAGCACAAGCACGCACGCGGGGACACACGTGCACAGGGACACAGGAGGACAGCAGTGGGTATCTTCACTGGGCCATACTTAAGGTTGCTTGAGGGTTTCAAGGTTCTCGTCGGGAATGGCGTTCATTCTCCCCTGGCCAAGCCCCTGCCCCCGACTGTGATCGCTTTATGTTTCCTCCAGCCACGTGTTACCGAGCCTGCTCCTTCATGACTGCCCGCGGGCCAGTGGGCTTGGCAAAGGAGATGCCTCCGGAATTTAAGGGGACAACTGTGGTGATCAACACAGAGAAGGGACGGGAAGGCGGGGTGCGGCTTTGCACCAGGACACCCAGACATTTGGGCCAAGGGTGCCTCTGGTCACCCTTGTAATGCGCTGCTCGCAGACCTGAGGCTGGGGTTCACGGGCCACAGAATGACAGTTGCCGCAAGTGCAGCCGCTGAGCCGGCTTTGCTTCTCCGGCTCTGCTCCATGACGCTGCGTGGCCTCGCCTGCCTCAAGCTTCCCCAGGCACAACCCGTTTGGCACTGCACCTCCCCACGTTCCATGTCAGGGTGACGTGCTTTGTCCCGGGGTCGCTGTCTCGGAGTGTTCCTGTGAACCTCAGTGTCTCCCTTTGTGTAGCCCAGGGCCCAGGGATCCCGACAGCACACGTCTCGGCGCCCACGCCCTGGGCTCCTCACCTGTCGTCCTCTCAGTTCCCTCTCCTGCTGCCTTCTTGCTCACATAATACTGCAGGGGATTGGGCCACAGGTCGTCCATGAGGATCTGGCAGGAGAAACGGGGGCAGGGCTCAGGTGTCCATCCCAAGCAGCTGGAGAAGCCAGCAAGGTCATTTACGCTGTATGTCACAGGGCCCCACCTCAGCTATCCTGCTAGCCCCGGCAAAGCTGTGGTCAGAGAACCAGTTGAAGAAGTTAAGGCTGCTGTTGTGGTGCCTGCGGCTGTGGGCCTCTCGTTCGAAATCCTGGTGCCACTGGATGGGAGGGGAATGAGATGGCCCGTACCCTGCAGGAAGACGAGTGTGTGAGAGGGTGCTGGGTAATGAGTCGGGGAAGGCAACCCGCCCTCCTCCACCTGCCACCGCCCATCCAGACAGCGGCCTCTTACCAGCAGCGCTGACGACATACTCCTTCACAACCACTTCATTCCGGAAGCAGGAGTTCTTGCGAAAGAAGAGCAGGATGTGGCGGCGCTCACGGGGAAACCGCAGTTCCTCCACCTGCCCGGCGGGAAAGTGGGGCAGAGGCGTGAAAGCTCTGTCCAGCAGACCTTGACCCTCCTGACTTTGGGGAGGACTCACTTTGGCCACCCTCTCCTCTCCTGTCCCCCACCCCGGCCTCAGTCTCCCGGGCCAGACCTTCAAATCCGTCAGGTAGCCAAGTATGCCTTCATCTTGCTCACTGATCATGGCTGACATCTGCGAGTGGTTCACAAACTGCTTTCGGTCAAGGATCTCCGAGGGCTGGAGATGAAAGAGCTACAGCAACAGAGCGAGTCTGGACAGCAACCGGGCACTGTCTCCCCTCTCCGCCGCGGGGTCCCACTGCCTCCGCCCCGGCTGCCTCAAGGACCACGGCGCCCCGTGGTGCTACATATCTCAGCAGAGACACAGGCAGCTGGCATCCTGAGAGACACCCCTCCCGCCCCACACCCCCTCCACAGCTCATCCTCGTGTGCTGATGGCTAGGCAGAACTAGCGCGTTTCCGGACAGCACACATTCCTGCCTCAGGCTGACCGGGTGGGCTCTCACCACCCCTTGCCTGCAGCATTCTACCCAGGGGAACCCGTGCTTGGTGTGAATGTGTTTTGGGTGAAGAGACCCTGCTGCTATTCCTGACTCTGACCCGAACCAGTGCTCCTAGATGCCCAGCGGAGTTTCAGTGCCTCGTGCGACACCCAGAGCACCCTGCGGCCCCCACGCCCAACCGGAACCAGGATTTCCAGGCTGTCTTGATCCCCACGGCATGAGCGTGTCCTCTGCAATGCTGCGGGGCGTGAGGGGGGTTCCCCCCCATGATGCATGTTGACAGTCAACAGCCCCCTCCCTCTCGTTCCTCATGCACTGGCCCAGATACATCGGAATCCCTCAGTGACAGCATGAAGGATACAGCCTTGGCCCAGAAGCCAGGGATGCCCCGGATAATGGCGCTTCGGTGTTCCAGGTGACGCTGCCGCCTCTGACATGACTTGAGCTTGAGCAGAGAGTAGGACCTGCTGGCTTGCTTATTCCCGGGCTCCAGCTCGGACTGCAGGGCCCCTAGAGCCTCGAGCGGGGACAGGGATGGACCCCGCCGTGCCTCTGGCTGTTCTTCCCCTTCCTGCTTCTCCTGCGCCTCTTCCTCCTTCTGGCCCTCCTCCCTGGCCTCCTCCTGCACAGCCACCTCCTCAGCCTCTTCAGCCTTCTCCCCTTCCTCAGGCTGCTCCCACTCCTCGGCCTCCTCTTCCTCAGCCACCTGCTCTTCACCATCTGCGTCCTCCTCCTTCTTAGCCTCCTCCTCCTTGGCCTCAGATGCTCCGTCCACAGAATCCTCCTCAGCCTTCTCCGCCTCCTCATGCTCTTTCTCCGTGGACTTCTCATTTCCCTCATCAGCTTCCTCCCCCACCTCCGTAACCTCTTGGAGGTATATCTCAGACTCTTCCGCAACAGCCCCCTCCTCAGTGTCCTCCTTCTCATCCTCAACAGCCTCCCCTTCCTCAGCCTCTTCAGGCCGTGCCACCACTTCAGCTTTCTCCTCTTCCTCAGACTTGACTGTGTCCTGAGACTCCACCGCAACTTTGGCTTCCTGCTCAGCCTCCTTGTCCTCCTCCTCCTCTGATTCCTCTACAGTGTGCTCCCCTCCAACCTCCTCTACACCAGGGTCCAGCGCTACCATGACATCCACCACCAGCACCAACTCGTCCCCGGGGCCGGCCTGCTCTCTGCCCTGCTGGGCCTCAGCACCCACCACAGCCTCTGCGCCCATCCCGGCGGCACCTAGGGCCTGCAGCGGCCCTGCGTCCCCCCGGGCGCCTGCCTGGGCGCGGGGCCCCGACGCCTCACGGCCCCCCTCCAGGACCAAGGTGGTGCAGGACGGCGGGGCAGCCCCGCCTTCCCCGGAGCCCGCCGCGCTCTCCATGTGGTCCTGGTCGTGAGCGAGCAGAGCCAGCAGCGGAGAGGAGCTGGAGGTGAGAGCACGTGGCTCCCGCAAACGGTCGGGCAGGTGGAGCTCCGGCGCCCCTGGTTGTCTGCGGGAGGCAGCGTCCTCCCAGAGGCCGTGGGCCGCTGAACGCATGCGCACAAGGGATAGCGGGCATGCTGTGACGCCCCAGGAGGACGCTGTATCACGTGTGCGGCCTTGGTGGGACTGAGTCCTGGGCTGGCCTTGGACGAGGGAGAACCCCGCGTCCAATCAGGTAACGGCTGGTGGGCGTGGTCACGCAGGGCCCCGCCCCTCGCGCTGCAGGCACCACTCAGGGAGCCAGCTGCGGCGCCCCCGCCTGCAGTCCCGCCGGGACACACCTCCACCTTCACCCCTCCCGCCGCTTCCTCCCGGGGGGCCCTCCGCCTGGTATTTGAAGCCAGGCAATGCCAGGCTGTCCCTCGCCTACCCGAATAGACTCCTCTAGGACTCAGGACACGGTACACACCCCCGAGAGCCCTGGACCAGTGTGTGTGGAAAGCGTCAGCCCATGCCCCGGAGAATCTAGGGCAATTCCAGGACACAGGTGCCCCGATGCTCTCTGCCAGGCCAGCGTGGGGGGAAAAGTGTGGCCACAGTTTGTTCCAGCCCATGTCCTTTGCTACTCAGGAGAAGAGTGACAAAGAGTGCTCTGTCCATCTGCGTGCCTGTGCTTTCTTCTTGCTCTCCTCTCCGTCTTCCTCTAAGTCTTTGGGTTCAGGTGCTCTTTCTCTGGCCCCTCACTGGCCACACGGTCTCTAGGGGAGAAGGACTTCAGGACAGAAGATGCATTCACCCCTCTGAGCAGCTCTTTTCCCTGGGCATAAAAGCCCTGTCCCCCTCTGTGACTGGCACCCAGTCAGGTGACCCTGGAAAAGGTCCCAAGCGGGGTCCCACAGCAGCACACTCACCCAACAACCACGCAAGCAGACACGCAGTGTGTTTGCCCTGGAGGACAGAGCAACTGACCCTTAGAGGAGCCACGAGCATAGAGCAAAGGGGACCCTGAAGAGGATGTCTGGGTGAACCCTGTTAAGAGGGTGGCAGGTGATGCCGTCTGCTGGCCTGGAGCCACCTGTCTGTCTGCTGTTAGGGAGGTCAGGCGGCAAGGAGCTGAGGACGGCACCCAGGACACACGTAGCAGGAATGCACACGCCTTTCCCACTAGACACAGAATGTGTTGTGCTGCATTGTGCCAACACTGCGAATGCCATGGGAAGGGGTTCCCGGCTCGCCTGGCCTGCAGAAGAGAACGTACCCTTCCTAGCCTTGGCCCGTCCAGGCCACCCGGGTCAGACCGTGAGCGGAATATCAGGCCGGGCCACCACGGCCCCGCGGCGGGCTCGCAGTCGTGGTGAGAGGACACCCAGAGTGTGCTTGTAAGCCGGCACAGTAAGCTTTGGGCAGTTGCTTTGGTGCCAATGCAAGCCAGTCTCTCCAGGCATGACTGAAAAGTAGGGCCTTCTTCCACACCCACTTTGTCCTCGGTGCCGGCAAAGTGCCTCACGAGCCATGCCCCGGAGACGGCGTGGCAACGTAAGACTTACTCCCTGGCAGCTGATGCCTGCATCCAATCAACCCCACCTCATTCCACGGCAGACAGGTCTTCCACGTGGCCGAGGCAGCACGGCGCCTTGCTCTGGGGGCACAGGGCATGTGGCTACCGTCCAGCCTTTCCTCTCCCTTTTATAGCTGGGAGGTCCTTCCCGAAAGGCCAGAGGAAGCCCAGAAGGTTCCAGGGAAAACAGGCATGGTGGGCTGGCCCTTTCTGGGGACTTCTAGGGCCTAAGGCATGCTGGCCGGTCCCGTGGGACCAGCGGGGTCCATGGGTCTTCAGCTCCACCTTGCGGACATGAAGAATCCTAGGGACCAGACCATGGGAGCTGCCAGGTTGCCCTGCAGCTTAGGAGTCAAGGAGCCGGGAAGACGTGTATGAGGGAACAGCCTTTCCAGTGGCTCAAGGGAGGCTCCCTGTGCCCACGGCACTGCGGCTCTCCAGCGCACTACTCTGTTCCTGAGGAGTGTATCGGGCTTCAGATCCCCACCACTGCCGCACAGTGGTGCCACCTAGTGCTGTTCCGGACATGGGGCCATGGGCCCAGCAGGGCTTCCAGAGCCCGAAGGCCAGAACCCTCCTCTACCTACAGCTAGCTGCTCCGACAGGCAGGAAGGAACAGAGTTCCCCAAAGACGAGAGGCCAAGAGTCCAAACAGGCTGAGCTGTCAGCATAGCAGCCCAGGGGCCACTGGGTCGCTCACACAGAGACCATTGATGGGCAACAGGAAGACAGAGCTGGGGCCCACGTTGCGAGGTCCAGTTGTGGCAGAGCTAGTGGGGAACGTCACCTGGGGAAGTGCGTCCTCGGGGGCGTGCTGGTGGTGGGAGCCAGCTCAGGGGTAGTGAGAGGTGTTGATTTGGGAAGCGCCTGTCGACTCAGGAGCAGCAAGCTAGGTGCCCCTCGGTGAGGCAGAGAACACGGGCCCTGAGGGTCCACCTCCTCTCCTTTCCCTCTTCTCCACCTGGTCCACAGGAGGCAGAGATGACCGCCCCAACCGGGAGCTCATCGGACACCAGGACGGCCCTTCGGCCAGGAGGAGCGCTCCCCTCAGGACTCTTTCCTCTGCAGAAACGTACTGCCAGTGGGGACTTACTTACTCTTTGGGACCCTTGGCCGACAGCGCAAATCGGGGCACAAGTTCTTAGCCCCTCTGTAGCACATGCTGAAACCTCACGGTGTTTCCCACAGCTGGGACCAGCCGTGCCAGCAGCACAGATGGGAGGTCGCTTGACATACGCCTGCCAGCTCCCACCCCTCCCTGCTCCCCTTGGCCCCTCTGCGTGTGGCATCCGGGGGCAGACACACCCCTGAATACCCAAGGAATGCCCACGACGTCTGTGTGTCAGGAGGGATGTGGCTGCAGTCAGCCACTGGCCCCTTTCTCCTCAGTCAGCAGAGCTAGAAACCCCGCAGTCCCTCTCCATCATCGAACAGGGCCTACAACCACACTGGGACAGGTGTGTGCTCATGCAGACACTTGAACACGCAACACACACACACACACACACACACACACACACATGCACGCCTGTGGGAGGGTGGTGCAGAGGGACAGGACGTGGGTTTGGAGGGACCGTGAGGGACCCTGAGGAACCGCCTCCTTAGTCCTCCAGGGACACGTGGTTTTGCGGTGATCCTGACTAGAGGAAGCATGCACGGGACGGCATCACAGCAATGCAGGGCACGCTTCCAGGAGAAAGGGTACAGGGAGAAGCTCTCCAAGCGGGGTGAACGGGGCGGTAGCAGAGCCACCGGGCCACGAGTGCCCCGCTCGGCACGCCCCTTCCCCTGCCCTGAAGAACACGGCTCCCATGTAGAGAGGTGTGCCCTTTCCCGTCCTCCTCCCTGACCTGCCGAGCAAGAGCGGTGGTCTCTCCACAACCAAGCCCTGCCCTGCCCTGCCCCCGTGCCTTACAGCCCCCGCACACACGGAATCCCACAGGCCAGGGCTGATCTCCTACTGGCCGTGTGCTGGGTCCCCCATACACATCCACACACAGACACATAGGGCTTCTGAACTTGTTTATGACTCGCCCGCCATCCCTGGCGATCTGGGTGCTGGACACTCTCTAGAGCTGGCCCTGAAGATCTGTTCCCCCACGTCTGTCCTGTGCGGGCAGAGCACCACGTAGACTCGTCCACCCGTCTCTCACAACGCTGGACGCCTCCTCCACTGCTTCTCGTTGGTCCAACTCTGATGCTCTGCGGTGTCCACGTCCGCACAGCTGCCGTGCCCGCGACACACACACACAAACACACGACACACGGACGCACAAGGGAGGTGTTCGTGACACTGCCTCATGCCGAGGATCGCTAAGGCGGCGGTGACCGAGGGCCCTGTCCTTGTGGGATCCCGCTTCCTCCTCCTCTAGGGCTTCACCACCCTCCTCCAGATGGCCTAGTACCATTGCCAAGAATGGCCGTGTGGCTCTGGGAGGCCACGGGGTGGTCCGTAACACGGAGGGACGTCGGAGCGTCTCGGGACAAGGGAGCCCCACTCGAAAACTTTGGCAGACTGTCCCCACCTGAAAAGCCAGCAGGAGAACTGAGGACCCGGCGGACGGCCATGGGTGAGTGTTCAGAGAAATGGGGTGGAGGAGCCTTGCTTCCCCCGAACGACCTGAGACTTTCTGGCTCCCACCTGGCTCACCGGATGAACTTGCCCCAGTGGACACCCTGCCCTGGGTGTGTGCCCTGAGTTCCCTCGCCAGGGTCCCTACTCTCCCTCCAGCCGCTCCCTGGGTGATCCGGGGCCCAGGGTCCTCTGAGCCTCAGTTTCCAAACTGAGTCCCAAACCCGACTGTGCCCTGGCACCTCCCACACATATTTCAGGACGCAGTGGCCCGGCTACTCACCGACAGGTCCTCCTGTCTGCTCAGTGTCGTCGGCTGCCTCCCTGCCTCAGGTAGTACCGCAAGGGATTGCGCCACAGGTCCTCGATGATGATCTGGTAGGGGAAACCGCCCAGGTGAGCACGGGGCCCGGGACCCCTTCCCAGGCTGCCCCCATTGCCATCACCAATGCTAATGAAGGCCTCAAGCGGCCCCACCTCGGCAATCTTGTTAGACCCTGGGCAGCTGGGGTCGCACAACCACTTGAAGAAGGTAAGGCTGGTGGAGTCGAGTCTTCGGCTGGGAGCTCCACGTTCTTCATCCCAGAACCACTGCACTGGAGTGGACCGAGTCGCCCTGTATCCTGCAGGAAGGGAAAATTCAGGGGAGGCTCTGCACTGCCTAGGACCCACACCCTGTCGCCCTCTCTCCCGCTCTCCTCTCAGCCTCTCTCCCTCCTGTGCCGGCTCTGGCTTCCACTTGTGTCCCTGCACACTCCCTGCTCCTCCCGAGTGCCCACCTGCCCCCGCCGGCCCGCCCCCGGCACCCTCGAAGCTCTAGCCCACTCCTACCGGCAATGCTAAGGTGATACTCCTTAAGGATCACTTTGTTCTGGAAGTAGGGGTTGTTCCCAAAGAAGAACATCAACCTGCTGTGGTCCTTGGGACGGCCCAGTTCCTCCACCTGCAACATAAAAGAAAGACGAGGGGAAGGGGACTTGTCCTCCACGGGTCCCGAGATGCTCCCTGCATCCTCCGCTGAACAATACTACCGGGCCCTCCCTTGCCCAAATTCCACTCCCAGTGGTCCTACCCCCGCCACCCACTCCCAGTGCTGACCTCCAAATCGGTCATGTAGCTGAGCACATCTTTGTCCTGGTCACCCGTCACGGCTGATATCTGGGGGTGATTCAGGATCTGCCTTGGGTCAAGGAGCCTCGCCTTCAGCGCTATGGAAGGAGAGCCAGGACCAACCCAGCCCTTCCCGGGGAGAGGAAGGGCCCCAAACAGGGCACGGGTAGAACCACCAGGCCCTGCTGCCCTCCCAAGCCACTCAGCTCCTGCTCTTTCATCACAGCTGCTCAATACCAGCAGGTGCCTTGGCTTCCAGTGCCTCCGAGAGGGTCTGCGCCCGGCAGGACAAGGTCAAGGGCCTGCCTGTTCTCCCTTCCACCGTCACCCTGGCCTGTGTGTTTGGCAGGCAGGCAGTGACTGCTTTGGGTGTCCAGATGTGGTCGGTCGCGCTCTCAGGGCCGTGTTTGCTTATGTGTTGGCCTGCAGGCCTGTGTCCTGGAGGGGCCTTCTGCGCCCAAAAAGGGGCCACTCATCTCCCTTAGCCTGGCTGCACACCCACAGGGCAAAGGGAGGGCCCGTTAGGTTCAGCGAGAGAGGGAGGGAAGGGGGTTGGGTGGCAACGGGGGGGGGGGGGAAAGCAAAGGAGAGACAGAGACAGAGATACCCACACAGGAGGAAGGGACACAGAGGGAGGGCAGAGGGGAGCGAGGGAGAGGGTGGGACGCACATAGAGGGGAGAGACACGGAGGGAGCAAACGGGGGGTGGGGGGGCGCCTGGGCATGGGGCCGCAGCCTGGCTGTGTAGGGCCTGAGGAGACAGTTTGCAGCACCGCGTACAGCGTGTCTGGGTTTCTGATGTACGGGGAAGCCTGGCGGCCTGCTGAATGACTCTGGAAGCCGCATGAGGACGCAGCAGTGGGTGGGCACTGTACTCTTTGGAAAAGAACACAGGCTCTGAAGGACAGGGAAGGGGGTGGCCTGCCTCTCAATGGGCATACCCCACGCAGCCGGCAGGACGTTTCCTTCCAGGACCTGCTCCGAGCCAAGGGTGGAACTACACTAGACATGCAGGGTGTGGACATGTGCTCCATGACCCCTGGGAGAGTGTTGGGAGTGCTCCCTGCAGTCCCAGAGCATTTGCCCGCAGCTTCTGCTCAGACGTGGTCTCCACAAGCCTCAGCCCTTGCCTTCCCCCCACCTTCCAGGCCCACGCCCCTGTGCTGCGCCTTATAGGGACGGGGGACCCACTCCCACTGGGGGTGGAGAGGGGCCGGGGACCCTTTCCCCCAGCGCTCCTGCCCCTGGCAGAGCCTCTGCTGGTCCCTTCCTCCCAGTGGACCTCCACCGCAGACAAACCCAAGCCCAGCAGGAGAAAGGATACCGCCTGGGCCCAGAAGCCGGGGATGCGCTGGATGATGGCCCTTCTTCGAGCCAGGTGAGAACTCCGCTTCTGATTCATCCTGCGCTTGAGCCGCAAGTAGGCCCTGGTAGCTTGGGCATCCACAGAGCTGAGCGCGAACTGAACCATCTCCAGCGCGGCAAGTGGGGCGCCGGCTGTCTCGGGACCCGGCCCTGACTCCCCCTGCTGCAGCTGCTGCAGCTGCTCGTCCTGCTGTGCTTGCACCGCCTCCTGGTCTTCCTCGGCCACGACCTCCACCACCGCCATGATATCCTCCACCACCAGCACCAACTCGTCCCCGGGGCCGGCCTGCTCTCTGCCCTGCTGGGCCTCCGCACCCAGCACAGCCTCTGCGCCCATCCCCCCGGCACCTAGGGCCTGCAGCGGCCCCGCCTCACCCCAGGCGCCTGCCTGGGCGCAGGGCTCCGGCGCCTCACGGCCCCCCTCCAGGAACAAGGTGCTCCAGGATGGCAGGGCAGCCCCGCCTTGCCCGGAGCCCGCCGCGCTCTCCATGTGGTGCTGGTGCTGAGGGAGCAGAGCCCGCAGCGGAGCGAAGGAGCTGGAGGAGCCAGCACCTGGCTCCCGCACGCGGCCGGCAGGTGGAGCTCTGGCGCCCCCAACTGGAGGCGGGAAGCAGAGGCCTCCAAGAGGCCGGAGGCTGGTGAAGGCATGCGCAGAAGAGCTAGGGACCAGATGGCCACGGGGCGACGGTGACGCGACGCCACGCATGCGGCCTTTGTGACACGGAGCCCTGAGTCACGCCCAGGCCGCTGGGCATGGAGCGTAGGGACAATGACAGGGCGGAGCGTGTGCCCGCCCAGACCCCCGCCCCTCGGCCCCCGAAGGCACCAGCCAGGGAGCCGGCCTGTGTGCCTCCTCCTCCGGGGTGGCCTCCGCATCTGGAACCTGGTCTATTCCCGGCTATCACCTGCCAGGCCATGAGCCGGAGGTCCCTCCTATCACACAGCCCGTGTTGCCTTTCCCGGCCGTCCAGGGGGACCAGGCTGCTGGCACTGGGGAATTCCAATGCAACGGCTCAAGAGGGTGACCCCCTGACCCCCGGAAGCCTCACCCGGCCCTTTCTTAGTGACCCTGAAGGAAAGCCCTGGAGCCATTACCTGGTGCTCCAACCACCGCCAGATCGCTGTGCCCATGGCCTTCCCGCATTTACCCGAATGGTGGCGAAGGGTGTCAGGGGGCCGCCCACCAGGATCCAGGATGCAGGGGCTGCCTCCCTCACCCCCTCCGCGCCCGGACTCTCCTCAAAAGAGAGGAAACACACACACATAACTGGCCTCAAATTAGCAAAGAGCCAAGGTCCCTGGCCACCCCACGGTGCCTACAGAGCTACTAACACAGCCCCAGGGAGGTCCGGGATTCGGACTCGGTGGCATGCCAGTGGGCAGGCCATGTAGCCTACACAGTGACTCGGGGTAGTCTTTCGTCAAAGCCGCTGGCAGGACTTGCTCCCGCTGTACTTTCCTCTGCCACACCCTTCTCTGTCTGGCTCTCTTCCCATCTTTGCTTTCTCCTTCCTTGGGGGACTCTCGTGTCCTCCTTCCCTCCTGCTCTAACTGCCAAGGATGTCAGAGCTCCAGCAGAATGGTCCACGGAGCCTGCTTTTATCCACCTTCCTGAGGAGCTGAGGCTGCTGGGCAGCTCCACTGCCTTTGGTCCCCCCACTGGCTGCATGTTCCTGCTGTGTCTGTCACCGAGTGGACCACCTGCCTGCGAGGGGATATGGCAGCGAGCATTGGCAGCACACGTGCCCTTTCTCCGGTACTCACCAGGTCCTTCGGGACAGTCCCACGCCTCATGGCGGTCCGCACCTTGGGTGAACATTGAGGTGCCCGAGGGATACCGCCTTGAGTGCCAGGAAGGCCGCGTGGGTGATGCCAAGGCCGCGAGGGTTAGTGTTGCATTGTGGGAGGGCCTCATTTAAAAGGAATGGGTCTGGGCGCCTGGAGGATTTCAACCGGAAAGGGGCAGGAGGGTCCCCCTTGGGGTAAAGTGCAGGGCTTTTGGCGGTAGCACGTTTCAGTGTTTCAAAATCTGCTTGTTGACGCAAACGAGGAAGGGAGCAAAACCAAAGGCCATATGGCGGGAGAAGCAAAATTTTCTAACACCGTCCCTGAGACAGCCCAGACGTTGGAGTTACCACTACAGTCCTAAGTACACTAGCTCTTGTCATGTTGCTCGAGCCCCTGAAGGAAGCTCCTGAGGCAACACTGCACCAGAAGCAGCACAGCCATGGAAATGGAGAAGGCTGGGGGCTCCAGGTGATGGGAGACGGGGAAGAGAGCAAGAGGGGGAAGAGAGGGAGAGTAGGACTGAGGAGGGAGGAAAAGGGAGGGAGGGGAAGGAAGAGAGAGGAGGGAGAGAGGAGGGAGAGGGACACAGAAGGGAGAGGGGGAGGAGAGGGAGAGGGTGAAGAGAGGGAAAGGAGGGGAGAAGTAGAGGAGGAGGGAGGGGGAAGAAGAGAGAGGAGGGAGAGAGGAGGGAGAGGGACACAGAAGGGTGAGGGAGAGAGGAGGGAGAGGGAGAAGAGGGATGGAGAGGAGAAGCGAGGGAAAGGGAGAGGGAGAGAGGAGGGAGAGACTCTGCAGGGAGAGAGGAAGGGAGAGAGGGAGAGGGAGGGAGAGGGGTCAGCTCATGCTGACCACCAGCAGGCACAAATTGGGAATGCCAGGAAGAGGTGGGAGAGAGGAAGAGGCAGCCAGTGCATGAGGACCTAAGGTGATAAAGCTTTGCCACTTTGCGGACAATGCTGACTCTGCACATCCAAGGAGCCCAATGCAGTCCTAGGGGAAGGAAGGATCCAAAGGGATGCCCAGGCCAATGGGCTCTTGTGTTTGGTGCAAAGGCAAGGACAGGCCTCTCGGCAGCCCACAGAGGCGGGACTGACCCATCACACCCCGGGGTTCCTCAGTGGGAGGAAGAGCCAGCTTCCCCTTAGGATGGACGGTGGCCAGAAGGCAGTGGGTGATAACCTTCAACACGTTCAGGGAAAAAGAGTGTAACGTAAAGGTTATGGTCGCCAAGGACGCCCGAGAAAATATGCACCAGGCATCAGGAGAAGGAGTGAGAGGATGAGCCTAGGGTGGTAGGGAGAGGGCCGTGGGGTGGCGGTGGGGGTGTGTGGCTCTAAGATAAGCAGAGTCCTACCCGCTGAAAGGAAGCCGGTCACTAGACCCTTAAGTCAAAGGGCTAGCCTGAGATACAAGGCATCCCCGTAAAGTACTCGCAGAGGAAACAGGAGAGCAGGATTTGCCTATGGAACCACGCTGCGTTGCCTGTGTGGCCTGAAGGACAAGTGCATCCAAGCAGGGGCACGTGTAGGATCGTCGGCTCAGCATGCACAGAGCTGGGTCTTGTAAGCTGTGGGAACGTGAAGTGGAGTCACGACACCCAGCCGGGAGCAGGCCCCTCGCCCACTACGTCAACCAAGTCCACGTATGGGCAAACCTGGGTTCCCCCAGGCTGGGGTGTTCCCTGCAACTGTGAGTGGGGAGGGCCCCCAAGAAGGGGCGTTCAGCGTAGAATCGGTAAAGCACAGTCTACCGTGGAGGAAGCCAGCCCCTTCCCAGGAGGAAGCCTATGGGTGGGAGCACCCATGTGTAGGAAGCTAACAGAGCCAGAGGCGGGCAAGCAACCCCAGGGTAGAGCAGTGGTGACGGGGTGAACGGGGTCGGGGTGTGAACACTGAGTTCCGCCAGGCGCAGGAGTTCTACCGACCCAAGGTGCCCCGGGCCTGCAGGTGGCAATATTGGCTGCGTCCCTAGCGTTGGGATCAGCCAAGCGTTTGCAGAGGAATTTCAGAACGAAGGGGCAGGAAGGACCTCTTGGAGGTCCCCGCATGTCCCTGACGGTGCCTTGGGTACCTCGCTCACGCACAAGGTCTCGGAGGCCTAGCGCAGTTCGATCCAGTGGTGCCAGAGATGTCCGCCTGTCTCCCAGACACACGAAGCGGACAGCAAAGGAGGACGTAACGCAGGAATTGAGGATGGAAAGGGGCATGGGTTACACAGAAACCAAGTACCACAGTGGCGGACGTCAGTCGGTCCTGCTCAGGAGCAGGCTACGGGGCAACACAGCAAGATGGGGAGGGCAGCAGGACGTTCTGCCTTTGAAAACCTGCCCACATCAACGCACTGTGCAAGAGACTGAGGCCCCAAAGTAGTTGAAAGCGGGAAAAGGGAGAACGATGAGTGACCTTCGGCCCTAAGCGGGGCGGCTGAGGACCCTTTGGTGAGCCCCTCGCTGCCCGGCAGGAGGAGCTTGGCCCTTCCTCTGTTTCCAAGGAGGCGTCACTGCGCCACCCTACGGTCCAGGAAGTGAAGGACTTCTCAAGACTCACCAAAGATTCCTAACGCGCCCCCGTCGGAGGAGGAGAGGATTCTGACCCCAAAATGGATGAAACGGGGTCCAATTCACAGGTGGACAGACTCAGAGACAGGAACCCTTACGCCAACACATTGGCAGGCCAACGGCCCGGCAGCTGTAGCCAAGCAGAGACTCGCAAAGCCCAAAGCACTCCTAGAGGCACAGCTGTGCCTATCTGGGCTCAGCACGGATGCGAGATGGGAGACCTGACGGCACAGGCACAGCCGGGCCAAGACACGCCAAGGCATGTTCGGGAAGACAGACTAACACGGGCAAAGAGGGACGCTTTACACAGACAAGAACACGAAGATCCAGAAGGGCCAGGGACACACACGTGGTTCAGAGTCATGGAGCCAGAACGCTAGTGAACTCCTGATGTGGTCCTCTCCGATGAGACAGCAGTCTGGGATCCAGGACTGTGGGTCCCTCAGTGCCCGGGTTCTCGGTCATGCCGTGTCGTGGAAAGGAGATGTAGTCCAGAAGAGGAGTGGTGGGCAGCAGGGCAAAGTTTATTCAGCAAGTGTACAGAGCTCCCCAAAGGGTTGCTGCGTTCCTGTTCAAGTTTAGGGGGTTTGGGGCGCCTGGGTGGCTAGACGCTTAAGCGTCTGCCTTCGGCTCAGGTCCTGCAGCCAGGCTCCTGGGATCGAGCCCCGCTTCGGGCTCCCTGCTCGACGGGAAGCCTGCCTCTCCCTCTCCCTGGGCTGTTTCCCTGCTTGTGCTCTCTCTCTCTCTCTCTGATAAATAAATAAATAAATAAATAAATAAATAAATAAATAAATAAGTTTAAATAAAATAAGTTTCAGGATCTTGGAAGCCATGGTAATGTACAAAACAAAAGTTTAGGGAGTTGGATAAGCTCTTTCCAACCTGGAGTGTGGGGCCCTGTGCAATCCCTGATAAGGTGTTGCAATCACGGCTTTGATCCTGCCCCTACCTATGGGGTTATTGTTCACGTGTGGAAGGGTCTTGTGGGCTGACACCTGGAGACTAACTGCCTCAGCTTGTGACAGGGACCAGTGATTCGTGCCTCTTGGTGGTGCTTACCTTGTGGGGTCTTCAGCGGAGAGAGGGCCTTGGGCAAACGCCTTAAGCCCATGTGGAAACAGGAATCTCAGCACCACAGTGGTCATGGGACAGACAGCACACCGCTGCGGGGACTGGGCCTTGCCAGTCCTGAGGAACCATACCACCCCTCCCGCACGCCTCCGCCTCTTTGTCGTCTGGGGGAGCCCAAACGAGGGCCCTAGGGAGTCAGGGCACTAGAGATGCCGGCAGAGCGTGGCTGTGTGAGCTTGTGTGTGCCAGGACAAGTGAGGGAGTGGAGTGTGTGGGGGGGTGGTGACTGAGGGTGCACCTGAGTGAGTGTGTGTGTCAGCTTGTGGGTGCGGCTGTTTGAGTGTGTGTGTGAGGACGCAGTGTCTGTGCACCACTGTGTGTGAGCGTGCGTGTGTGTGTGTCCCCCTGCAATTTCTCCTTTCTCCTGGGCCCTTGTGCCGGAACGAGAGGGTCATGTTTCCTACCCTCCCAGCTCCCTCTGTCCCCTCTCCCACAGTCCCTCCATACAGCCTGGCCCTCACTCCTTAACGTGGTTGCTGGTCCTCAGAGCCTGACTGTGTCAGCAGGAGGCTGTGTGCGTTCCTAGACCTGGGGAGAGCAGTGGCACTGGGTTCGACAGAGTCATGGACCTTGAGTCCTCCCCCCATGGAATGTGCGGTGGGTGTGTCTGAGGCCATCCACCAGGGAGCATCCCTGGAGGCCACCATCGGCGTCCACCTAACCTGGCTACTGGACGTGTTTGTCCCTGGCTCGTTATTCCCTTTCCTTGAACTCCCTCATTTCCCCAGGGAAGAGATGAGCCCCGGTTGGCTGGCCTTTCGATCAGGTCTTCTCCCTGCCCAGCCCCCCTGGGCCTGGGGGAACGGTACCTCTGCCCCCTGGGATGCAGTCCCAGACCATGCGTGTCCTAGCCCTGTGGGCAAGCCTACAGGACAGGCCGATCCACAGACTGGGGAAGCCCAGGCGCAGAAGGAAAACACCGACATGCAGCCGCTGTGTTCAGTCAGTCCCCTGGAGCCCCTTCCAGGAGGAAGAGTGCGTGTGCCAGAGCACACAGACACACACACACACACACACACACAAACACACACACACACACACGGAAACACACTTGACGTTGTTTATTTACATTTCGATATTTCTCCAGGGCTCCCGGGGCCTCAACAGGCCGTGTTTCACCCCGGCACCTGTCTTCAGTTATTTCCTGCAGAGAGGAAGCGGGTTGACCCTTCGGCTCCTTCTGAAGTTTCTGGACTGCTTTCCGTCAAGTGCGATGGTCCTCATCCTCACTTCAACATCATGAAGCTCCCTAGACGAGATGGCACACACACACACACGCACACGCACACGCACAAGCACGCACGCGGGGACACACGTGCACAGGGACACAGGAGGACAGCAGTGGGTATCTTCACTGGGCCATACTTAAGGTTGCTTGAGGGTTTCAAGGTTCTCGTCGGGAATGGCGTTCATTCTCCCCTGGCCAAGCCCCTGCCCCCGACTGTGATCGCTTTATGTTTCCTCCAGCCACGTGTTACCGAGCCTGCTCCTTCATGACTGCCCGCGGGCCAGTGGGCTTGGCAAAGGAGATGCCTCCGGAATTTAAGGGGACAACTGTGGTGATCAACACAGAGAAGGGACGGGAAGGCGGGGTGCGGCTTTGCACCAGGACACCCAGACATTTGGGCCAAGGGTGCCTCTGGTCACCCTTGTAATGCGCTGCTCGCAGACCTGAGGCTGGGGTTCACGGGCCACAGAATGACAGTTGCCGCAAGTGCAGCCGCTGAGCCGGCTTTGCTTCTCCGGCTCTGCTCCATGACGCTGCGTGGCCTCGCCTGCCTCAAGCTTCCCCAGGCACAACCCGTTTGGCACTGCACCTCCCCACGTTCCATGTCAGGGTGACGTGCTTTGTCCCGGGGTCGCTGTCTCGGAGTGTTCCTGTGAACCTCAGTGTCTCCCTTTGTGTAGCCCAGGGCCCAGGGATCCCGACAGCACACGTCTCGGCGCCCACGCCCTGGGCTCCTCACCTGTCGTCCTCTCAGTTCCCTCTCCTGCTGCCTTCTTGCTCACATAATACTGCAGGGGATTGGGCCACAGGTCGTCCATGAGGATCTGGCAGGAGAAACGGGGGCAGGGCTCAGGTGTCCATCCCAAGCAGCTGGAGAAGCCAGCAAGGTCATTTACGCTGTATGTCACAGGGCCCCACCTCAGCTATCCTGCTAGCCCCGGCAAAGCTGTGGTCAGAGAACCAGTTGAAGAAGTTAAGGCTGCTGTTGTGGTGCCTGCGGCTGTGGGCCTCTCGTTCGAAATCCTGGTGCCACTGGATGGGAGGGGAATGAGATGGCCCGTACCCTGCAGGAAGACGAGTGTGTGAGAGGGTGCTGGGTAATGAGTCGGGGAAGGCAACCCGCCCTCCTCCACCTGCCACCGCCCATCCAGACAGCGGCCTCTTACCAGCAGCGCTGACGACATACTCCTTCACAACCACTTCATTCCGGAAGTAGGAGTTCTTGCGAAAGAAGAGCAGGATGTGGCGGCACTCACGGGGAAACCGCAGTTCCTCCACCTGCCCGGCGGGAAAGTGGGGCAGAGGCGTGAAAGCTCTGTCCAGCAGACCTTGACCCTCCTGACTTTGGGGAGGACTCACTTTGGCCACCCTCTCCTCTCCTGTCCCCCACCCCGGCCTCAGTCTCCCGGGCCAGACCTTCAAATCCGTCAGGTAGCCAAGTATGCCTTCATCTTGCTCACTGATCATGGCTGACATCTGCGAGTGGTTCACAAACTGCTTTCGGTCAAGGATCTCCGAGGGCTGGAGATGAAAGAGCTACAGCAACAGAGCGAGTCTGGACAGCAACCGGGCACTGTCTCCCCTCTCCGCCGCGGGGTCCCACTGCCTCCGCCCCGGCTGCCTCAAGGACCACGGCGCCCCGTGGTGCTACATATCTCAGCAGGGACACAGGCAGCTGGCATCCTGAGAGACACCCCTCCCGCCCCACACCCCCTCCACAGCTCATCCTCGTGTGCTGATGGCTAGGCAGAACTAGCGCGTTTCCGGACAGCACACATTCCTGCCTCAGGCTGACCGGGTGGGCTCTCACCACCCCTTGCCTGCAGCATTCTACCCAGGGGAACCCGTGCTTGGTGTGAATGTGTTTTGGGTGAAGAGACCCTGCTGCTATTCCTGACTCTGACCCGAACCAGTGCTCCTAGATGCCCAGCGGAGTTTCAGTGCCTCGTGCGACACCCAGAGCACCCTGCGGCCCCCACGCCCAACCGGAACCAGGATTTCCAGGCTGTCTTGATCCCCACGGCATGAGCGTGTCCTCTGCAATGCTGCGGGGCGTGAGGGGGGTTCCCCCCCATGATGCATGTTGATAGTCAACAGCCCCCTCCCTCTCGTTCCTCACGCACTGGCCCAGATACATCGGAATCCCTCAGTGACAGCATGAAGGATACAGCCTTGGCCCAGAAGCCAGGGATGCCCCGGATAATGGCGCTTCGGTGTTCCAGGTGACGCTGCCGCCTCTGACATGACTTGAGCTTGAGCAGAGAGTAGGACCTGCTGGCTTGCTTATTCCCGGGCTCCAGCTCGGACTGCAGGGCCCCTAGAGCCTCGAGCGGGGACAGGGATGGACCCCGCCGTGCCTCTGGCTGTTCTTCCCCTTCCTGCTTCTCCTGCGCCTCTTCCTCCTTCTGGCCCTCCTCCCTGGCCTCCTCCTGCACAGCCACCTCCTCAGCCTCTTCAGCCTTCTCCCCTTCCTCAGGCTGCTCCCACTCCTCGGCCTCCTCTTCCTCAGCCACCTGCTCTTCACCATCTGCGTCCTCCTCCTTCTTAGCCTCCTCCTCCTTGGCCTCAGATGCTCCGTCCACAGAATCCTCCTCAGCCTTCTCCGCCTCCTCATGCTCTTTCTCCGTGGACTTCTCATTTCCCTCATCAGCTTCCTCCCCCACCTCCGTAACCTCTTGGAGGTATATCTCAGACTCTTCCGCAACAGCCCCCTCCTCAGTGTCCTCCTTCTCATCCTCAACAGCCTCCCCTTCCTCAGCCTCTTCAGGCCGTGCCACCACTTCAGCTTTCTCCTCTTCCTCAGACTTGACTGTGTCCTGAGACTCCACCGCAACTTTGGCTTCCTGCTCAGCCTCCTTGTCCTCCTCCTCCTCTGATTCCTCTACAGTGTGCTCCCCTCCAACCTCCTCTACACCAGGGTCCAGCGCTACCATGACATCCACCACCAGCACCAACTCGTCCCCGGGGCCGGCCTGCTCTCTGCCCTGCTGGGCCTCAGCACCCACCACAGCCTCTGCGCCCATCCCGGCGGCACCTAGGGCCTGCAGCGGCCCTGCGTCCCCCCGGGCGCCTGCCTGGGCGCGGGGCCCCGACGCCTCACGGCCCCCCTCCAGGACCAAGGTGGTGCAGGACGGCGGGGCAGCCCCGCCTTCCCCGGAGCCCGCCGCGCTCTCCATGTGGTCCTGGTCGTGAGCGAGCAGAGCCAGCAGCGGAGAGGAGCTGGAGGTGAGAGCACGTGGCTCCCGCAAAGGGTCGGGCAGGTGGAGCTCCGGCGCCCCTGGTTGTCTGCGGGAGGCAGCGTCCTCCCAGAGGCCGTGGGCCGCTGAACGCATGCGCACAAGGGATAGCGGGCATGCTGTGACGCCCCAGGAGGACGCTGTATCACGTGTGCGGCCTTGGTGGGACTGAGTCCTGGGCTGGCCTTGGACGAGGGAGAACCCCGCGTCCAATCAGGTAACGGCTGGTGGGCGTGGTCACGCAGGGCCCCGCCCCTCGCGCTGCAGGCACCACTCAGGGAGCCAGCTGCGGCGCCCCCGCCTGCCGTCCCGCCGGGACACACCTCCACCTTCACCCCTCCCGCCGCTTCCTCCCGGGGGGCCCTCCGCCTGGTATTTGAAGCCAGGCAATGCCAGGCTGTCCCTCGCCTACCCGAATAGACTCCTCTAGGACTCAGGACACGGTACACACCCCCGAGAGCCCTGGACCAGTGTGTGTGGAAAGCGTCAGCCCATGCCCCGGAGAATCTAGGGCAATTCCAGGACACAGGTGCCCCGATGCTCTCTGCCAGGCCAGCGTGGGGGGAAAAGTGTGGCCACAGTTTGTTCCAGCCCATGTCCTTTGCTACTCAGGAGAAGAGTGACAAAGAGTGCTCTGTCCATCTGCGTGCCTGTGCTTTCTTCTTGCTCTCCTCTCCGTCTTCCTCTAAGTCTTTGGGTTCAGGTGCTCTTTCTCTGGCCCCTCACTGGCCACACGGTCTCTAGGGGAGAAGGACTTCAGGACAGAAGATGCATTCACCCCTCTGAGCAGCTCTTTTCCCTGGGCATAAAAGCCCTGTCCCCCTCTGTGACTGGCACCCAGTCAGGTGACCCTGGAAAAGGTCCCAAGCGGGGTCCCACAGCAGCACACTCACCCAACAACCACGCAAGCAGACACGCAGTGTGTTTGCCCTGGAGGACAGAGCAACTGACCCTTAGAGGAGCCACGAGCATAGAGCAAAGGGGACCCTGAAGAGGATGTCTGGGTGAACCCTGTTAAGAGGGTGGCAGGTGATGCCGTCTGCTGGCCTGGAGCCACCTGTCTGTCTGCTGTTAGGGAGGTCAGGCGGCAAGGAGCTGAGGACGGCACCCAGGACACACGTAGCAGGAATGCACACGCCTTTCCCACTAGACACAGAATGTGTTGTGCTGCATTGTGCCAACACTGCGAATGCCATGGGAAGGGGTTCCCGGCTCGCCTGGCCTGCAGAAGAGAACGTACCCTTCCTAGCCTTGGCCCGTCCAGGCCACCCGGGTCAGACCGTGAGCGGAATATCAGGCCGGGCCACCACGGCCCCGCGGCGGGCTCGCAGTCGTGGTGAGAGGACACCCAGAGTGTGCTTGTAAGCCGGCACAGTAAGCTTTGGGCAGTTGCTTTGGTGCCAATGCAAGCCAGTCTCTCCAGGCATGACTGAAAAGTAGGGCCTTCTTCCACACCCACTTTGTCCTCGGTGCCGGCAAAGTGCCTCACGAGCCATGCCCCGGAGACGGCGTGGCAACGTAAGACTTACTCCCTGGCAGCTGATGCCTGCATCCAATCAACCCCACCTCATTCCACGGCAGACAGGTCTTCCACGTGGCCGAGGCAGCACGGCGCCTTGCTCTGGGGGCACAGGGCATGTGGCTACCGTCCAGCCTTTCCTCTCCCTTTTATAGCTGGGAGGTCCTTCCCGAAAGGCCAGAGGAAGCCCAGAAGGTTCCAGGGAAAACAGGCATGGTGGGCTGGCCCTTTCTGGGGACTTCTAGGGCCTAAGGCATGCTGGCCGGTCCCGTGGGACCAGCGGGGTCCATGGGTCTTCAGCTCCACCTTGCGGACATGAAGAATCCTAGGGACCAGACCATGGGAGCTGCCAGGTTGCCCTGCAGCTTAGGAGTCAAGGAGCCGGGAAGACGTGTATGAGGGAACAGCCTTTCCAGTGGCTCAAGGGAAGCTCCCTGTGCCCACGGCACTGCGGCTCTCCAGCGCACTACTCTGTTCCTGAGGAGTGTATCGGGCTTCAGATCCCCACCACTGCCGCACAGTGGTGCCACCTAGTGCTGTTCCGGACATGGGGCCATGGGCCCAGCAGGGCTTCCAGAGCCCGAAGGCCAGAACCCTCCTCTACCTACAGCTAGCTGCTCCGACAGGCAGGAAGGAACAGAGTTCCCCAAAGACGAGAGGCCAAGAGTCCAAACAGGCTGAGCTGTCAGCATAGCAGCCCAGGGGCCACTGGGTCGCTCACACAGAGACCATTGATGGGCAACAGGAAGACAGAGCTGGGGCCCACGTTGCGAGGTCCAGTTGTGGCAGAGCTAGTGGGGAACGTCACCTGGGGAAGTGCGTCCTCGGGGGCGTGCTGGTGGTGGGAGCCAGCTCAGGGGTAGTGAGAGGTGTTGATTTGGGAAGCGCCTGTCGACTCAGGAGCAGCAAGCTAGGTGCCCCTCGGTGAGGCAGAGAACACGGGCCCTGAGGGTCCACCTCCTCTCCTTTCCCTCTTCTCCACCTGGTCCACAGGAGGCAGAGATGACCGCCCCAACCGGGAGCTCATCGGACACCAGGACGGCCCTTCGGCCAGGAGGAGCGCTCCCCTCAGGACTCTTTCCTCTGCAGAAACGTACTGCCAGTGGGGACTTACTTACTCTTTGGGACCCTTGGCCGACAGCGCAAATCGGGGCACAAGTTCTTAGCCCCTCTGTAGCACATGCTGAAACCTCACGGTGTTTCCCACAGCTGGGACCAGCCGTGCCAGCAGCACAGATGGGAGGTCGCTTGACATACGCCTGCCAGCTCCCACCCCTCCCTGCTCCCCTTGGCCCCTCTGCGTGTGGCATCCGGGGGCAGACACACCCCTGAATACCCAAGGAATGCCCACGACGTCTGTGTGTCAGGAGGGATGTGGCTGCAGTCAGCCACTGGCCCCTTTCTCCTCAGTCAGCAGAGCTAGAAACCCCGCAGTCCCTCTCCATCATCGAACAGGGCCTACAACCACACTGGGACAGGTGTGTGCTCATGCAGACACTTGAACACGCAACACACACACACACACACACACACACACACACACACACATGCACGCCTGTGGGAGGGTGGTGCAGAGGGACAGGACGTGGGTTTGGAGGGACCGTGAGGGACCCTGAGGAACCGCCTCCTTAGTCCTCCAGGGACACGTGGTTTTGCGGTGATCCTGACTAGAGGAAGCATGCACGGGACGGCATCACAGCAATGCAGGGCACGCTTCCAGGAGAAAGGGTACAGGGAGAAGCTCTCCAAGCGGGGTGAACGGGGCGGTAGCAGAGCCACCGGGCCACGAGTGCCCCGCTCGGCACGCCCCTTCCCCTGCCCTGAAGAACACGGCTCCCATGTAGAGAGGTGTGCCCTTTCCCGTCCTCCTCCCTGACCTGCCGAGCAAGAGCGGTGGTCTCTCCACAACCAAGCCCTGTCCTGCCCTGCCCCCGTGCCTTACAGCCCCCGCACACACGGAATCCCACAGGCCAGGGCTGATCTCCTACTGGCCGTGTGCTGGGTCCCCCATACACATCCACACACAGACACATAGGGCTTCTGAACTTGTTTATGACTCGCCCGCCATCCCTGGCGATCTGGGTGCTGGACACTCTCTAGAGCTGGCCCTGAAGATCTGTTCCCCCACGTCTGTCCTGTGCGGGCAGAGCACCACGTAGACTCGTCCACCCGTCTCTCACAACGCTGGACGCCTCCTCCACTGCTTCTCGTTGGTCCAACTCTGATGCTCTGCGGTGTCCACGTCCGCACAGCTGCCGTGCCCGCGACACACACACACAAACACACGACACACGGACGCACAAGGGAGGTGTTCGTGACACTGCCTCATGCCGAGGATCGCTAAGGCGGCGGTGACCGAGGGCCCTGTCCTTGTGGGATCCCGCTTCCTCCTCCTCTAGGGCTTCACCACCCTCCTCCAGATGGCCTAGTACCATTGCCAAGAATGGCCGTGTGGCTCTGGGAGGCCACGGGGTGGTCCGTAACACGGAGGGACGTCGGAGCGTCTCGGGACAAGGGAGCCCCACTCGAAAACTTTGGCAGACTGTCCCCACCTGAAAAGCCAGCAGGAGAACTGAGGACCCGGCGGACGGCCATGGGTGAGTGTTCAGAGAAATGGGGTGGAGGAGCCTTGCTTCCCCCGAACGACCTGAGACTTTCTGGCTCCCACCTGGCTCACCGGATGAACTTGCCCCAGTGGACACCCTGCCCTGGGTGTGTGCCCTGAGTTCCCTCGCCAGGGTCCCTACTCTCCCTCCAGCCGCTCCCTGGGTGATCCGGGGCCCAGGGTCCTCTGAGCCTCAGTTTCCAAACTGAGTCCCAAACCCGACTGTGCCCTGGCACCTCCCACACATATTTCAGGACGCAGTGGCCCGGCTACTCACCGACAGGTCCTCCTGTCTGCTCAGTGTCGTCGGCTGCCTCCCTGCCTCAGGTAGTACCGCAAGGGATTGCGCCACAGGTCCTCGATGATGATCTGGTAGGGGAAACCGCCCAGGTGAGCACGGGGCCCGGGACCCCTTCCCAGGCTGCCCCCATTGCCATCACCAATGCTAATGAAGGCCTCAAGCGGCCCCACCTCGGCAATCTTGTTAGACCCTGGGCAGCTGGGGTCGCACAACCACTTGAAGAAGGTAAGGCTGGTGGAGTCGAGTCTTCGGCTGGGAGCTCCACGTTCTTCATCCCAGAACCACTGCACTGGAGTGGACCGAGTCGCCCTGTATCCTGCAGGAAGGGAAAATTCAGGGGAGGCTCTGCACTGCCTAGGACCCACACCCTGTCGCCCTCTCTCCCGCTCTCCTCTCAGCCTCTCTCCCTCCTGTGCCGGCTCTGGCTTCCACTTGTGTCCCTGCACACTCCCTGCTCCTCCCGAGTGCCCACCTGCCCCCGCCAGCCCGCCCCCGGCACCCTCGAAGCTCTAGCCCACTCCTACCGGCAATGCTAAGGTGATACTCCTTAAGGATCACTTTGTTCTGGAAGTAGGGGTTGTTCCCAAAGAAGAACATCAACCTGCTGTGGTCCTTGGGACGGCCCAGTTCCTCCACCTGCAACATAAAAGAAAGACGAGGGGAAGGGGACTTGTCCTCCACGGGTCCCGAGATGCTCCCTGCATCCTCCGCTGAACAATACTACCGGGCCCTCCCTTGCCCAAATTCCACTCCCAGTGGTCCTACCCCCGCCACCCACTCCCAGTGCTGACCTCCAAATCGGTCATGTAGCTGAGCACATCTTTGTCCTGGTCACCCGTCACGGCTGATATCTGGGGGTGATTCAGGATCTGCCTTGGGTCAAGGAGCCTCGCCTTCAGCGCTATGGAAGGAGAGCCAGGACCAACCCAGCCCTTCCCGGGGAGAGGAAGGGCCCCAAACAGGGCACGGGTAGAACCACCAGGCCCTGCTGCCCTCCCAAGCCACTCAGCTCCTGCTCTTTCATCACAGCTGCTCAATACCAGCAGGTGCCTTGGCTTCCAGTGCCTCCGAGAGGGTCTGCGCCCGGCAGGACAAGGTCAAGGGCCTGCCTGTTCTCCCTTCCACCGTCACCCTGGCCTGTGTGTTTGGCAGGCAGGCAGTGACTGCTTTGGGTGTCCAGATGTGGTCGGTCGCGCTCTCAGGGCCGTGTTTGCTTATGTGTTGGCCTGCAGGCCTGTGTCCTGGAGGGGCCTTCTGCGCCCACAAAGGGGCCACTCATCTCCCTTAGCCTGGCTGCACACCCACAGGGCAAAGGGAGGGCCCGTTAGGTTCAGCGAGAGAGGGAGGGAAGGGGGTTGGGTGGCAACGGGGGGGGGGGGGAAAGCAAAGGAGAGACAGAGACAGAGATACCCACACAGGAGGAAGGGACACAGAGGGAGGGCAGAGGGGAGCGAGGGAGAGGGTGGGACGCACATAGAGGGGAGAGACACGGAGGGAGCAAACGGGGGGTGGGGGGGCGCCTGGGCATGGGGCCGCAGCCTGGCTGTGTAGGGCCTGAGGAGACAGTTTGCAGCACCGCGTACAGCGTGTCTGGGTTTCTGATGTACGGGGAAGCCTGGCGGCCTGCTGAATGACTCTGGAAGCCGCATGAGGACGCAGCAGTGGGTGGGCACTGTACTCTTTGGAAAAGAACACAGGCTCTGAAGGACAGGGAAGGGGGTGGCCTGCCTCTCAATGGGCATACCCCACGCAGCCGGCAGGACGTTTCCTTCCAGGACCTGCTCCGAGCCAAGGGTGGAACTACACTAGACATGCAGGGTGTGGACATGTGCTCCATGACCCCTGGGAGAGTGTTGGGAGTGCTCCCTGCAGTCCCAGAGCATTTGCCCGCAGCTTCTGCTCAGACGTGGTCTCCACAAGCCTCAGCCCTTGCCTTCCCCCCACCTTCCAGGCCCACGCCCCTGTGCTGCGCCTTATAGGGACGGGGGACCCACTCCCACTGGGGGTGGAGAGGGGCCGGGGACCCTTTCCCCCAGCGCTCCTGCCCCTGGCAGAGCCTCTGCTGGTCCCTTCCTCCCAGTGGACCTCCACCGCAGACAAACCCAAGCCCAGCAGGAGAAAGGATACCGCCTGGGCCCAGAAGCCGGGGATGCGCTGGATGATGGCCCTTCTTCGAGCCAGGTGAGAACTCCGCTTCTGATTCATCCTGCGCTTGAGCCGCAAGTAGGCCCTGGTAGCTTGGGCATCCACAGAGCTGAGCGCGAACTGAACCATCTCCAGCGCAGCAAGTGGGGCGCCGGCTGTCTCGGGACCCGGCCCTGACTCCCCCTGCTGCAGCTGCTGCAGCTGCTCGTCCTGCTGTGCTTGCACCGCCTCCTGGTCTTCCTCGGCCACGACCTCCACCACCGCCATGATATCCTCCACCACCAGCACCAACTCGTCCCCGGGGCCGGCCTGCTCTCTGCCCTGCTGGGCCTCCGCACCCAGCACAGCCTCTGCGCCCATCCCCCCGGCACCTAGGGCCTGCAGCGGCCCCGCCTCACCCCAGGCGCCTGCCTGGGCGCAGGGCTCCGGCGCCTCACGGCCCCCCTCCAGGAACAAGGTGCTCCAGGATGGCAGGGCAGCCCCGCCTTGCCCGGAGCCCGCCGCGCTCTCCATGTGGTGCTGGTGCTGAGGGAGCAGAGCCCGCAGCGGAGCGAAGGAGCTGGAGGAGCCAGCACCTGGCTCCCGCACGCGGCCGGCAGGTGGAGCTCTGGCGCCCCCAACTGGAGGCGGGAAGCAGAGGCCTCCAAGAGGCCGGAGGCTGGTGAAGGCATGCGCAGAAGAGCTAGGGACCAGATGGCCACGGGGCGACGGTGACGCGACGCCACGCATGCGGCCTTTGTGACACGGAGCCCTGAGTCACGCCCAGGCCGCTGGGCACGGAGCGTACTGAGGATGACAGGGCGGAGCGTGTGCCCGCCCAGACCCCCGCCCCTCGGCCCCCGAAGGCACCAGCCAGGGAGCCGGCCTGTGTGCCTCCTCCTCCGGGGTGGCCTCCGCATCTGGAACCTGGTCTATTCCCGGCTATCACCTGCCAGGCCATGAGCCGGAGGTCCCTCCTATCACACAGCCCGTGTTGCCTTTCCCGGCCGTCCAGGGGGACCAGGCTGCTGGCACTGGGGAATTCCAATGCAACGGCTCAAGAGGGTGACCCCCTGACCCCCGGAAGCCTCACCCGGCCCTTTCTTAGTGACCCTGAAGGAAAGCCCTGGAGCCATTACCTGGTGCTCCAACCACCGCCAGATCGCTGTGCCCATGGCCTTCCCGCATTTACCCGAACGGTGGCGAAGGGTGTCAGGGGGCCGCCCACCAGGATCCAGGATGCAGGGGCTGCCTCCCTCACCCCCTCCGCGCCCGGACTCTCCTCAAAAGAGAGGAAACACACACACATAACTGGCCTCAAATTAGCAAAGAGCCAAGGTCCCTGGCCACCCCACGGTGCCTACAGAGCTACTAACACAGCCCCAGGGAGGTCCGGGATTCGGACTCGGTGGCATGCCAGTGGGCAGGCCATGTAGCCTACACAGTGACTCGGGGTAGTCTTTCGTCAAAGCCGCTGGCAGGACTTGCTCCCGCTGTACTTTCCTCTGCCACACCCTTCTCTGTCTGGCTCTCTTCCCATCTTTGCTTTCTCCTTCCTTGGGGGACTCTCGTGTCCTCCTTCCCTCCTGCTCTAACTGCCAAGGATGTCAGAGCTCCAGCAGAATGGTCCACGGAGCCTGCTTTTATCCACCTTCCTGAGGAGCTGAGGCTGCTGGGCAGCTCCACTGCCTTTGGTCCCCCCACTGGCTGCATGTTCCTGCTGTGTCTGTCACCGAGTGGACCACCTGCCTGCGAGGGGATATGGCAGCGAGCATTGGCAGCACACGTGCCCTTTCTCCGGTACTCACCAGGTCCTTCGGGACAGTCCCACGCCTCATGGCGGTCCCCACCTTGGGTGAACATTGAGGTGCCCGAGGGATACCGCCTTGAGTGCCAGGAAGGCCGCGTGGGTGATGCCAAGGCCGCGAGGGTTAGTGTTGCATTGTGGGAGGGCCTCATTTAAAAGGAATGGGTCTGGGCGCCTGGAGGATTTCAACCGGAAAGGGGCAGGAGGGTCCCCCTTGGGGTAAAGTGCAGGGCTTTTGGCGGTAGCACGTTTCAGTGTTTCAAAATCTGCTTGTTGACGCAAACGAGGAAGGGAGCAAAACCAAAGGCCATATGGCGGGAGAAGCAAAATTTTCTAACACCGTCCCTGAGACAGCCCAGACGTTGGAGTTACCACTACAGTCCTAAGTACACTAGCTCTTGTCATGTTGCTCGAGCCCCTGAAGGAAGCTCCTGAGGCAACACTGCACCAGAAGCAGCACAGCCATGGAAATGGAGAAGGCTGGGGGCTCCAGGTGATGGGAGACGGGGAAGAGAGCAAGAGGGGGAAGAGAGGGAGAGTAGGACTGAGGAGGGAGGAAAAGGGAGGGAGGGGAAGGAAGAGAGAGGAGGGAGAGAGGAGGGAGAGGGACACAGAAGGGAGAGGGGGAGGAGAGGGAGAGGGTGAAGAGAGGGAAAGGAGGGGAGAAGTAGAGGAGGAGGGAGGGGGAAGAAGAGAGAGGAGGGAGAGAGGAGGGAGAGGGACACAGAAGGGTGAGGGAGAGAGGAGGGAGAGGGAGAGGAGGGATGGAGAGGAGAAGCGAGGGAAAGGGAGAGGGAGAGAGGAGGGAGAGACTCTGCAGGGAGAGAGGAAGGGAGAGAGGGAGAGGGAGGGAGAGGGGTCAGCTCATGCTGACCACCAGCAGGCACAAATTGGGAATGCCAGGAAGAGGTGGGAGAGAGGAAGAGGCAGCCAGTGCATGAGGACCTAAGGTGATAAAGCTTTGCCACTTTGCGGACAATGCTGAGTCTGCACATCCAAGGAGCCCAATGCAGTCCTAGGGGAAGGAAGGATCCAAAGGGATGCCCAGGCCAATGGGCTCTTGTGTTTGGTGCAAAGGCAAGGACAGGCCTCTCGGCAGCCCACAGAGGCGGGACTGACCCATCACACCCCGGGGTTCCTCAGTGGGAGGAAGAGCCAGCTTCCCCTTAGGATGGACGGTGGCCAGAAGGCAGTGGGTGATAACCTTCAACACGTTCAGGGAAAAAGAGTGTAACGTAAAGGTTATGGTCGCCAAGGACGCCCGAGAAAATATGCACCAGGCATCAGGAGAAGGAGTGAGAGGATGAGCCTAGGGTGGTAGGGAGAGGGCCGTGGGGTGGCGGTGGGGGTGTGTGGCTCTAAGATAAGCAGAGTCCTACCCGCTGAAAGGAAGCCGGTCACTAGACCCTTAAGTCAAAGGGCTAGCCTGAGATACAAGGCATCCCCGTAAAGTACTCGCAGAGGAAACAGGAGAGCAGGATTTGCCTATGGAACCACGCTGCGTTGCCTGTGTGGCCTGAAGGACAAGTGCATCCAAGCAGGGGCACGTGTAGGATCGTCGGCTCAGCATGCACAGAGCTGGGTCTTGTAAGCTGTGGGAACGTGAAGTGGAGTCACGACACCCAGCCGGGAGCAGGCCCCTCGCCCACTACGTCAACCAAGTCCACGTATGGGCAAACCTGGGTTCCCCCAGGCTGGGGTGTTCCCTGCAACTGTGAGTGGGGAGGGCCCCCAAGAAGGGGCGTTCAGCGTAGAATCGGTAAAGCACAGTCTACCGTGGAGGAAGCCAGCCCCTTCCCAGGAGGAAGCCTATGGGTGGGAGCACCCATGTGTAGGAAGCTAACAGAGCCAGAGGCGGGCAAGCAACCCCAGGGTAGAGCAGTGGTGACGGGGTGAACGGGGTCGGGGTGTGAACACTGAGTTCCGCCAGGCGCAGGAGTTCTACCGACCCAAGGTGCCCCGGGCCGGCAGGTGGCAATATTGGCTGCGTCCCTAGCGTTGGGATCAGCCAAGCGTTTGCAGAGGAATTTCAGAACGAAGGGGCAGGAAGGACCTCTTGGAGGTCCCCGCATGTCCCTGACGGTGCCTTGGGTACCTCGCTCACGCACAAGGTCTCGGAGGCCTAGCGCAGTTCGATCCAGTGGTGCCAGAGATGTCCGCCTGTCTCCCAGACACACGAAGCGGACAGCAAAGGAGGACGTAACGCAGGAATTGAGGATGGAAAGGGGCATGGGTTACACAGAAACCAAGTACCACAGTGGCGGACGTCAGTCGGTCCTGCTCAGGAGCAGGCTACGGGGCAACACAGCAAGATGGGGAGGGCAGCAGGACGTTCTGCCTTTGAAAACCTGCCCACATCAACGCACTGTGCAAGAGACTGAGGCCCCAAAGTAGTTGAAAGCGGGAAAAGGGAGAACGATGAGTGACCTTCGGCCCTAAGCGGGGCGGCTGAGGACCCTTTGGTGAGCCCCTCGCTGCCCGGCAGGAGGAGCTTGGCCCTTCCTCTGTTTCCAAGGAGGCGTCACTGCGCCACCCTACGGTCCAGGAAGTGAAGGACTTCTCAAGACTCACCAAAGATTCCTAACGCGCCCCCGTCGGAGGAGGAGAGGATTCTGACCCCAAAATGGATGAAACGGGGTCCAATTCACAGGTGGACAGACTCAGAGACAGGAACCCTTACGCCAACACATTGGCAGGCCAACGGCCCGGCAGCTGTAGCCAAGCAGAGACTCGCAAAGCCCAAAGCACTCCTAGAGGCACAGCTGTGCCTATCTGGGCTCAGCACGGATGCGAGATGGGAGACCTGACGGCACAGGCACAGCCGGGCCAAGACACGCCAAGGCATGTTCGGGAAGACAGACTAACACGGGCAAAGAGGGACGCTTTACACAGACAAGAACACGAAGATCCAGAAGGGCCAGGGACACACACGTGGTTCAGAGTCATGGAGCCAGAACGCTAGTGAACTCCTGATGTGGTCCTCTCCGATGAGACAGCAGTCTGGGATCCAGGACTGTGGGTCCCTCAGTGCCCGGGTTCTCGGTCATGCCGTGTCGTGGAAAGGAGATGTAGTCCAGAAGAGGAGTGGTGGGCAGCAGGGCAAAGTTTATTCAGCAAGTGTACAGAGCTCCCCAAAGGGTTGCTGCGTTCCTGTTCAAGTTTAGGGGGTTTGGGGCGCCTGGGTGGCTAGACGCTTAAGCGTCTGCCTTCGGCTCAGGTCCTGCAGCCAGGCTCCTGGGATCGAGCCCCGCTTCGGGCTCCCTGCTCGACAGGAAGCCTGCCTCTCCCTCTCCCTGGGCTGTTTCCCTGCTTGTGCTCTCTCTCTCTCTGTCTGATGAATAAATAAATAAATAAATAAATAAATAAATAAATAAATAAATAAATAAATAAGTTTAAATAAAATAAGTTTCAGGATCTTGGAAGCCATGGTAATGTACAAAACAAAAGTTTAGGGAGTTGGATAAGCTCTTTCCAACCTGGAGTGTGGGGCCCTGTGCAATCCCTGATAAGGTGTTGCAATCACGGCTTTGATCCTGCCCCTACCTATGGGGTTATTGTTCACGTGTGGAAGGGTCTTGTGGGCTGACACCTGGAGACTAACTGCCTCAGCTTGTGACAGGGACCAGTGATTCGTGCCTCTTGGTGGTGCTTACCTTGTGGGGTCTTCAGCGGAGAGAGGGCCTTGGGCAAACGCCTTAAGCCCATGTGGAAACAGGAATCTCAGCACCACAGTGGTCATGGGACAGACAGCACACCGCTGCGGGGACTGGGCCTTGCCAGTCCTGAGGAACCATACCACCCCTCCCGCACGCCTCCGCCTCTTTGTCGTCTGGGGGAGCCCAAACGAGGGCCCTAGGGAGTCAGGGCACTAGAGATGCCGGCAGAGCGTGGCTGTGTGAGCTTGTGTGTGCCAGGACAAGTGAGGGAGTGGAGTGTGTGGGGGGGTGGTGACTGAGGGTGCACCTGAGTGAGTGTGTGTGTCAGCTTGTGGGTGCGGCTGTTTGAGTGTGTGTGTGAGGACGCAGTGTCTGTGCACCACTGTGTGTGAGCGTGCGTGTGTGTGTGTCCCCCTGCAATTTCTCCTTTCTCCTGGGCCCTTGTGCCGGAACGAGAGGGTCATGTTTCCTACCCTCCCAGCTCCCTCTGTCCCCTCTCCCACAGTCCCTCCATACAGCCTGGCCCTCACTCCTTAACGTGGTTGCTGGTCCTCAGAGCCTGACTGTGTCAGCAGGAGGCTGTGTGCGTTCCTAGACCTGGGGAGAGCAGTGGCACTGGGTTCGACAGAGTCATGGACCTTGAGTCCTCCCCCCATGGAATGTGCGGTGGGTGTGTCTGAGGCCATCCACCAGGGAGCATCCCTGGAGGCCACCATCGGCGTCCACCTAACCTGGCTACTGGACGTGTTTGTCCCTGGCTCGTTATTCCCTTTCCTTGAACTCCCTCATTTCCCCAGGGAAGAGATGAGCCCCGGTTGGCTGGCCTTTCGATCAGGTCTTCTCCCTGCCCAGCCCCACTGGGCCTGGGGGAACGGTACCTCTGCCCCCTGGGATGCAGTCCCAGACCATGCGTGTCCTAGCCCTGTGGGCAAGCCTACAGGACAGGCCGATCCACAGACTGGGGAAGCCCAGGCGCAGAAGGAAAACACCGACATGCAGCCGCTGTGTTCAGTCAGTCCCCTGGAGCCCCTTCCAGGAGGAAGAGTGCGTGTGCCAGAGCACACAGACACACACACACACACACACACAGACACACACACACACACACACACGGAAACACACTTGACGTTGTTTATTTACATTTCGATATTTCTCCAGGGCTCCCGGGGCCTCAACAGGCCGTGTTTCACCCCGGCACCTGTCTTCAGTTATTTCCTGCAGAGAGGAAGCGGGTTGACCCTTCGGCTCCTTCTGAAGTTTCCGGACTGCTTTCCGTCAAGTGCGATGGTCCTCATCCTCACTTCAACATCATGAAGCTCCCTAGACGAGATGGCACACACACACACACGCACACGCACACGCACACGCACAAGCACGCACGCGGGGACACACGTGCACAGGGACACAGGAGGACAGCAGTGGGTATCTTCACTGGGCCATACTTAAGGTTGCTTGAGGGTTTCAAGGTTCTCGTCGGGAATGGCGTTCATTCTCCCCTGGCCAAGCCCCTGCCCCCGACTGTGATCGCTTTATGTTTCCTCCAGCCACGTGTTACCGAGCCTGCTCCTTCATGACTGCCCGCGGGCCAGTGGGCTTGGCAAAGGAGATGCCTCCGGAATTTAAGGGGACAACTGTGGTGATCAACACAGAGAAGGGACGGGAAGGCGGGGTGCGGCTTTGCACCAGGACACCCAGACATTTGGGCCAAGGGTGCCTCTGGTCACCCTTGTAATGCGCTGCTCGCAGACCTGAGGCTGGGGTTCACGGGCCACAGAATGACAGTTGCCGCAAGTGCAGCCGCTGAGCCGGCTTTGCTTCTCCGGCTCTGCTCCATGACGCTGCGTGGCCTCGCCTGCCTCAAGCTTCCCCAGGCACAACCCGTTTGGCACTGCACCTCCCCACGTTCCATGTCAGGGTGACGTGCTTTGTCCCGGGGTCGCTGTCTCGGAGTGTTCCTGTGAACCTCAGTGTCTCCCTTTGTGTAGCCCAGGGCCCAGGGATCCCGACAGCACACGTCTCGGCGCCCACGCCCTGGGCTCCTCACCTGTCGTCCTCTCAGTTCCCTCTCCTGCTGCCTTCTTGCTCACATAATACTGCAGGGGATTGGGCCACAGGTCGTCCATGAGGATCTGGCAGGAGAAACGGGGGCAGGGCTCAGGTGTCCATCCCAAGCAGCTGGAGAAGCCAGCAAGGTCATTTACGCTGTATGTCACAGGGCCCCACCTCAGCTATCCTGCTAGCCCCGGCAAAGCTGTGGTCAGAGAACCAGTTGAAGAAGTTAAGGCTGCTGTTGTGGTGCCTGCGGCTGTGGGCCTCTCGTTCGAAATCCTGGTGCCACTGGATGGGAGGGGAATGAGATGGCCCGTACCCTGCAGGAAGACGAGTGTGTGAGAGGGTGCTGGGTAATGAGTCGGGGAAGGCAACCCGCCCTCCTCCACCTGCCACCGCCCATCCAGACAGCGGCCTCTTACCAGCAGCGCTGACGACATACTCCTTCACAACCACTTCATTCCGGAAGTAGGAGTTCTTGCGAAAGAAGAGCAGGATGTGGCGGCGCTCACGGGGAAACCGCAGTTCCTCCACCTGCCCGGCGGGAAAGTGGGGCAGAGGCGTGAAAGCTCTGTCCAGCAGACCTTGACCCTCCTGACTTTGGGGAGGACTCACTTTGGCCACCCTCTCCTCTCCTGTCCCCCACCCCGGCCTCAGTCTCCCGGGCCAGACCTTCAAATCCGTCAGGTAGCCAAGTATGCCTTCATCTTGCTCACTGATCATGGCTGACATCTGCGAGTGGTTCACAAACTGCTTTCGGTCAAGGATCTCCGAGGGCTGGAGATGAAAGAGCTACAGCAACAGAGCGAGTCTGGACAGCAACCGGGCACTGTCTCCCCTCTCCGCCGCGGGGTCCCACTGCCTCCGCCCCGGCTGCCTCAAGGACCACGGCGCCCCGTGGTGCTACATATCTCAGCAGGGACACAGGCAGCTGGCATCCTGAGAGACACCCCTCCCGCCCCACACCCCCTCCACAGCTCATCCTCGTGTGCTGATGGCTAGGCAGAACTAGCGCGTTTCCGGACAGCACACATTCCTGCCTCAGGCTGACCGGGTGGGCTCTCACCACCCCTTGCCTGCAGCATTCTACCCAGGGGAACCCGTGCTTGGTGTGAATGTGTTTTGGGTGAAGAGACCCTGCTGCTATTCCTGACTCTGACCCGAACCAGTGCTCCTAGATGCCCAGCGGAGTTTCAGTGCCTCGTGCGACACCCAGAGCACCCTGCGGCCCCCACGCCCAACCGGAACCAGGATTTCCAGGCTGTCTTGATCCCCACGGCATGAGCGTGTCCTCTGCAATGCTGCGGGGCGTGAGGGGGGTTCCCCCCCATGATGCATGTTGATAGTCAACAGCCCCCTCCCTCTCGTTCCTCACGCACTGGCCCAGATACATCGGAATCCCTCAGTGACAGCATGAAGGATACAGCCTTGGCCCAGAAGCCAGGGATGCCCCGGATAATGGCGCTTCGGTGTTCCAGGTGACGCTGCCGCCTCTGACATGACTTGAGCTTGAGCAGAGAGTAGGACCTGCTGGCTTGCTTATTCCCGGGCTCCAGCTCGGACTGCAGGGCCCCTAGAGCCTCGAGCGGGGACAGGGATGGACCCCGCCGTGCCTCTGGCTGTTCTTCCCCTTCCTGCTTCTCCTGCGCCTCTTCCTCCTTCTGGCCCTCCTCCCTGGCCTCCTCCTGCACAGCCACCTCCTCAGCCTCTTCAGCCTTCTCCCCTTCCTCAGGCTGCTCCCACTCCTCGGCCTCCTCTTCCTCAGCCACCTGCTCTTCACCATCTGCGTCCTCCTCCTTCTTAGCCTCCTCCTCCTTGGCCTCAGATGCTCCGTCCACAGAATCCTCCTCAGCCTTCTCCGCCTCCTCATGCTCTTTCTCCGTGGACTTCTCATTTCCCTCATCAGCTTCCTCCCCCACCTCCGTAACCTCTTGGAGGTATATCTCAGACTCTTCCGCAACAGCCCCCTCCTCAGTGTCCTCCTTCTCATCCTCAACAGCCTCCCCTTCCTCAGCCTCTTCAGGCCGTGCCACCACTTCAGCTTTCTCCTCTTCCTCAGACTTGACTGTGTCCTGAGACTCCACCGCAACTTTGGCTTCCTGCTCAGCCTCCTTGTCCTCCTCCTCCTCTGATTCCTCTACAGTGTGCTCCCCTCCAACCTCCTCTACACCAGGGTCCAGCGCTACCATGACATCCACCACCAGCACCAACTCGTCCCCGGGGCCGGCCTGCTCTCTGCCCTGCTGGGCCTCAGCACCCACCACAGCCTCTGCGCCCATCCCGGCGGCACCTAGGGCCTGCAGCGGCCCTGCGTCCCCCCGGGCGCCTGCCTGGGCGCGGGGCCCCGACGCCTCACGGCCCCCCTCCAGGACCAAGGTGGTGCAGGACGGCGGGGCAGCCCCGCCTTCCCCGGAGCCCGCCGCGCTCTCCATGTGGTCCTGGTCGTGAGCGAGCAGAGCCAGCAGCGGAGAGGAGCTGGAGGTGAGAGCACGTGGCTCCCGCAAAGGGTCGGGCAGGTGGAGCTCCGGCGCCCCTGGTTGTCTGCGGGAGGCAGCGTCCTCCCAGAGGCCGTGGGCCGCTGAACGCATGCGCACAAGGGATAGCGGGCATGCTGTGACGCCCCAGGAGGACGCTGTATCACGTGTGCGGCCTTGGTGGGACTGAGTCCTGGGCTGGCCTTGGACGAGGGAGAACCCCGCGTCCAATCAGGTAACGGCTGGTGGGCGTGGTCACGCAGGGCCCCGCCCCTCGCGCTGCAGGCACCACTCAGGGAGCCAGCTGCGGCGCCCCCGCCTGCCGTCCCGCCGGGACACACCTCCACCTTCACCCCTCCCGCCGCTTCCTCCCGGGGGGCCCTCCGCCTGGTATTTGAAGCCAGGCAATGCCAGGCTGTCCCTCGCCTACCCGAATAGACTCCTCTAGGACTCAGGACACGGTACACACCCCCGAGAGCCCTGGACCAGTGTGTGTGGAAAGCGTCAGCCCATGCCCCGGAGAATCTAGGGCAATTCCAGGACACAGGTGCCCCGATGCTCTCTGCCAGGCCAGCGTGGGGGGAAAAGTGTGGCCACAGTTTGTTCCAGCCCATGTCCTTTGCTACTCAGGAGAAGAGTGACAAAGAGTGCTCTGTCCATCTGCGTGCCTGTGCTTTCTTCTTGCTCTCCTCTCCGTCTTCCTCTAAGTCTTTGGGTTCAGGTGCTCTTTCTCTGGCCCCTCACTGGCCACACGGTCTCTAGGGGAGAAGGACTTCAGGACAGAAGATGCATTCACCCCTCTGAGCAGCTCTTTTCCCTGGGCATAAAAGCCCTGTCCCCCTCTGTGACTGGCACCCAGTCAGGTGACCCTGGAAAAGGTCCCAAGCGGGGTCCCACAGCAGCACACTCACCCAACAACCACGCAAGCAGACACGCAGTGTGTTTGCCCTGGAGGACAGAGCAACTGACCCTTAGAGGAGCCACGAGCATAGAGCAAAGGGGACCCTGAAGAGGATGTCTGGGTGAACCCTGTTAAGAGGGTGGCAGGTGATGCCGTCTGCTGGCCTGGAGCCACCTGTCTGTCTGCTGTTAGGGAGGTCAGGCGGCAAGGAGCTGAGGACGGCACCCAGGACACACGTAGCAGGAATGCACACGCCTTTCCCACTAGACACAGAATGTGTTGTGCTGCATTGTGCCAACACTGCGAATGCCATGGGAAGGGGTTCCCGGCTCGCCTGGCCTGCAGAAGAGAACGTACCCTTCCTAGCCTTGGCCCGTCCAGGCCACCCGGGTCAGACCGTGAGCGGAATATCAGGCCGGGCCACCACGGCCCCGCGGCGGGCTCGCAGTCGTGGTGAGAGGACACCCAGAGTGTGCTTGTAAGCCGGCACAGTAAGCTTTGGGCAGTTGCTTTGGTGCCAATGCAAGCCAGTCTCTCCAGGCATGACTGAAAAGTAGGGCCTTCTTCCACACCCACTTTGTCCTCGGTGCCGGCAAAGTGCCTCACGAGCCATGCCCCGGAGACGGCGTGGCAACGTAAGACTTACTCCCTGGCAGCTGATGCCTGCATCCAATCAACCCCACCTCATTCCACGGCAGACAGGTCTTCCACGTGGCCGAGGCAGCACGGCGCCTTGCTCTGGGGGCACAGGGCATGTGGCTACCGTCCAGCCTTTCCTCTCCCTTTTATAGCTGGGAGGTCCTTCCCGAAAGGCCAGAGGAAGCCCAGAAGGTTCCAGGGAAAACAGGCATGGTGGGCTGGCCCTTTCTGGGGACTTCTAGGGCCTAAGGCATGCTGGCCGGTCCCGTGGGACCAGTGGGGTCCATGGGTCTTCAGCTCCACCTTGCGGACATGAAGAATCCTAGGGACCAGACCATGGGAGCTGCCAGGTTGCCCTGCAGCTTAGGAGTCAAGGAGCCGGGAAGACGTGTATGAGGGAACAGCCTTTCCAGTGGCTCAAGGGAAGCTCCCTGTGCCCACGGCACTGCGGCTCTCCAGCGCACTACTCTGTTCCTGAGGAGTGTATCGGGCTTCAGATCCCCACCACTGCCGCACAGTGGTGCCACCTAGTGCTGTTCCGGACATGGGGCCATGGGCCCAGCAGGGCTTCCAGAGCCCGAAGGCCAGAACCCTCCTCTACCTACAGCTAGCTGCTCCGACAGGCAGGAAGGAACAGAGTTCCCCAAAGACGAGAGGCCAAGAGTCCAAACAGGCTGAGCTGTCAGCATAGCAGCCCAGGGGCCACTGGGTCGCTCACACAGAGACCATTGATGGGCAACAGGAAGACAGAGCTGGGGCCCACGTTGCGAGGTCCAGTTGTGGCAGAGCTAGTGGGGAACGTCACCTGGGGAAGTGCGTCCTCGGGGGCGTGCTGGTGGTGGGAGCCAGCTCAGGGGTAGTGAGAGGTGTTGATTTGGGAAGCGCCTGTCGACTCAGGAGCAGCAAGCTAGGTGCCCCTCGGTGAGGCAGAGAACACGGGCCCTGAGGGTCCACCTCCTCTCCTTTCCCTCTTCTCCACCTGGTCCACAGGAGGCAGAGATGACCGCCCCAACCGGGAGCTCATCGGACACCAGGACGGCCCTTCGGCCAGGAGGAGCGCTCCCCTCAGGACTCTTTCCTCTGCAGAAACGTACTGCCAGTGGGGACTTACTTACTCTTTGGGACCCTTGGCCGACAGCGCAAATCGGGGCACAAGTTCTTAGCCCCTCTGTAGCACATGCTGAAACCTCACGGTGTTTCCCACAGCTGGGACCAGCCGTGCCAGCAGCACAGATGGGAGGTCGCTTGACATACGCCTGCCAGCTCCCACCCCTCCCTGCTCCCCTTGGCCCCTCTGCGTGTGGCATCCGGGGGCAGACACACCCCTGAATACCCAAGGAATGCCCACGACGTCTGTGTGTCAGGAGGGATGTGGCTGCAGTCAGCCACTGGCCCCTTTCTCCTCAGTCAGCAGAGCTAGAAACCCCGCAGTCCCTCTCCATCATCGAACAGGGCCTACAACCACACTGGGACAGGTGTGTGCTCATGCAGACACTTGAACACGCAACACACACACACACACACACACACACACACACACATGCACGCCTGTGGGAGGGTGGTGCAGAGGGACAGGACGTGGGTTTGGAGGGACCGTGAGGGACCCTGAGGAACCGCCTCCTTAGTCCTCCAGGGACACGTGGTTTTGCGGTGATCCTGACTAGAGGAAGCATGCACGGGACGGCATCACAGCAATGCAGGGCACGCTTCCAGGAGAAAGGGTACAGGGAGAAGCTCTCCAAGCGGGGTGAACGGGGCGGTAGCAGAGCCACCGGGCCACGAGTGCCCCGCTCGGCACGCCCCTTCCCCTGCCCTGAAGAACACGGCTCCCATGTAGAGAGGTGTGCCCTTTCCCGTCCTCCTCCCTGACCTGCCGAGCAAGAGCGGTGGTCTCTCCACAACCAAGCCCTGCCCTGCCCTGCCCCCGTGCCTTACAGCCCCCGCACACACGGAATCCCACAGGCCAGGGCTGATCTCCTACTGGCCGTGTGCTGGGTCCCCCATACACATCCACACACAGACACATAGGGCTTCTGAACTTGTTTATGACTCGCCCGCCATCCCTGGCGATCTGGGTGCTGGACACTCTCTAGAGCTGGCCCTGAAGATCTGTTCCCCCACGTCTGTCCTGTGCGGGCAGAGCACCACGTAGACTCGTCCACCCGTCTCTCACAACGCTGGACGCCTCCTCCACTGCTTCTCGTTGGTCCAACTCTGATGCTCTGCGGTGTCCACGTCCGCACAGCTGCCGTGCCCGCGACACACACACACAAACACACGACACACGGACGCACAAGGGAGGTGTTCGTGACACTGCCTCATGCCGAGGATCGCTAAGGCGGCGGTGACCGAGGGCCCTGTCCTTGTGGGATCCCGCTTCCTCCTCCTCTAGGGCTTCACCACCCTCCTCCAGATGGCCTAGTACCATTGCCAAGAATGGCCGTGTGGCTCTGGGAGGCCACGGGGTGGTCCGTAACACGGAGGGACGTCGGAGCGTCTCGGGACAAGGGAGCCCCACTCGAAAACTTTGGCAGACTGTCCCCACCTGAAAAGCCAGCAGGAGAACTGAGGACCCGGCGGACGGCCATGGGTGAGTGTTCAGAGAAATGGGGTGGAGGAGCCTTGCTTCCCCCGAACGACCTGAGACTTTCTGGCTCCCACCTGGCTCACCGGATGAACTTGCCCCAGTGGACACCCTGCCCTGGGTGTGTGCCCTGAGTTCCCTCGCCAGGGTCCCTACTCTCCCTCCAGCCGCTCCCTGGGTGATCCGGGGCCCAGGGTCCTCTGAGCCTCAGTTTCCAAACTGAGTCCCAAACCCGACTGTGCCCTGGCACCTCCCACACATATTTCAGGACGCAGTGGCCCGGCTACTCACCGACAGGTCCTCCTGTCTGCTCAGTGTCGTCGGCTGCCTCCCTGCCTCAGGTAGTACCGCAAGGGATTGCGCCACAGGTCCTCGATGATGATCTGGTAGGGGAAACCGCCCAGGTGAGCACGGGGCCCGGGACCCCTTCCCAGGCTGCCCCCATTGCCATCACCAATGCTAATGAAGGCCTCAAGCGGCCCCACCTCGGCAATCTTGTTAGACCCTGGGCAGCTGGGGTCGCACAACCACTTGAAGAAGGTAAGGCTGGTGGAGTCGAGTCTTCGGCTGGGAGCTCCACGTTCTTCATCCCAGAACCACTGCACTGGAGTGGACCGAGTCGCCCTGTATCCTGCAGGAAGGGAAAATTCAGGGGAGGCTCTGCACTGCCTAGGACCCACACCCTGTCGCCCTCTCTCCCGCTCTCCTCTCAGCCTCTCTCCCTCCTGTGCCGGCTCTGGCTTCCACTTGTGTCCCTGCACACTCCCTGCTCCTCCCGAGTGCCCACCTGCCCCCGCCAGCCCGCCCCCGGCACCCTCGAAGCTCTAGCCCACTCCTACCGGCAATGCTAAGGTGATACTCCTTAAGGATCACTTTGTTCTGGAAGTAGGGGTTGTTCCCAAAGAAGAACATCAACCTGCTGTGGTCCTTGGGACGGCCCAGTTCCTCCACCTGCAACATAAAAGAAAGACGAGGGGAAGGGGACTTGTCCTCCACGGGTCCCGAGATGCTCCCTGCATCCTCCGCTGAACAATACTACCGGGCCCTCCCTTGCCCAAATTCCACTCCCAGTGGTCCTACCCCCGCCACCCACTCCCAGTGCTGACCTCCAAATCGGTCATGTAGCTGAGCACATCTTTGTCCTGGTCACCCGTCACGGCTGATATCTGGGGGTGATTCAGGATCTGCCTTGGGTCAAGGAGCCTCGCCTTCAGCGCTATGGAAGGAGAGCCAGGACCAACCCAGCCCTTCCCGGGGAGAGGAAGGGCCCCAAACAGGGCACGGGTAGAACCACCAGGCCCTGCTGCCCTCCCAAGCCACTCAGCTCCTGCTCTTTCATCACAGCTGCTCAATACCAGCAGGTGCCTTGGCTTCCAGTGCCTCCGAGAGGGTCTGCGCCCGGCAGGACAAGGTCAAGGGCCTGCCTGTTCTCCCTTCCACCGTCACCCTGGCCTGTGTGTTTGGCAGGCAGGCAGTGACTGCTTTGGGTGTCCAGATGTGGTCGGTCGCGCTCTCAGGGCCGTGTTTGCTTATGTGTTGGCCTGCAGGCCTGTGTCCTGGAGGGGCCTTCTGCGCCCACAAAGGGGCCACTCATCTCCCTTAGCCTGGCTGCACACCCACAGGGCAAAGGGAGGGCCCGTTAGGTTCAGCGAGAGAGGGAGGGAAGGGGGTTGGGTGGCAACGGGGGGGGGGGGGAAAGCAAAGGAGAGACAGAGACAGAGATACCCACACAGGAGGAAGGGACACAGAGGGAGGGCAGAGGGGAGCGAGGGAGAGGGTGGGACGCACATAGAGGGGAGAGACACGGAGGGAGCAAACGGGGGGTGGGGGGGCGCCTGGGCATGGGGCCGCAGCCTGGCTGTGTAGGGCCTGAGGAGACAGTTTGCAGCACCGCGTACAGCGTGTCTGGGTTTCTGATGTACGGGGAAGCCTGGCGGCCTGCTGAATGACTCTGGAAGCCGCATGAGGACGCAGCAGTGGGTGGGCACTGTACTCTTTGGAAAAGAACACAGGCTCTGAAGGACAGGGAAGGGGGTGGCCTGCCTCTCAATGGGCATACCCCACGCAGCCGGCAGGACGTTTCCTTCCAGGACCTGCTCCGAGCCAAGGGTGGAACTACACTAGACATGCAGGGTGTGGACATGTGCTCCATGACCCCTGGGAGAGTGTTGGGAGTGCTCCCTGCAGTCCCAGAGCATTTGCCCGCAGCTTCTGCTCAGACGTGGTCTCCACAAGCCTCAGCCCTTGCCTTCCCCCCACCTTCCAGGCCCACGCCCCTGTGCTGCGCCTTATAGGGACGGGGGACCCACTCCCACTGGGGGTGGAGAGGGGCCGGGGACCCTTTCCCCCAGCGCTCCTGCCCCTGGCAGAGCCTCTGCTGGTCCCTTCCTCCCAGTGGACCTCCACCGCAGACAAACCCAAGCCCAGCAGGAGAAAGGATACCGCCTGGGCCCAGAAGCCGGGGATGCGCTGGATGATGGCCCTTCTTCGAGCCAGGTGAGAACTCCGCTTCTGATTCATCCTGCGCTTGAGCCGCAAGTAGGCCCTGGTAGCTTGGGCATCCACAGAGCTGAGCGCGAACTGAACCATCTCCAGCGCGGCAAGTGGGGCGCCGGCTGTCTCGGGACCCAGCCCTGACTCCCCCTGCTGCAGCTGCTGCAGCTGCTCGTCCTGCTGTGCTTGCACCGCCTCCTGGTCTTCCTCAGCCATGACCTCCACCACCGCCATGATATCCTCCACCACCAGCACCAACTCGTCCCCGGGGCCGGCCTGCTCTCTGCCCTGCTGGGCCTCCGCACCCAGCACAGCCTCTGCGCCCATCCCCCCGGCACCTAGGGCCTGCAGCGGCCCCGCCTCACCCCAGGCGCCTGCCTGGGCGCAGGGCTCCGGCGCCTCACGGCCCCCCTCCAGGAACAAGGTGCTCCAGGATGGCAGGGCAGCCCCGCCTTGCCCGGAGCCCGCCGCGCTCTCCATGTGGTGCTGGTGCTGAGGGAGCAGAGCCCGCAGCGGAGCGAAGGAGCTGGAGGAGCCAGCACCTGGCTCCCGCACGCGGCCGGCAGGTGGAGCTCTGGCGCCCCCAACTGGAGGCGGGAAGCAGAGGCCTCCAAGAGGCCGGAGGCTGGTGAAGGCATGCGCAGAAGAGCTAGGGACCAGATGGCCACGGGGCGACGGTGACGCGACGCCACGCATGCGGCCTTTGTGACACGGAGCCCTGAGTCACGCCCAGGCCGCTGGGCACGGAGCGTACTGAGGATGACAGGGCGGAGCGTGTGCCCGCCCAGACCCCCGCCCCTCGGCCCCCGAAGGCACCAGCCAGGGAGCCGGCCTGTGTGCCTCCTCCTCCGGGGTGGCCTCCGCATCTGGAACCTGGTCTATTCCCGGCTATCACCTGCCAGGCCATGAGCCGGAGGTCCCTCCTATCACACAGCCCGTGTTGCCTTTCCCGGCCGTCCAGGGGGACCAGGCTGCTGGCACTGGGGAATTCCAATGCAACGGCTCAAGAGGGTGACCCCCTGACCCCCGGAAGCCTCACCCGGCCCTTTCTTAGTGACCCTGAAGGAAAGCCCTGGAGCCATTACCTGGTGCTCCAACCACCGCCAGATCGCTGTGCCCATGGCCTTCCCGCATTTACCCGAACGGTGGCGAAGGGTGTCAGGGGGCCGCCCACCAGGATCCAGGATGCAGGGGCTGCCTCCCTCACCCCCTCCGCGCCCGGACTCTCCTCAAAAGAGAGGAAACACACACACATAACTGGCCTCAAATTAGCAAAGAGCCAAGGTCCCTGGCCACCCCACGGTGCCTACAGAGCTACTAACACAGCCCCAGGGAGGTCCGGGATTCGGACTCGGTGGCATGCCAGTGGGCAGGCCATGTAGCCTACACAGTGACTCGGGGTAGTCTTTCGTCAAAGCCGCTGGCAGGACTTGCTCCCGCTGTACTTTCCTCTGCCACACCCTTCTCTGTCTGGCTCTCTTCCCATCTTTGCTTTCTCCTTCCTTGGGGGACTCTCGTGTCCTCCTTCCCTCCTGCTCTAACTGCCAAGGATGTCAGAGCTCCAGCAGAATGGTCCACGGAGCCTGCTTTTATCCACCTTCCTGAGGAGCTGAGGCTGCTGGGCAGCTCCACTGCCTTTGGTCCCCCCACTGGCTGCATGTTCCTGCTGTGTCTGTCACCGAGTGGACCACCTGCCTGCGAGGGGATATGGCAGCGAGCATTGGCAGCACACGTGCCCTTTCTCCGGTACTCACCAGGTCCTTCGGGACAGTCCCACGCCTCATGGCGGTCCCCACCTTGGGTGAACATTGAGGTGCCCGAGGGATACCGCCTTGAGTGCCAGGAAGGCCGCGTGGGTGATGCCAAGGCCGCGAGGGTTAGTGTTGCATTGTGGGAGGGCCTCATTTAAAAGGAATGGGTCTGGGCGCCTGGAGGATTTCAACCGGAAAGGGGCAGGAGGGTCCCCCTTGGGGTAAAGTGCAGGGCTTTTGGCGGTAGCACGTTTCAGTGTTTCAAAATCTGCTTGTTGACGCAAACGAGGAAGGGAGCAAAACCAAAGGCCATATGGCGGGAGAAGCAAAATTTTCTAACACCGTCCCTGAGACAGCCCAGACGTTGGAGTTACCACTACAGTCCTAAGTACACTAGCTCTTGTCATGTTGCTCGAGCCCCTGAAGGAAGCTCCTGAGGCAACACTGCACCAGAAGCAGCACAGCCATGGAAATGGAGAAGGCTGGGGGCTCCAGGTGATGGGAGACGGGGAAGAGAGCAAGAGGGGGAAGAGAGGGAGAGTAGGACTGAGGAGGGAGGAAAAGGGAGGGAGGGGAAGGAAGAGAGAGGAGGGAGAGAGGAGGGAGAGGGACACAGAAGGGAGAGGGGGAGGAGAGGGAGAGGGTGAAGAGAGGGAAAGGAGGGGAGAAGTAGAGGAGGAGGGAGGGGGAAGAAGAGAGAGGAGGGAGAGAGGAGGGAGAGGGACACAGAAGGGTGAGGGAGAGAGGAGGGAGAGGGAGAGGAGGGATGGAGAGGAGAAGCGAGGGAAAGGGAGAGGGAGAGAGGAGGGAGAGACTCTGCAGGGAGAGAGGAAGGGAGAGAGGGAGAGGGAGGGAGAGGGGTCAGCTCATGCTGACCACCAGCAGGCACAAATTGGGAATGCCAGGAAGAGGTGGGAGAGAGGAAGAGGCAGCCAGTGCATGAGGACCTAAGGTGATAAAGCTTTGCCACTTTGCGGACAATGCTGACTCTGCACATCCAAGGAGCCCAATGCAGTCCTAGGGGAAGGAAGGATCCAAAGGGATGCCCAGGCCAATGGGCTCTTGTGTTTGGTGCAAAGGCAAGGACAGGCCTCTCGGCAGCCCACAGAGGCGGGACTGACCCATCACACCCCGGGGTTCCTCAGTGGGAGGAAGAGCCAGCTTCCCCTTAGGATGGACGGTGGCCAGAAGGCAGTGGGTGATAACCTTCAACACGTTCAGGGAAAAAGAGTGTAACGTAAAGGTTATGGTCGCCAAGGACGCCCGAGAAAATATGCACCAGGCATCAGGAGAAGGAGTGAGAGGATGAGCCTAGGGTGGTAGGGAGAGGGCCGTGGGGTGGCGGTGGGGGTGTGTGGCTCTAAGATAAGCAGAGTCCTACCCGCTGAAAGGAAGCCGGTCACTAGACCCTTAAGTCAAAGGGCTAGCCTGAGATACAAGGCATCCCCGTAAAGTACTCGCAGAGGAAACAGGAGAGCAGGATTTGCCTATGGAACCACGCTGCGTTGCCTGTGTGGCCTGAAGGACAAGTGCATCCAAGCAGGGGCACGTGTAGGATCGTCGGCTCAGCATGCACAGAGCTGGGTCTTGTAAGCTGTGGGAACGTGAAGTGGAGTCACGACACCCAGCCGGGAGCAGGCCCCTCGCCCACTACGTCAACCAAGTCCACGTATGGGCAAACCTGGGTTCCCCCAGGCTGGGGTGTTCCCTGCAACTGTGAGTGGGGAGGGCCCCCAAGAAGGGGCGTTCAGCGTAGAATCGGTAAAGCACAGTCTACCGTGGAGGAAGCCAGCCCCTTCCCAGGAGGAAGCCTATGGGTGGGAGCACCCATGTGTAGGAAGCTAACAGAGCCAGAGGCGGGCAAGCAACCCCAGGGTAGAGCAGTGGTGACGGGGTGAACGGGGTCGGGGTGTGAACACTGAGTTCCGCCAGGCGCAGGAGTTCTACCGACCCAAGGTGCCCCGGGCCTGCAGGTGGCAATATTGGCTGCGTCCCTAGCGTTGGGATCAGCCAAGCGTTTGCAGAGGAATTTCAGAACGAAGGGGCAGGAAGGACCTCTTGGAGGTCCCCGCATGTCCCTGACGGTGCCTTGGGTACCTCGCTCACGCACAAGGTCTCGGAGGCCTAGCGCAGTTCGATCCAGTGGTGCCAGAGATGTCCGCCTGTCTCCCAGACACACGAAGCGGACAGCAAAGGAGGACGTAACGCAGGAATTGAGGATGGAAAGGGGCATGGGTTACACAGAAACCAAGTACCACAGTGGAGGACGTCAGTCGGTCCTGCTCAGGAGCAGGCTACGGGGCAACACAGCAAGATGGGGAGGGCAGCAGGACGTTCTGCCTTTGAAAACCTGCCCACATCAACGCACTGTGCAAGAGACTGAGGCCCCAAAGTAGTTGAAAGCGGGAAAAGGGAGAACGATGAGTGACCTTCGGCCCTAAGCGGGGCGGCTGAGGACCCTTTGGTGAGCCCCTCGCTGCCCGGCAGGAGGAGCTTGGCCCTTCCTCTGTTTCCAAGGAGGCGTCACTGCGCCACCCTACGGTCCAGGAAGTGAAGGACTTCTCAAGACTCACCAAAGATTCCTAACGCGCCCCCGTCGGAGGAGGAGAGGATTCTGACCCCAAAATGGATGAAACGGGGTCCAATTCACAGGTGGACAGACTCAGAGACAGGAACCCTTACGCCAACACATTGGCAGGCCAACGGCCCGGCAGCTGTAGCCAAGCAGAGACTCGCAAAGCCCAAAGCACTCCTAGAGGCACAGCTGTGCCTATCTGGGCTCAGCACGGATGCGAGATGGGAGACCTGACGGCACAGGCACAGCCGGGCCAAGACACGCCAAGGCATGTTCGGGAAGACAGACTAACACGGGCAAAGAGGGACGCTTTACACAGACAAGAACACGAAGATCCAGAAGGGCCAGGGACACACACGTGGTTCAGAGTCATGGAGCCAGAACGCCAGTGAACTCCTGATGTGGTCCTCTCCGATGAGACAGCAGTCTGGGATCCAGGACTGTGGGTCCCTCAGTGCCCGGGTTCTCGGTCATGCCGTGTCGTGGAAAGGAGATGTAGTCCAGAAGAGGAGTGGTGGGCAGCAGGGCAAAGTTTATTCAGCAAGTGTACAGAGCTCCCCAAAGGGTTGCTGCGTTCCTGTTCAAGTTTAGGGGGTTTGGGGCGCCTGGGTGGCTAGACGCTTAAGCGTCTGCCTTCGGCTCAGGTCCTGCAGCCAGGCTCCTGGGATCGAGCCCCGCTTCGGGCTCCCTGCTCGACGGGAAGCCTGCCTCTCCCTCTCCCTGGGCTGTTTCCCTGCTTGTGCTCTCTCTCTCTCTCTCTGATAAATAAATAAATAAATAAATAAATAAATAAATAAATAAGTTTAAATAAAATAAGTTTCAGGATCTTGGAAGCCATGGTAATGTACAAAACAAAAGTTTAGGGAGTTGGATAAGCTCTTTCCAACCTGGAGTGTGGGGCCCTGTGCAATCCCTGATAAGGTGTTGCAATCACGGCTTTGATCCTGCCCCTACCTATGGGGTTATTGTTCACGTGTGGAAGGGTCTTGTGGGCTGACACCTGGAGACTAACTGCCTCAGCTTGTGACAGGGACCAGTGATTCGTGCCTCTTGGTGGTGCTTACCTTGTGGGGTCTTCAGCGGAGAGAGGGCCTTGGGCAAACGCCTTAAGCCCATGTGGAAACAGGAATCTCAGCACCACAGTGGTCATGGGACAGACAGCACACCGCTGCGGGGACTGGGCCTTGCCAGTCCTGAGGAACCATACCACCCCTCCCGCACGCCTCCGCCTCTTTGTCGTCTGGGGGAGCCCAAACGAGGGCCCTAGGGAGTCAGGGCACTAGAGATGCCGGCAGAGCGTGGCTGTGTGAGCTTGTGTGTGCCAGGACAAGTGAGGGAGTGGAGTGTGTGGGGGGGTGGTGACTGAGGGTGCACCTGAGTGAGTGTGTGTGTCAGCTTGTGGGTGCGGCTGTTTGAGTGTGTGTGTGAGGACGCAGTGTCTGTGCACCACTGTGTGTGAGCGTGCGTGTGTGTGTGTCCCCCTGCAATTTCTCCTTTCTCCTGGGCCCTTGTGCCGGAACGAGAGGGTCATGTTTCCTACCCTCCCAGCTCCCTCTGTCCCCTCTCCCACAGTCCCTCCATACAGCCTGGCCCTCACTCCTTAACGTGGTTGCTGGTCCTCAGAGCCTGACTGTGTCAGCAGGAGGCTGTGTGCGTTCCTAGACCTGGGGAGAGCAGTGGCACTGGGTTCGACAGAGTCATGGACCTTGAGTCCTCCCCCCATGGAATGTGCGGTGGGTGTGTCTGAGGCCATCCACCAGGGAGCATCCCTGGAGGCCACCATCGGCGTCCACCTAACCTGGCTACTGGACGTGTTTGTCCCTGGCTCGTTATTCCCTTTCCTTGAACTCCCTCATTTCCCCAGGGAAGAGATGAGCCCCGGTTGGCTGGCCTTTCGATCAGGTCTTCTCCCTGCCCAGCCCCACTGGGCCTGGGGGAACGGTACCTCTGCCCCCTGGGATGCAGTCCCAGACCATGCGTGTCCTAGCCCTGTGGGCAAGCCTACAGGACAGGCCGATCCACAGACTGGGGAAGCCCAGGCGCAGAAGGAAAACACCGACATGCAGCCGCTGTGTTCAGTCAGTCCCCTGGAGCCCCTTCCAGGAGGAAGAGTGCGTGTGCCAGAGCACACAGACACACACACACACACACACACAAACACACACACACACACACGGAAACACACTTGACGTTGTTTATTTACATTTCGATATTTCTCCAGGGCTCCCGGGGCCTCAACAGGCCGTGTTTCACCCCGGCACCTGTCTTCAGTTATTTCCTGCAGAGAGGAAGCGGGTTGACCCTTCGGCTCCTTCTGAAGTTTCTGGACTGCTTTCCGTCAAGTGCGATGGTCCTCATCCTCACTTCAACATCATGAAGCTCCCTAGACGAGATGGCACACACACACACACGCACACGCACACGCACAAGCACGCACGCGGGGACACACGTGCACACGGACACAGGAGGACAGCAGTGGGTATCTTCACTGGGCCATACTTAAGGTTGCTTGAGGGTTTCAAGGTTCTCGTCGGGAATGGCGTTCATTCTCCCCTGGCCAAGCCCCTGCCCCCGACTGTGATCGCTTTATGTTTCCTCCAGCCACGTGTTACCGAGCCTGCTCCTTCATGACTGCCCGCGGGCCAGTGGGCTTGGCAAAGGAGATGCCTCCGGAATTTAAGGGGACAACTGTGGTGATCAACACAGAGAAGGGACGGGAAGGCGGGGTGCGGCTTTGCACCAGGACACCCAGACATTTGGGCCAAGGGTGCCTCTGGTCACCCTTGTAATGCGCTGCTCGCAGACCTGAGGCTGGGGTTCACGGGCCACAGAATGACAGTTGCCGCAAGTGCAGCCGCTGAGCCGGCTTTGCTTCTCCGGCTCTGCTCCATGACGCTGCGTGGCCTCGCCTGCCTCAAGCTTCCCCAGGCACAACCCGTTTGGCACTGCACCTCCCCACGTTCCATGTCAGGGTGACGTGCTTTGTCCCGGGGTCGCTGTCTCGGAGTGTTCCTGTGAACCTCAGTGTCTCCCTTTGTGTAGCCCAGGGCCCAGGGATCCCGACAGCACACGTCTCGGCGCCCACGCCCTGGGCTCCTCACCTGTCGTCCTCTCAGTTCCCTCTCCTGCTGCCTTCTTGCTCACATAATACTGCAGGGGATTGGGCCACAGGTCGTCCATGAGGATCTGGCAGGAGAAACGGGGGCAGGGCTCAGGTGTCCATCCCAAGCAGCTGGAGAAGCCAGCAAGGTCATTTACGCTGTTTGTCACAGGGCCCCACCTCAGCTATCCTGCTAGCCCCGGCAAAGCTGTGGTCAGAGAACCAGTTGAAGAAGTTAAGGCTGCTGTTGTGGTGCCTGCGGCTGTGGGCCTCTCGTTCGAAATCCTGGTGCCACTGGATGGGAGGGGAATGAGATGGCCCGTACCCTGCAGGAAGACGAGTGTGTGAGAGGGTGCTGGGTAATGAGTCGGGGAAGGCAACCCGCCCTCCTCCACCTGCCACCGCCCATCCAGACAGCGGCCTCTTACCAGCAGCGCTGACGACATACTCCTTCACAACCACTTCATTCCGGAAGTAGGAGTTCTTGCGAAAGAAGAGCAGGATGTGGCGGCGCTCACGGGGAAACCGCAGTTCCTCCACCTGCCCGGCGGGAAAGTGGGGCAGAGGCGTGAAAGCTCTGTCCAGCAGACCTTGACCCTCCTGACTTTGGGGAGGACTCACTTTGGCCACCCTCTCCTCTCCTGTCCCCCACCCCAGCCTCAGTCTCCCGGGCCAGACCTTCAAATCCGTCAGGTAGCCAAGTATGCCTTCATCTTGCTCACTGATCATGGCTGACATCTGCGAGTGGTTCACAAACTGCTTTCGGTCAAGGATCTCCGAGGGCTGGAGATGAAAGAGCTACAGCAACAGAGCGAGTCTGGACAGCAACCGGGCACTGTCTCCCCTCTCCGCCGCGGGGTCCCACTGCCTCCGCCCCGGCTGCCTCAAGGACCACGGCGCCCCGTGGTGCTACATATCTCAGCAGGGACACAGGCAGCTGGCATCCTGAGAGACACCCCTCCCGCCCCACACCCCCTCCACAGCGCATCCTCGTGTGCTGATGGCTAGGCAGAACTAGCGCGTTTCCGGACAGCACACATTCCTGCCTCAGGCTGACCGGGTGGGCTCTCACCACCCCTTGCCTGCAGCATTCTACCCAGGGGAACCCGTGCTTGGTGTGAATGTGTTTTGGGTGAAGAGACCCTGCTGCTATTCCTGACTCTGACCCGAACCAGTGCTCCTAGATGCCCAGCGGAGTTTCAGTGCCTCGTGCGACACCCAGAGCACCCTGCGGCCCCCACGCCCAACCGGAACCAGGATTTCCAGGCTGTCTTGATCCCCACGGCATGAGCGTGTCCTCTGCAATGCTGCGGGGCGTGAGGGGGGTTCCCCCCCATGATGCATGTTGATAGTCAACAGCCCCCTCCCTCTCGTTCCTCACGCACTGGCCCAGATACATCGGAATCCCTCAGTGACAGCATGAAGGATACAGCCTTGGCCCAGAAGCCAGGGATGCCCCGGATAATGGCGCTTCGGTGTTCCAGGTGACGCTGCCGCCTCTGACATGACTTGAGCTTGAGCAGAGAGTAGGACCTGCTGGCTTGCTTATTCCCGGGCTCCAGCTCGGACTGCAGGGCCCCTAGAGCCTCGAGCGGGGACAGGGATGGACCCCGCCGTGCCTCTGGCTGTTCTTCCCCTTCCTGCTTCTCCTGCGCCTCTTCCTCCTTCTGGCCCTCCTCCCTGGCCTCCTCCTGCACAGCCACCTCCTCAGCCTCTTCAGCCTTCTCCCCTTCCTCAGGCTGCTCCCACTCCTCGGCCTCCTCTTCCTCAGCCACCTGCTCTTCACCATCTGCGTCCTCCTCCTTCTTAGCCTCCTCCTCCTTGGCCTCAGATGCTCCGTCCACAGAATCCTCCTCAGCCTTCTCCGCCTCCTCATGCTCTTTCTCCGTGGACTTCTCATTTCCCTCATCAGCTTCCTCCCCCACCTCCGTAACCTCTTGGAGGTATATCTCAGACTCTTCCGCAACAGCCCCCTCCTCAGTGTCCTCCTTCTCATCCTCAACAGCCTCCCCTTCCTCAGCCTCTTCAGGCCGTGCCACCACTTCAGCTTTCTCCTCTTCCTCAGACTTGACTGTGTCCTGAGACTCCACCGCAACTTTGGCTTCCTGCTCAGCCTCCTTGTCCTCCTCCTCCTCTGATTCCTCTACAGTGTGCTCCCCTCCAACCTCCTCTACACCAGGGTCCAGCGCTACCATGACATCCACCACCAGCACCAACTCGTCCCCGGGGCCGGCCTGCTCTCTGCCCTGCTGGGCCTCAGCACCCACCACAGCCTCTGCGCCCATCCCGGCGGCACCTAGGGCCTGCAGCGGCCCTGCGTCCCCCCGGGCGCCTGCCTGGGCGCGGGGCCCCGACGCCTCACGGCCCCCCTCCAGGACCAAGGTGGTGCAGGACGGCGGGGCAGCCCCGCCTTCCCCGGAGCCCGCCGCGCTCTCCATGTGGTCCTGGTCGTGAGCGAGCAGAGCCAGCAGCGGAGAGGAGCTGGAGGTGAGAGCACGTGGCTCCCGCAAAGGGTCGGGCAGGTGGAGCTCCGGCGCCCCTGGTTGTCTGCGGGAGGCAGCGTCCTCCCAGAGGCCGTGGGCCGCTGAACGCATGCGCACAAGGGATAGCGGGCATGCTGTGACGCCCCAGGAGGACGCTGTATCACGTGTGCGGCCTTGGTGGGACTGAGTCCTGGGCTGGCCTTGGACGAGGGAGAACCCCGCGTCCAATCAGGTAACGGCTGGTGGGCGTGGTCACGCAGGGCCCCGCCCCTCGCGCTGCAGGCACCACTCAGGGAGCCAGCTGCGGCGCCCCCGCCTGCCGTCCCGCCGGGACACACCTCCACCTTCACCCCTCCCGCCGCTTCCTCCCGGGGGGCCCTCCGCCTGGTATTTGAAGCCAGGCAATGCCAGGCTGTCCCTCGCCTACCCGAATAGACTCCTCTAGGACTCAGGACACGGTACACACCCCCGAGAGCCCTGGACCAGTGTGTGTGGAAAGCGTCAGCCCATGCCCCGGAGAATCTAGGGCAATTCCAGGACACAGGTGCCCCGATGCTCTCTGCCAGGCCAGCGTGGGGGGAAAAGTGTGGCCACAGTTTGTTCCAGCCCATGTCCTTTGCTACTCAGGAGAAGAGTGACAAAGAGTGCTCTGTCCATCTGCGTGCCTGTGCTTTCTTCTTGCTCTCCTCTCCGTCTTCCTCTAAGTCTTTGGGTTCAGGTGCTCTTTCTCTGGCCCCTCACTGGCCACACGGTCTCTAGGGGAGAAGGACTTCAGGACAGAAGATGCATTCACCCCTCTGAGCAGCTCTTTTCCCTGGGCATAAAAGCCCTGTCCCCCTCTGTGACTGGCACCCAGTCAGGTGACCCTGGAAAAGGTCCCAAGCGGGGTCCCACAGCAGCACACTCACCCAACAACCACGCAAGCAGACACGCAGTGTGTTTGCCCTGGAGGACAGAGCAACTGACCCTTAGAGGAGCCACGAGCATAGAGCAAAGGGGACCCTGAAGAGGATGTCTGGGTGAACCCTGTTAAGAGGGTGGCAGGTGATGCCGTCTGCTGGCCTGGAGCCACCTGTCTGTCTGCTGTTAGGGAGGTCAGGCGGCAAGGAGCTGAGGACGGCACCCAGGACACACGTAGCAGGAATGCACACGCCTTTCCCACTAGACACAGAATGTGTTGTGCTGCATTGTGCCAACACTGCGAATGCCATGGGAAGGGGTTCCCGGCTCGCCTGGCCTGCAGAAGAGAACGTACCCTTCCTAGCCTTGGCCCGTCCAGGCCACCCGGGTCAGACCGTGAGCGGAATATCAGGCCGGGCCACCACGGCCCCGCGGCGGGCTCGCAGTCGTGGTGAGAGGACACCCAGAGTGTGCTTGTAAGCCGGCACAGTAAGCTTTGGGCAGTTGCTTTGGTGCCAATGCAAGCCAGTCTCTCCAGGCATGACTGAAAAGTAGGGCCTTCTTCCACACCCACTTTGTCCTCGGTGCCGGCAAAGTGCCTCACGAGCCATGCCCCGGAGACGGCGTGGCAACGTAAGACTTACTCCCTGGCAGCTGATGCCTGCATCCAATCAACCCCACCTCATTCCACGGCAGACAGGTCTTCCACGTGGCCGAGGCAGCACGGCGCCTTGCTCTGGGGGCACAGGGCATGTGGCTACCGTCCAGCCTTTCCTCTCCCTTTTATAGCTGGGAGGTCCTTCCCGAAAGGCCAGAGGAAGCCCAGAAGGTTCCAGGGAAAACAGGCATGGTGGGCTGGCCCTTTCTGGGGACTTCTAGGGCCTAAGGCATGCTGGCCGGTCCCGTGGGACCAGTGGGGTCCATGGGTCTTCAGCTCCACCTTGCGGACATGAAGAATCCTAGGGACCAGACCATGGGAGCTGCCAGGTTGCCCTGCAGCTTAGGAGTCAAGGAGCCGGGAAGACGTGTATGAGGGAACAGCCTTTCCAGTGGCTCAAGGGAAGCTCCCTGTGCCCACGGCACTGCGGCTCTCCAGCGCACTACTCTGTTCCTGAGGAGTGTATCGGGCTTCAGATCCCCACCACTGCCGCACAGTGGTGCCACCTAGTGCTGTTCCGGACATGGGGCCATGGGCCCAGCAGGGCTTCCAGAGCCCGAAGGCCAGAACCCTCCTCTACCTACAGCTAGCTGCTCCGACAGGCAGGAAGGAACAGAGTTCCCCAAAGACGAGAGGCCAAGAGTCCAAACAGGCTGAGCTGTCAGCATAGCAGCCCAGGGGCCACTGGGTCGCTCACACAGAGACCATTGATGGGCAACAGGAAGACAGAGCTGGGGCCCACGTTGCGAGGTCCAGTTGTGGCAGAGCTAGTGGGGAACGTCACCTGGGGAAGTGCGTCCTCGGGGGCGTGCTGGTGGTGGGAGCCAGCTCAGGGGTAGTGAGAGGTGTTGATTTGGGAAGCGCCTGTCGACTCAGGAGCAGCAAGCTAGGTGCCCCTCGGTGAGGCAGAGAACACGGGCCCTGAGGGTCCACCTCCTCTCCTTTCCCTCTTCTCCACCTGGTCCACAGGAGGCAGAGATGACCGCCCCAACCGGGAGCTCATCGGACACCAGGACGGCCCTTCGGCCAGGAGGAGCGCTCCCCTCAGGACTCTTTCCTCTGCAGAAACGTACTGCCAGTGGGGACTTACTTACTCTTTGGGACCCTTGGCCGACAGCGCAAATCGGGGCACAAGTTCTTAGCCCCTCTGTAGCACATGCTGAAACCTCACGGTGTTTCCCACAGCTGGGACCAGCCGTGCCAGCAGCACAGATGGGAGGTCGCTTGACATACGCCTGCCAGCTCCCACCCCTCCCTGCTCCCCTTGGCCCCTCTGCGTGTGGCATCCGGGGGCAGACACACCCCTGAATACCCAAGGAATGCCCACGACGTCTGTGTGTCAGGAGGGATGTGGCTGCAGTCAGCCACTGGCCCCTTTCTCCTCAGTCAGCAGAGCTAGAAACCCCGCAGTCCCTCTCCATCATCGAACAGGGCCTACAACCACACTGGGACAGGTGTGTGCTCATGCAGACACTTGAACACGCAACACACACACACACACACACACACACACACACACATGCACGCCTGTGGGAGGGTGGTGCAGAGGGACAGGACGTGGGTTTGGAGGGACCGTGAGGGACCCTGAGGAACCGCCTCCTTAGTCCTCCAGGGACACGTGGTTTTGCGGTGATCCTGACTAGAGGAAGCATGCACGGGACGGCATCACAGCAATGCAGGGCACGCTTCCAGGAGAAAGGGTACAGGGAGAAGCTCTCCAAGCGGGGTGAACGGGGCGGTAGCAGAGCCACCGGGCCACGAGTGCCCCGCTCGGCACGCCCCTTCCCCTGCCCTGAAGAACACGGCTCCCATGTAGAGAGGTGTGCCCTTTCCCGTCCTCCTCCCTGACCTGCCGAGCAAGAGCGGTGGTCTCTCCACAACCAAGCCCTGCCCTGCCCTGCCCCCGTGCCTTACAGCCCCCGCACACACGGAATCCCACAGGCCAGGGCTGATCTCCTACTGGCCGTGTGCTGGGTCCCCCATACACATCCACACACAGACACATAGGGCTTCTGAACTTGTTTATGACTCGCCCGCCATCCCTGGCGATCTGGGTGCTGGACACTCTCTAGAGCTGGCCCTGAAGATCTGTTCCCCCACGTCTGTCCTGTGCGGGCAGAGCACCACGTAGACTCGTCCACCCGTCTCTCACAATGCTGGACGCCTCCTCCACTGCTTCTCGTTGGTCCAACTCTGATGCTCTGCGGTGTCCACGTCCGCACAGCTGCCGTGCCCGCGACACACACACACAAACACACGACACACGGACGCACAAGGGAGGTGTTCGTGACACTGCCTCATGCCGAGGATCGCTAAGGCGGCGGTGACCGAGGGCCCTGTCCTTGTGGGATCCCGCTTCCTCCTCCTCTAGGGCTTCACCACCCTCCTCCAGATGGCCTAGTACCATTGCCAAGAATGGCCGTGTGGCTCTGGGAGGCCACGGGGTGGTCCGTAACACGGAGGGACGTCGGAGCGTCTCGGGACAAGGGAGCCCCACTCGAAAACTTTGGCAGACTGTCCCCACCTGAAAAGCCAGCAGGAGAACTGAGGACCCGGCGGACGGCCATGGGTGAGTGTTCAGAGAAATGGGGTGGAGGAGCCTTGCTTCCCCCGAACGACCTGAGACTTTCTGGCTCCCACCTGGCTCACCGGATGAACTTGCCCCAGTGGACACCCTGCCCTGGGTGTGTGCCCTGAGTTCCCTCGCCAGGGTCCCTACTCTCCCTCCAGCCGCTCCCTGGGTGATCCGGGGCCCAGGGTCCTCTGAGCCTCAGTTTCCAAACTGAGTCCCAAACCCGACTGTGCCCTGGCACCTCCCACACATATTTCAGGACGCAGTGGCCCGGCTACTCACCGACAGGTCCTCCTGTCTGCTCAGTGTCGTCGGCTGCCTCCCTGCCTCAGGTAGTACCGCAAGGGATTGCGCCACAGGTCCTCGATGATGATCTGGTAGGGGAAACCGCCCAGGTGAGCACGGGGCCCGGGACCCCTTCCCAGGCTGCCCCCATTGCCATCACCAATGCTAATGAAGGCCTCAAGCGGCCCCACCTCGGCAATCTTGTTAGACCCTGGGCAGCTGGGGTCGCACAACCACTTGAAGAAGGTAAGGCTGGTGGAGTCGAGTCTTCGGCTGGGAGCTCCACGTTCTTCATCCCAGAACCACTGCACTGGAGTGGACCGAGTCGCCCTGTATCCTGCAGGAAGGGAAAATTCAGGGGAGGCTCTGCACTGCCTAGGACCCACACCCTGTCGCCCTCTCTCCCGCTCTCCTCTCAGCCTCTCTCCCTCCTGTGCCGGCTCTGGCTTCCACTTGTGTCCCTGCACACTCCCTGCTCCTCCCGAGTGCCCACCTGCCCCCGCCAGCCCGCCCCCGGCACCCTCGAAGCTCTAGCCCACTCCTACCGGCAATGCTAAGGTGATACTCCTTAAGGATCACTTTGTTCTGGAAGTAGGGGTTGTTCCCAAAGAAGAACATCAACCTGCTGTGGTCCTTGGGACGGCCCAGTTCCTCCACCTGCAACATAAAAGAAAGACGAGGGGAAGGGGACTTGTCCTCCACGGGTCCCGAGATGCTCCCTGCATCCTCCGCTGAACAATACTACCGGGCCCTCCCTTGCCCAAATTCCACTCCCAGTGGTCCTACCCCCGCCACCCACTCCCAGTGCTGACCTCCAAATCGGTCATGTAGCTGAGCACATCTTTGTCCTGGTCACCCGTCACGGCTGATATCTGGGGGTGATTCAGGATCTGCCTTGGGTCAAGGAGCCTCGCCTTCAGCGCTATGGAAGGAGAGCCAGGACCAACCCAGCCCTTCCCGGGGAGAGGAAGGGCCCCAAACAGGGCACGGGTAGAACCACCAGGCCCTGCTGCCCTCCCAAGCCACTCAGCTCCTGCTCTTTCATCACAGCTGCTCAATACCAGCAGGTGCCTTGGCTTCCAGTGCCTCCGAGAGGGTCTGCGCCCGGCAGGACAAGGTCAAGGGCCTGCCTGTTCTCCCTTCCACCGTCACCCTGGCCTGTGTGTTTGGCAGGCAGGCAGTGACTGCTTTGGGTGTCCAGATGTGGTCGGTCGCGCTCTCAGGGCCGTGTTTGCTTATGTGTTGGCCTGCAGGCCTGTGTCCTGGAGGGGCCTTCTGCGCCCACAAAGGGGCCACTCATCTCCCTTAGCCTGGCTGCACACCCACAGGGCAAAGGGAGGGCCCGTTAGGTTCAGCGAGAGAGGGAGGGAAGGGGGTTGGGTGGCAACGGGGGGGGGGGGGAAAGCAAAGGAGAGACAGAGACAGAGATACCCACACAGGAGGAAGGGACACAGAGGGAGGGCAGAGGGGAGCGAGGGAGAGGGTGGGACGCACATAGAGGGGAGAGACACGGAGGGAGCAAACGGGGGGTGGGGGGGCGCCTGGGCATGGGGCCGCAGCCTGGCTGTGTAGGGCCTGAGGAGACAGTTTGCAGCACCGCGTACAGCGTGTCTGGGTTTCTGATGTACGGGGAAGCCTGGCGGCCTGCTGAATGACTCTGGAAGCCGCATGAGGACGCAGCAGTGGGTGGGCACTGTACTCTTTGGAAAAGAACACAGGCTCTGAAGGACAGGGAAGGGGGTGGCCTGCCTCTCAATGGGCATACCCCACGCAGCCGGCAGGACGTTTCCTTCCAGGACCTGCTCCGAGCCAAGGGTGGAACTACACTAGACATGCAGGGTGTGGACATGTGCTCCATGACCCCTGGGAGAGTGTTGGGAGTGCTCCCTGCAGTCCCAGAGCATTTGCCCGCAGCTTCTGCTCAGACGTGGTCTCCACAAGCCTCAGCCCTTGCCTTCCCCCCACCTTCCAGGCCCACGCCCCTGTGCTGCGCCTTATAGGGACGGGGGACCCACTCCCACTGGGGGTGGAGAGGGGCCGGGGACCCTTTCCCCCAGCGCTCCTGCCCCTGGCAGAGCCTCTGCTGGTCCCTTCCTCCCAGTGGACCTCCACCGCAGACAAACCCAAGCCCAGCAGGAGAAAGGATACCGCCTGGGCCCAGAAGCCGGGGATGCGCTGGATGATGGCCCTTCTTCGAGCCAGGTGAGAACTCCGCTTCTGATTCATCCTGCGCTTGAGCCGCAAGTAGGCCCTGGTAGCTTGGGCATCCACAGAGCTGAGCGCGAACTGAACCATCTCCAGCGCGGCAAGTGGGGCGCCGGCTGTCTCGGGACCCAGCCCTGACTCCCCCTGCTGCAGCTGCTGCAGCTGCTCGTCCTGCTGTGCTTGCACCGCCTCCTGGTCTTCCTCGGCCATGACCTCCACCACCGCCATGATATCCTCCACCACCAGCACCAACTCGTCCCCGGGGCCGGCCTGCTCTCTGCCCTGCTGGGCCTCCGCACCCAGCACAGCCTCTGCGCCCATCCCCCCGGCACCTAGGGCCTGCAGCGGCCCCGCCTCACCCCAGGCGCCTGCCTGGGCGCAGGGCTCCGGCGCCTCACGGCCCCCCTCCAGGAACAAGGTGCTCCAGGATGGCAGGGCAGCCCCGCCTTGCCCGGAGCCCGCCGCGCTCTCCATGTGGTGCTGGTGCTGAGGGAGCAGAGCCCGCAGCGGAGCGAAGGAGCTGGAGGAGCCAGCACCTGGCTCCCGCACGCGGCCGGCAGGTGGAGCTCTGGCGCCCCCAACTGGAGGCGGGAAGCAGAGGCCTCCAAGAGGCCGGAGGCTGGTGAAGGCATGCGCAGAAGAGCTAGGGACCAGATGGCCACGGGGCGACGGTGACGCGACGCCACGCATGCGGCCTTTGTGACACGGAGCCCTGAGTCACGCCCAGGCCGCTGGGCACGGAGCGTACTGAGGATGACAGGGCGGAGCGTGTGCCCGCCCAGACCCCCGCCCCTCGGCCCCCGAAGGCACCAGCCAGGGAGCCGGCCTGTGTGCCTCCTCCTCCGGGGTGGCCTCCGCATCTGGAACCTGGTCTATTCCCGGCTATCACCTGCCAGGCCATGAGCCGGAGGTCCCTCCTATCACACAGCCCGTGTTGCCTTTCCCGGCCGTCCAGGGGGACCAGGCTGCTGGCACTGGGGAATTCCAATGCAACGGCTCAAGAGGGTGACCCCCTGACCCCCGGAAGCCTCACCCGGCCCTTTCTTAGTGACCCTGAAGGAAAGCCCTGGAGCCATTACCTGGTGCTCCAACCACCGCCAGATCGCTGTGCCCATGGCCTTCCCGCATTTACCCGAACGGTGGCGAAGGGTGTCAGGGGGCCGCCCACCAGGATCCAGGATGCAGGGGCTGCCTCCCTCACCCCCTCCGCGCCCGGACTCTCCTCAAAAGAGAGGAAACACACACACATAACTGGCCTCAAATTAGCAAAGAGCCAAGGTCCCTGGCCACCCCACGGTGCCTACAGAGCTACTAACACAGCCCCAGGGAGGTCCGGGATTCGGACTCGGTGGCATGCCAATGGGCAGGCCATGTAGCCTACACAGTGACTCGGGGTAGTCTTTCGTCAAAGCCGCTGGCAGGACTTGCTCCCGCTGTACTTTCCTCTGCCACACCCTTCTCTGTCTGGCTCTCTTCCCATCTTTGCTTTCTCCTTCCTTGGGGGACTCTCGTGTCCTCCTTCCCTCCTGCTCTAACTGCCAAGGATGTCAGAGCTCCAGCAGAATGGTCCACGGAGCCTGCTTTTATCCACCTTCCTGAGGAGCTGAGGCTGCTGGGCAGCTCCACTGCCTTTGGTCCCCCCACTGGCTGCATGTTCCTGCTGTGTCTGTCACCGAGTGGACCACCTGCCTGCGAGGGGATATGGCAGCGAGCATTGGCAGCACACGTGCCCTTTCTCCGGTACTCACCAGGTCCTTCGGGACAGTCCCACGCCTCATGGCGGTCCCCACCTTGGGTGAACATTGAGGTGCCCGAGGGATACCGCCTTGAGTGCCAGGAAGGCCGCGTGGGTGATGCCAAGGCCGCGAGGGTTAGTGTTGCATTGTGGGAGGGCCTCATTTAAAAGGAATGGGTCTGGGCGCCTGGAGGATTTCAACCGGAAAGGGGCAGGAGGGTCCCCCTTGGGGTAAAGTGCAGGGCTTTTGGCGGTAGCACGTTTCAGTGTTTCAAAATCTGCTTGTTGACGCAAACGAGGAAGGGAGCAAAACCAAAGGCCATATGGCGGGAGAAGCAAAATTTTCTAACACCGTCCCTGAGACAGCCCAGACGTTGGAGTTACCACTACAGTCCTAAGTACACTAGCTCTTGTCATGTTGCTCGAGCCCCTGAAGGAAGCTCCTGAGGCAACACTGCACCAGAAGCAGCACAGCCATGGAAATGGAGAAGGCTGGGGGCTCCAGGTGATGGGAGACGGGGAAGAGAGCAAGAGGGGGAAGAGAGGGAGAGTAGGACTGAGGAGGGAGGAAAAGGGAGGGAGGGGAAGGAAGAGAGAGGAGGGAGAGAGGAGGGAGAGGGACACAGAAGGGAGAGGGGGAGGAGAGGGAGAGGGTGAAGAGAGGGAAAGGAGGGGAGAAGTAGAGGAGGAGGGAGGGGGAAGAAGAGAGAGGAGGGAGAGAGGAGGGAGAGGGACACAGAAGGGTGAGGGAGAGAGGAGGGAGAGGGAGAGGAGGGATGGAGAGGAGAAGCGAGGGAAAGGGAGAGGGAGAGAGGAGGGAGAGACTCTGCAGGGAGAGAGGAAGGGAGAGAGGGAGAGGGAGGGAGAGGGGTCAGCTCATGCTGACCACCAGCAGGCACAAATTGGGAATGCCAGGAAGAGGTGGGAGAGAGGAAGAGGCAGCCAGTGCATGAGGACCTAAGGTGATAAAGCTTTGCCACTTTGCGGACAATGCTGACTCTGCACATCCAAGGAGCCCAATGCAGTCCTAGGGGAAGGAAGGATCCAAAGGGATGCCCAGGCCAATGGGCTCTTGTGTTTGGTGCAAAGGCAAGGACAGGCCTCTCGGCAGCCCACAGAGGCGGGACTGACCCATCACACCCCGGGGTTCCTCAGTGGGAGGAAGAGCCAGCTTCCCCTTAGGATGGACGGTGGCCAGAAGGCAGTGGGTGATAACCTTCAACACGTTCAGGGAAAAAGAGTGTAACGTAAAGGTTATGGTCGCCAAGGACGCCCGAGAAAATATGCACCAGGCATCAGGAGAAGGAGTGAGAGGATGAGCCTAGGGTGGTAGGGAGAGGGCCGTGGGGTGGCGGTGGGGGTGTGTGGCTCTAAGATAAGCAGAGTCCTACCCGCTGAAAGGAAGCCGGTCACTAGACCCTTAAGTCAAAGGGCTAGCCTGAGATACAAGGCATCCCCGTAAAGTACTCGCAGAGGAAACAGGAGAGCAGGATTTGCCTATGGAACCACGCTGCGTTGCCTGTGTGGCCTGAAGGACAAGTGCATCCAAGCAGGGGCACGTGTAGGATCGTCGGCTCAGCATGCACAGAGCTGGGTCTTGTAAGCTGTGGGAACGTGAAGTGGAGTCACGACACCCAGCCGGGAGCAGGCCCCTCGCCCACTACGTCAACCAAGTCCACGTATGGGCAAACCTGGGTTCCCCCAGGCTGGGGTGTTCCCTGCAACTGTGAGTGGGGAGGGCCCCCAAGAAGGGGCGTTCAGCGTAGAATCGGTAAAGCACAGTCTACCGTGGAGGAAGCCAGCCCCTTCCCAGGAGGAAGCCTATGGGTGGGAGCACCCATGTGTAGGAAGCTAACAGAGCCAGAGGCGGGCAAGCAACCCCAGGGTAGAGCAGTGGTGACGGGGTGAACGGGGTCGGGGTGTGAACACTGAGTTCCGCCAGGCGCAGGAGTTCTACCGACCCAAGGTGCCCCGGGCCTGCAGGTGGCAATATTGGCTGCGTCCCTAGCGTTGGGATCAGCCAAGCGTTTGCAGAGGAATTTCAGAACGAAGGGGCAGGAAGGACCTCTTGGAGGTCCCCGCATGTCCCTGACGGTGCCTTGGGTACCTCGCTCACGCACAAGGTCTCGGAGGCCTAGCGCAGTTCGATCCAGTGGTGCCAGAGATGTCCGCCTGTCTCCCAGACACACGAAGCGGACAGCAAAGGAGGACGTAACGCAGGAATTGAGGATGGAAAGGGGCATGGGTTACACAGAAACCAAGTACCACAGTGGCGGACGTCAGTCGGTCCTGCTCAGGAGCAGGCTACGGGGCAACACAGCAAGATGGGGAGGGCAGCAGGACGTTCTGCCTTTGAAAACCTGCCCACATCAACGCACTGTGCAAGAGACTGAGGCCCCAAAGTAGTTGAAAGCGGGAAAAGGGAGAACGATGAGTGACCTTCGGCCCTAAGCGGGGCGGCTGAGGACCCTTTGGTGAGCCCCTCGCTGCCCGGCAGGAGGAGCTTGGCCCTTCCTCTGTTTCCAAGGAGGCGTCACTGCGCCACCCTACGGTCCAGGAAGTGAAGGACTTCTCAAGACTCACCAAAGATTCCTAACGCGCCCCCGTCGGAGGAGGAGAGGATTCTGACCCCAAAATGGATGAAACGGGGTCCAATTCACAGGTGGACAGACTCAGAGACAGGAACCCTTACGCCAACACATTGGCAGGCCAACGGCCCGGCAGCTGTAGCCAAGCAGAGACTCGCAAAGCCCAAAGCACTCCTAGAGGCACAGCTGTGCCTATCTGGGCTCAGCACGGATGCGAGATGGGAGACCTGACGGCACAGGCACAGCCGGGCCAAGACACGCCAAGGCATGTTCGGGAAGACAGACTAACACGGGCAAAGAGGGACGCTTTACACAGACAAGAACACGAAGATCCAGAAGGGCCAGGGACACACACGTGGTTCAGAGTCATGGAGCCAGAACGCTAGTGAACTCCTGATGTGGTCCTCTCCGATGAGACAGCAGTCTGGGATCCAGGACTGTGGGTCCCTCAGTGCCCGGGTTCTCGGTCATGCCGTGTCGTGGAAAGGAGATGTAGTCCAGAAGAGGAGTGGTGGGCAGCAGGGCAAAGTTTATTCAGCAAGTGTACAGAGCTCCCCAAAGGGTTGCTGCGTTCCTGTTCAAGTTTAGGGGGTTTGGGGCGCCTGGGTGGCTAGACGCTTAAGCGTCTGCCTTCGGCTCAGGTCCTGCAGCCAGGCTCCTGGGATCGAGCCCCGCTTCGGGCTCCCTGCTCGACGGGAAGCCTGCCTCTCCCTCTCCCTGGGCTGTTTCCCTGCTTGTGCTCTCTCTCTCTCTCTCTGATAAATAAATAAATAAATAAATAAATAAATAAATAAATAAATAAATAAGTTTAAATAAAATAAGTTTCAGGATCTTGGAAGCCATGGTAATGTACAAAACAAAAGTTTAGGGAGTTGGATAAGCTCTTTCCAACCTGGAGTGTGGGGCCCTGTGCAATCCCTGATAAGGTGTTGCAATCACGGCTTTGATCCTGCCCCTACCTATGGGGTTATTGTTCACGTGTGGAAGGGTCTTGTGGGCTGACACCTGGAGACTAACTGCCTCAGCTTGTGACAGGGACCAGTGATTCGTGCCTCTTGGTGGTGCTTACCTTGTGGGGTCTTCAGCGGAGAGAGGGCCTTGGGCAAACGCCTTAAGCCCATGTGGAAACAGGAATCTCAGCACCACAGTGGTCATGGGACAGACAGCACACCGCTGCGGGGACTGGGCCTTGCCAGTCCTGAGGAACCATACCACCCCTCCCGCACGCCTCCGCCTCTTTGTCGTCTGGGGGAGCCCAAACGAGGGCCCTAGGGAGTCAGGGCACTAGAGATGCCGGCAGAGCGTGGCTGTGTGAGCTTGTGTGTGCCAGGACAAGTGAGGGAGTGGAGTGTGGGGGGGGGTGGTGACTGAGGGTGCACCTGAGTGAGTGTGTGTGTCAGCTTGTGGGTGCGGCTGTTTGAGTGTGTGTGTGAGGACGCAGTGTCTGTGCACCACTGTGTGTGAGCGTGCGTGTGTGTGTGTCCCCCTGCAATTTCTCCTTTCTCCTGGGCCCTTGTGCCGGAACGAGAGGGTCATGTTTCCTACCCTCCCAGCTCCCTCTGTCCCCTCTCCCACAGTCCCTCCATACAGCCTGGCCCTCACTCCTTAACGTGGTTGCTGGTCCTCAGAGCCTGACTGTGTCAGCAGGAGGCTGTGTGCGTTCCTAGACCTGGGGAGAGCAGTGGCACTGGGTTCGACAGAGTCATGGACCTTGAGTCCTCCCCCCATGGAATGTGCGGTGGGTGTGTCTGAGGCCATCCACCAGGGAGCATCCCTGGAGGCCACCATCGGCGTCCACCTAACCTGGCTACTGGACGTGTTTGTCCCTGGCTCGTTATTCCCTTTCCTTGAACTCCCTCATTTCCCCAGGGAAGAGATGAGCCCCGGTTGGCTGGCCTTTCGATCAGGTCTTCTCCCTGCCCAGCCCCCCTGGGCCTGGGGGAACGGTACCTCTGCCCCCTGGGATGCAGTCCCAGACCATGCGTGTCCTAGCCCTGTGGGCAAGCCTACAGGACAGGCCGATCCACAGACTGGGGAAGCCCAGGCGCAGAAGGAAAACACCGACATGCAGCCGCTGTGTTCAGTCAGTCCCCTGGAGCCCCTTCCAGGAGGAAGAGTGCGTGTGCCAGAGCACACAGACACACACACACACACACACACACAAACACACACACACACACACGGAAACACACTTGACGTTGTTTATTTACATTTCGATATTTCTCCAGGGCTCCCGGGGCCTCAACAGGCCGTGTTTCACCCCGGCACCTGTCTTCAGTTATTTCCTGCAGAGAGGAAGCGGGTTGACCCTTCGGCTCCTTCTGAAGTTTCTGGACTGCTTTCCGTCAAGTGCGATGGTCCTCATCCTCACTTCAACATCATGAAGCTCCCTAGACGAGATGGCACACACACACACACGCACACGCACACGCACAAGCACGCACGCGGGGACACACGTGCACACGGACACAGGAGGACAGCAGTGGGTATCTTCACTGGGCCATACTTAAGGTTGCTTGAGGGTTTCAAGGTTCTCGTCGGGAATGGCGTTCATTCTCCCCTGGCCAAGCCCCTGCCCCCGACTGTGATCGCTTTATGTTTCCTCCAGCCACGTGTTACCGAGCCTGCTCCTTCATGACTGCCCGCGGGCCAGTGGGCTTGGCAAAGGAGATGCCTCCGGAATTTAAGGGGACAACTGTGGTGATCAACACAGAGAAGGGACGGGAAGGCGGGGTGCGGCTTTGCACCAGGACACCCAGACATTTGGGCCAAGGGTGCCTCTGGTCACCCTTGTAATGCGCTGCTCGCAGACCTGAGGCTGGGGTTCACGGGCCACAGAATGACAGTTGCCGCAAGTGCAGCCGCTGAGCCGGCTTTGTTTCTCCGGCTCTGCTCCATGACGCTGCGTGGCCTCGCCTGCCTCAAGCTTCCCCAGGCACAACCCGTTTGGCACTGCACCTCCCCACGTTCCATGTCAGGGTGACGTGCTTTGTCCCGGGGTCGCTGTCTCGGAGTGTTCCTGTGAACCTCAGTGTCTCCCTTTGTGTAGCCCAGGGCCCAGGGATCCCGACAGCACACGTCTCGGCGCCCACGCCCTGGGCTCCTCACCTGTCGTCCTCTCAGTTCCCTCCCCTGCTGCCTTCTTGCTCACATAATACTGCAGGGGATTGGGCCACAGGTCGTCCATGAGGATCTGGCAGGAGAAACGGGGGCAGGGCTCAGGTGTCCATCCCAAGCAGCTGGAGAAGCCAGCAAGGTCATTTACGCTGTTTGTCACAGGGCCCCACCTCAGCTATCCTGCTAGCCCCGGCAAAGCTGTGGTCAGAGAACCAGTTGAAGAAGTTAAGGCTGCTGTTGTGGTGCCTGCGGCTGTGGGCCTCTCGTTCGAAATCCTGGTGCCACTGGATGGGAGGGGAATGAGATGGCCCGTACCCTGCAGGAAGACGAGTGTGTGAGAGGGTGCTGGGTAATGAGTCGGGGAAGGCAACCCGCCCTCCTCCACCTGCCACCGCCCATCCAGACAGCGGCCTCTTACCAGCAGCGCTGACGACATACTCCTTCACAACCACTTCATTCCGGAAGTAGGAGTTCTTGCGAAAGAAGAGCAGGATGTGGCGGCGCTCACGGGGAAACCGCAGTTCCTCCACCTGCCCGGCGGGAAAGTGGGGCAGAGGCGTGAAAGCTCTGTCCAGCAGACCTTGACCCTCCTGACTTTGGGGAGGACTCACTTTGGCCACCCTCTCCTCTCCTGTCCCCCACCCCGGCCTCAGTCTCCCGGGCCAGACCTTCAAATCCGTCAGGTAGCCAAGTATGCCTTCATCTTGCTCACTGATCATGGCTGACATCTGCGAGTGGTTCACAAACTGCTTTCGGTCAAGGATCTCCGAGGGCTGGAGATGAAAGAGCTACAGCAACAGAGCGAGTCTGGACAGCAACCGGGCACTGTCTCCCCTCTCCGCCGCGGGGTCCCACTGCCTCCGCCCCGGCTGCCTCAAGGACCACGGCGCCCCGTGGTGCTACATATCTCAGCAGGGACACAGGCAGCTGGCATCCTGAGAGACACCCCTCCCGCCCCACACCCCCTCCACAGCTCATCCTCGTGTGCTGATGGCTAGGCAGAACTAGCGCGTTTCCGGACAGCACACATTCCTGCCTCAGGCTGACCGGGTGGGCTCTCACCACCCCTTGCCTGCAGCATTCTACCCAGGGGAACCCGTGCTTGGTGTGAATGTGTTTTGGGTGAAGAGACCCTGCTGCTATTCCTGACTCTGACCCGAACCAGTGCTCCTAGATGCCCAGCGGAGTTTCAGTGCCTCGTGCGACACCCAGAGCACCCTGCGGCCCCCACGCCCAACCGGAACCAGGATTTCCAGGCTGTCTTGATCCCCACGGCATGAGCGTGTCCTCTGCAATGCTGCGGGGCGTGAGGGGGGTTCCCCCCCATGATGCATGTTGATAGTCAACAGCCCCCTCCCTCTCGTTCCTCACACACTGGCCCAGATACATCGGAATCCCTCAGTGACAGCATGAAGGATACAGCCTTGGCCCAGAAGCCAGGGATGCCCCGGATAATGGCGCTTCGGTGTTCCAGGTGACGCTGCCGCCTCTGACATGACTTGAGCTTGAGCAGAGAGTAGGACCTGCTGGCTTGCTTATTCCCGGGCTCCAGCTCGGACTGCAGGGCCCCTAGAGCCTCGAGCGGGGACAGGGATGGACCCCGCCGTGCCTCTGGCTGTTCTTCCCCTTCCTGCTTCTCCTGCGCCTCTTCCTCCTTCTGGCCCTCCTCCCTGGCCTCCTCCTGCACAGCCACCTCCTCAGCCTCTTCAGCCTTCTCCCCTTCCTCAGGCTGCTCCCACTCCTCGGCCTCCTCTTCCTCAGCCACCTGCTCTTCACCATCTGCGTCCTCCTCCTTCTTAGCCTCCTCCTCCTTGGCCTCAGATGCTCCGTCCACAGAATCCTCCTCAGCCTTCTCCGCCTCCTCATGCTCTTTCTCCGTGGACTTCTCATTTCCCTCATCAGCTTCCTCCCCCACCTCCGTAACCTCTTGGAGGTATATCTCAGACTCTTCCGCAACAGCCCCCTCCTCAGTGTCCTCCTTCTCATCCTCAACAGCCTCCCCTTCCTCAGCCTCTTCAGGCCGTGCCACCACTTCAGCTTTCTCCTCTTCCTCAGACTTGACTGTGTCCTGAGACTCCACCGCAACTTTGGCTTCCTGCTCAGCCTCCTTGTCCTCCTCCTCCTCTGATTCCTCTACAGTGTGCTCCCCTCCAACCTCCTCTACACCAGGGTCCAGCGCTACCATGACATCCACCACCAGCACCAGCTCGTCCCCGGGGCCGGCCTGCTCTCTGCCCTGCTGGGCCTCAGCACCCACCACAGCCTCTGCGCCCATCCCGGCGGCACCTAGGGCCTGCAGCGGCCCTGCGTCCCCCCGGGCGCCTGCCTGGGCGCGGGGCCCCGACGCCTCACGGCCCCCCTCCAGGACCAAGGTGGTGCAGGACGGCGGGGCAGCCCCGCCTTCCCCGGAGCCCGCCGCGCTCTCCATGTGGTCCTGGTCGTGAGCGAGCAGAGCCAGCAGCGGAGAGGAGCTGGAGGTGAGAGCACGTGGCTCCCGCAAAGGGTCGGGCAGGTGGAGCTCCGGCGCCCCTGGTTGTCTGCGGGAGGCAGCGTCCTCCCAGAGGCCGTGGGCCGCTGAACGCATGCGCACAAGGGATAGCGGGCATGCTGTGACGCCCCAGGAGGACGCTGTATCACGTGTGCGGCCTTGGTGGGACTGAGTCCTGGGCTGGCCTTGGACGAGGGAGAACCCCGCGTCCAATCAGGTAACGGCTGGTGGGCGTGGTCACGCAGGGCCCCGCCCCTCGCGCTGCAGGCACCACTCAGGGAGCCAGCTGCGGCGCCCCCGCCTGCCGTCCCGCCGGGACACACCTCCACCTTCACCCCTCCCGCCGCTTCCTCCCGGGGGGCCCTCCGCCTGGTATTTGAAGCCAGGCAATGCCAGGCTGTCCCTCGCCTACCCGAATAGACTCCTCTAGGACTCAGGACACGGTACACACCCCCGAGAGCCCTGGACCAGTGTGTGTGGAAAGCGTCAGCCCATGCCCCGGAGAATCTAGGGCAATTCCAGGACACAGGTGCCCCGATGCTCTCTGCCAGGCCAGCGTGGGGGGAAAAGTGTGGCCACAGTTTGTTCCAGCCCATGTCCTTTGCTACTCAGGAGAAGAGTGACAAAGAGTGCTCTGTCCATCTGCGTGCCTGTGCTTTCTTCTTGCTCTCCTCTCCGTCTTCCTCTAAGTCTTTGGGTTCAGGTGCTCTTTCTCTGGCCCCTCACTGGCCACACGGTCTCTAGGGGAGAAGGACTTCAGGACAGAAGATGCATTCACCCCTCTGAGCAGCTCTTTTCCCTGGGCATAAAAGCCCTGTCCCCCTCTGTGACTGGCACCCAGTCAGGTGACCCTGGAAAAGGTCCCAAGCGGGGTCCCACAGCAGCACACTCACCCAACAACCACGCAAGCAGACACGCAGTGTGTTTGCCCTGGAGGACAGAGCAACTGACCCTTAGAGGAGCCACGAGCATAGAGCAAAGGGGACCCTGAAGAGGATGTCTGGGTGAACCCTGTTAAGAGGGTGGCAGGTGATGCCGTCTGCTGGCCTGGAGCCACCTGTCTGTCTGCTGTTAGGGAGGTCAGGCGGCAAGGAGCTGAGGACGGCACCCAGGACACACGTAGCAGGAATGCACACGCCTTTCCCACTAGACACAGAATGTGTTGTGCTGCATTGTGCCAACACTGCGAATGCCATGGGAAGGGGTTCCCGGCTCGCCTGGCCTGCAGAAGAGAACGTACCCTTCCTAGCCTTGGCCCGTCCAGGCCACCCGGGTCAGACCGTGAGCGGAATATCAGGCCGGGCCACCACGGCCCCGCGGCGGGCTCGCAGTCGTGGTGAGAGGACACCCAGAGTGTGCTTGTAAGCCGGCACAGTAAGCTTTGGGCAGTTGCTTTGGTGCCAATGCAAGCCAGTCTCTCCAGGCATGACTGAAAAGTAGGGCCTTCTTCCACACCCACTTTGTCCTCGGTGCCGGCAAAGTGCCTCACGAGCCATGCCCCGGAGACGGCGTGGCAACGTAAGACTTACTCCCTGGCAGCTGATGCCTGCATCCAATCAACCCCACCTCATTCCACGGCAGACAGGTCTTCCACGTGGCCGAGGCAGCACGGCGCCTTGCTCTGGGGGCACAGGGCATGTGGCTACCGTCCAGCCTTTCCTCTCCCTTTTATAGCTGGGAGGTCCTTCCCGAAAGGCCAGAGGAAGCCCAGAAGGTTCCAGGGAAAACAGGCATGGTGGGCTGGCCCTTTCTGGGGACTTCTAGGGCCTAAGGCATGCTGGCCGGTCCCGTGGGACCAGTGGGGTCCATGGGTCTTCAGCTCCACCTTGCGGACATGAAGAATCCTAGGGACCAGACCATGGGAGCTGCCAGGTTGCCCTGCAGCTTAGGAGTCAAGGAGCCGGGAAGACGTGTATGAGGGAACAGCCTTTCCAGTGGCTCAAGGGAAGCTCCCTGTGCCCACGGCACTGCGGCTCTCCAGCGCACTACTCTGTTCCTGAGGAGTGTATCGGGCTTCAGATCCCCACCACTGCCGCACAGTGGTGCCACCTAGTGCTGTTCCGGACATGGGGCCATGGGCCCAGCAGGGCTTCCAGAGCCCGAAGGCCAGAACCCTCCTCTACCTACAGCTAGCTGCTCCGACAGGCAGGAAGGAACAGAGTTCCCCAAAGACGAGAGGCCAAGAGTCCAAACAGGCTGAGCTGTCAGCATAGCAGCCCAGGGGCCACTGGGTCGCTCACACAGAGACCATTGATGGGCAACAGGAAGACAGAGCTGGGGCCCACGTTGCGAGGTCCAGTTGTGGCAGAGCTAGTGGGGAACGTCACCTGGGGAAGTGCGTCCTCGGGGGCGTGCTGGTGGTGGGAGCCAGCTCAGGGGTAGTGAGAGGTGTTGATTTGGGAAGCGCCTGTCGACTCAGGAGCAGCAAGCTAGGTGCCCCTCGGTGAGGCAGAGAACACGGGCCCTGAGGGTCCACCTCCTCTCCTTTCCCTCTTCTCCACCTGGTCCACAGGAGGCAGAGATGACCGCCCCAACCGGGAGCTCATCGGACACCAGGACGGCCCTTCGGCCAGGAGGAGCGCTCCCCTCAGGACTCTTTCCTCTGCAGAAACGTACTGCCAGTGGGGACTTACTTACTCTTTGGGACCCTTGGCCGACAGCGCAAATCGGGGCACAAGTTCTTAGCCCCTCTGTAGCACATGCTGAAACCTCACGGTGTTTCCCACAGCTGGGACCAGCCGTGCCAGCAGCACAGATGGGAGGTCGCTTGACATACGCCTGCCAGCTCCCACCCCTCCCTGCTCCCCTTGGCCCCTCTGCGTGTGGCATCCGGGGGCAGACACACCCCTGAATACCCAAGGAATGCCCACGACGTCTGTGTGTCAGGAGGGATGTGGCTGCAGTCAGCCACTGGCCCCTTTCTCCTCAGTCAGCAGAGCTAGAAACCCCGCAGTCCCTCTCCATCATCGAACAGGGCCTACAACCACACTGGGACAGGTGTGTGCTCATGCAGACACTTGAACACGCAACACACACACACACACACACACACACACACACACACACATGCACGCCTGTGGGAGGGTGGTGCAGAGGGACAGGACGTGGGTTTGGAGGGACCGTGAGGGACCCTGAGGAACCGCCTCCTTAGTCCTCCAGGGACACGTGGTTTTGCGGTGATCCTGACTAGAGGAAGCATGCACGGGACGGCATCACAGCAATGCAGGGCACGCTTCCAGGAGAAAGGGTACAGGGAGAAGCTCTCCAAGCGGGGTGAACGGGGCGGTAGCAGAGCCACCGGGCCACGAGTGCCCCGCTCGGCACGCCCCTTCCCCTGCCCTGAAGAACACGGCTCCCATGTAGAGAGGTGTGCCCTTTCCCGTCCTCCTCCCTGACCTGCCGAGCAAGAGCGGTGGTCTCTCCACAACCAAGCCCTGCCCTGCCCTGCCCCCGTGCCTTACAGCCCCCGCACACACGGAATCCCACAGGCCAGGGCTGATCTCCTACTGGCCGTGTGCTGGGTCCCCCATACACATCCACACACAGACACATAGGGCTTCTGAACTTGTTTATGACTCGCCCGCCATCCCTGGCGATCTGGGTGCTGGACACTCTCTAGAGCTGGCCCTGAAGATCTGTTCCCCCACGTCTGTCCTGTGCGGGCAGAGCACCACGTAGACTCGTCCACCCGTCTCTCACAACGCTGGACGCCTCCTCCACTGCTTCTCGTTGGTCCAACTCTGATGCTCTGCGGTGTCCACGTCCGCACAGCTGCCGTGCCCGCGACACACACACACAAACACACGACACACGGACGCACAAGGGAGGTGTTCGTGACACTGCCTCATGCCGAGGATCGCTAAGGCGGCGGTGACCGAGGGCCCTGTCCTTGTGGGATCCCGCTTCCTCCTCCTCTAGGGCTTCACCACCCTCCTCCAGATGGCCTAGTACCATTGCCAAGAATGGCCGTGTGGCTCTGGGAGGCCACGGGGTGGTCCGTAACACGGAGGGACGTCGGAGCGTCTCGGGACAAGGGAGCCCCACTCGAAAACTTTGGCAGACTGTCCCCACCTGAAAAGCCAGCAGGAGAACTGAGGACCCGGCGGACGGCCATGGGTGAGTGTTCAGAGAAATGGGGTGGAGGAGCCTTGCTTCCCCCGAACGACCTGAGACTTTCTGGCTCCCACCTGGCTCACCGGATGAACTTGCCCCAGTGGACACCCTGCCCTGGGTGTGTGCCCTGAGTTCCCTCGCCAGGGTCCCTACTCTCCCTCCAGCCGCTCCCTGGGTGATCCGGGGCCCAGGGTCCTCTGAGCCTCAGTTTCCAAACTGAGTCCCAAACCCGACTGTGCCCTGGCACCTCCCACACATATTTCAGGACGCAGTGGCCCGGCTACTCACCGACAGGTCCTCCTGTCTGCTCAGTGTCGTCGGCTGCCTCCCTGCCTCAGGTAGTACCGCAAGGGATTGCGCCACAGGTCCTCGATGATGATCTGGTAGGGGAAACCGCCCAGGTGAGCACGGGGCCCGGGACCCCTTCCCAGGCTGCCCCCATTGCCATCACCAATGCTAATGAAGGCCTCAAGCGGCCCCACCTCGGCAATCTTGTTAGACCCTGGGCAGCTGGGGTCGCACAACCACTTGAAGAAGGTAAGGCTGGTGGAGTCGAGTCTTCGGCTGGGAGCTCCACGTTCTTCATCCCAGAACCACTGCACTGGAGTGGACCGAGTCGCCCTGTATCCTGCAGGAAGGGAAAATTCAGGGGAGGCTCTGCACTGCCTAGGACCCACACCCTGTCGCCCTCTCTCCCGCTCTCCTCTCAGCCTCTCTCCCTCCTGTGCCGGCTCTGGCTTCCACTTGTGTCCCTGCACACTCCCTGCTCCTCCCGAGTGCCCACCTGCCCCCGCCAGCCCGCCCCCGGCACCCTCGAAGCTCTAGCCCACTCCTACCGGCAATGCTAAGGTGATACTCCTTAAGGATCACTTTGTTCTGGAAGTAGGGGTTGTTCCCAAAGAAGAACATCAACCTGCTGTGGTCCTTGGGACGGCCCAGTTCCTCCACCTGCAACATAAAAGAAAGACGAGGGGAAGGGGACTTGTCCTCCACGGGTCCCGAGATGCTCCCTGCATCCTCCGCTGAACAATACTACCGGGCCCTCCCTTGCCCAAATTCCACTCCCAGTGGTCCTACCCCCGCCACCCACTCCCAGTGCTGACCTCCAAATCGGTCATGTAGCTGAGCACATCTTTGTCCTGGTCACCCGTCACGGCTGATATCTGGGGGTGATTCAGGATCTGCCTTGGGTCAAGGAGCCTCGCCTTCAGCGCTATGGAAGGAGAGCCAGGACCAACCCAGCCCTTCCCGGGGAGAGGAAGGGCCCCAAACAGGGCACGGGTAGAACCACCAGGCCCTGCTGCCCTCCCAAGCCACTCAGCTCCTGCTCTTTCATCACAGCTGCTCAATACCAGCAGGTGCCTTGGCTTCCAGTGCCTCCGAGAGGGTCTGCGCCCGGCAGGACAAGGTCAAGGGCCTGCCTGTTCTCCCTTCCACCGTCACCCTGGCCTGTGTGTTTGGCAGGCAGGCAGTGACTGCTTTGGGTGTCCAGATGTGGTCGGTCGCGCTCTCAGGGCCGTGTTTGCTTATGTGTTGGCCTGCAGGCCTGTGTCCTGGAGGGGCCTTCTGCGCCCACAAAGGGGCCACTCATCTCCCTTAGCCTGGCTGCACACCCACAGGGCAAAGGGAGGGCCCGTTAGGTTCAGCGAGAGAGGGAGGGAAGGGGGTTGGGTGGCAACGGGGGGGGGGGGAAAGCAAAGGAGAGACAGAGACAGAGATACCCACACAGGAGGAAGGGACACAGAGGGAGGGCAGAGGGGAGCGAGGGAGAGGGTGGGACGCACATAGAGGGGAGAGACACGGAGGGAGCAAACGGGGGGTGGGGGGGCGCCTGGGCATGGGGCCGCAGCCTGGCTGTGTAGGGCCTGAGGAGACAGTTTGCAGCACCGCGTACAGCGTGTCTGGGTTTCTGATGTACGGGGAAGCCTGGCGGCCTGCTGAATGACTCTGGAAGCCGCATGAGGACGCAGCAGTGGGTGGGCACTGTACTCTTTGGAAAAGAACACAGGCTCTGAAGGACAGGGAAGGGGGTGGCCTGCCTCTCAATGGGCATACCCCACGCAGCCGGCAGGACGTTTCCTTCCAGGACCTGCTCCGAGCCAAGGGTGGAACTACACTAGACATGCAGGGTGTGGACATGTGCTCCATGACCCCTGGGAGAGTGTTGGGAGTGCTCCCTGCAGTCCCAGAGCATTTGCCCGCAGCTTCTGCTCAGACGTGGTCTCCACAAGCCTCAGCCCTTGCCTTCCCCCCACCTTCCAGGCCCACGCCCCTGTGCTGCGCCTTATAGGGACGGGGGACCCACTCCCACTGGGGGTGGAGAGGGGCCGGGGACCCTTTCCCCCAGCGCTCCTGCCCCTGGCAGAGCCTCTGCTGGTCCCTTCCTCCCAGTGGACCTCCACCGCAGACAAACCCAAGCCCAGCAGGAGAAAGGATACCGCCTGGGCCCAGAAGCCGGGGATGCGCTGGATGATGGCCCTTCTTCGAGCCAGGTGAGAACTCCGCTTCTGATTCATCCTGCGCTTGAGCCGCAAGTAGGCCCTGGTAGCTTGGGCATCCACAGAGCTGAGCGCGAACTGAACCATCTCCAGCGCGGCAAGTGGGGCGCCGGCTGTCTCGGGACCCAGCCCTGACTCCCCCTGCTGCAGCTGCTGCAGCTGCTCGTCCTGCTGTGCTTGCACCGCCTCCTGGTCTTCCTCGGCCATGACCTCCACCACCGCCATGATATCCTCCACCACCAGCACCAACTCGTCCCCGGGGCCGGCCTGCTCTCTGCCCTGCTGGGCCTCCGCACCCAGCACAGCCTCTGCGCCCATTCCCCCGGCACCTAGGGCCTGCAGCGGCCCCGCCTCACCCCAGGCGCCTGCCTGGGCGCAGGGCTCCGGCGCCTCACGGCCCCCCTCCAGGAACAAGGTGCTCCAGGATGGCAGGGCAGCCCCGCCTTGCCCGGAGCCCGCCGCGCTCTCCATGTGGTGCTGGTGCTGAGGGAGCAGAGCCCGCAGCGGAGCGAAGGAGCTGGAGGAGCCAGCACCTGGCTCCCGCACGCGGCCGGCAGGTGGAGCTCTGGCGCCCCCAACTGGAGGCGGGAAGCAGAGGCCTCCAAGAGGCCGGAGGCTGGTGAAGGCATGCGCAGAAGAGCTAGGGACCAGATGGCCACGGGGCGACGGTGACGCGACGCCACGCATGCGGCCTTTGTGACACGGAGCCCTGAGTCACGCCCAGGCCGCTGGGCACGGAGCGTACTGAGGATGACAGGGCGGAGCGTGTGCCCGCCCAGACCCCCGCCCCTCGGCCCCCGAAGGCACCAGCCAGGGAGCCGGCCTGTGTGCCTCCTCCTCCGGGGTGGCCTCCGCATCTGGAACCTGGTCTATTCCCGGCTATCACCTGCCAGGCCATGAGCCGGAGGTCCCTCCTATCACACAGCCCGTGTTGCCTTTCCCGGCCGTCCAGGGGGACCAGGCTGCTGGCACTGGGGAATTCCAATGCAACGGCTCAAGAGGGTGACCCCCTGACCCCCGGAAGCCTCACCCGGCCCTTTCTTAGTGACCCTGAAGGAAAGCCCTGGAGCCATTACCTGGTGCTCCAACCACCGCCAGATCGCTGTGCCCATGGCCTTCCCGCATTTACCCGAACGGTGGCGAAGGGTGTCAGGGGGCCGCCCACCAGGATCCAGGATGCAGGGGCTGCCTCCCTCACCCCCTCCGCGCCCGGACTCTCCTCAAAAGAGAGGAAACACACACACATAACTGGCCTCAAATTAGCAAAGAGCCAAGGTCCCTGGCCACCCCACGGTGCCTACAGAGCTACTAACACAGCCCCAGGGAGGTCCGGGATTCGGACTCGGTGGCATGCCAATGGGCAGGCCATGTAGCCTACACAGTGACTCGGGGTAGTCTTTCGTCAAAGCCGCTGGCAGGACTTGCTCCCGCTGTACTTTCCTCTGCCACACCCTTCTCTGTCTGGCTCTCTTCCCATCTTTGCTTTCTCCTTCCTTGGGGGACTCTCGTGTCCTCCTTCCCTCCTGCTCTAACTGCCAAGGATGTCAGAGCTCCAGCAGAATGGTCCACGGAGCCTGCTTTTATCCACCTTCCTGAGGAGCTGAGGCTGCTGGGCAGCTCCACTGCCTTTGGTCCCCCCACTGGCTGCATGTTCCTGCTGTGTCTGTCACCGAGTGGACCACCTGCCTGCGAGGGGATATGGCAGCGAGCATTGGCAGCACACGTGCCCTTTCTCCGGTACTCACCAGGTCCTTCGGGACAGTCCCACGCCTCATGGCGGTCCCCACCTTGGGTGAACATTGAGGTGCCCGAGGGATACCGCCTTGAGTGCCAGGAAGGCCGCGTGGGTGATGCCAAGGCCGCGAGGGTTAGTGTTGCATTGTGGGAGGGCCTCATTTAAAAGGAATGGGTCTGGGCGCCTGGAGGATTTCAACCGGAAAGGGGCAGGAGGGTCCCCCTTGGGGTAAAGTGCAGGGCTTTTGGCGGTAGCACGTTTCAGTGTTTCAAAATCTGCTTGTGGACGCAAACGAGGAAGGGAGCAAAACCAAAGGCCATATGGCGGGAGAAGCAAAATTTTCTAACACCGTCCCTGAGACAGCCCAGACGTTGGAGTTACCACTACAGTCCTAAGTACACTAGCTCTTGTCATGTTGCTCGAGCCCCTGAAGGAAGCTCCTGAGGCAACACTGCACCAGAAGCAGCACAGCCATGGAAATGGAGAAGGCTGGGGGCTCCAGGTGATGGGAGACGGGGAAGAGAGCAAGAGGGGGAAGAGAGGGAGAGTAGGACTGAGGAGGGAGGAAAAGGGAGGGAGGGGAAGGAAGAGAGAGGAGGGAGAGAGGAGGGAGAGGGACACAGAAGGGAGAGGGGGAGGAGAGGGAGAGGGTGAAGAGAGGGAAAGGAGGGGAGAAGTAGAGGAGGAGGGAGGGGGAAGAAGAGAGAGGAGGGAGAGAGGAGGGAGAGGGACACAGAAGGGTGAGGGAGAGAGGAGGGAGAGGGAGAGGAGGGATGGAGAGGAGAAGCGAGGGAAAGGGAGAGGGAGAGAGGAGGGAGAGACTCTGCAGGGAGAGAGGAAGGGAGAGAGGGAGAGGGAGGGAGAGGGGTCAGCTCATGCTGACCACCAGCAGGCACAAATTGGGAATGCCAGGAAGAGGTGGGAGAGAGGAAGAGGCAGCCAGTGCATGAGGACCTAAGGTGATAAAGCTTTGCCACTTTGCGGACAATGCTGACTCTGCACATCCAAGGAGCCCAATGCAGTCCTAGGGGAAGGAAGGATCCAAAGGGATGCCCAGGCCAATGGGCTCTTGTGTTTGGTGCAAAGGCAAGGACAGGCCTCTCGGCAGCCCACAGAGGCGGGACTGACCCATCACACCCCGGGGTTCCTCAGTGGGAGGAAGAGCCAGCTTCCCCTTAGGATGGACGGTGGCCAGAAGGCAGTGGGTGATAACCTTCAACACGTTCAGGGAAAAAGAGTGTAACGTAAAGGTTATGGTCGCCAAGGACGCCCGAGAAAATATGCACCAGGCATCAGGAGAAGGAGTGAGAGGATGAGCCTAGGGTGGTAGGGAGAGGGCCGTGGGGTGGCGGTGGGGGTGTGTGGCTCTAAGATAAGCAGAGTCCTACCCGCTGAAAGGAAGCCGGTCACTAGACCCTTAAGTCAAAGGGCTAGCCTGAGATACAAGGCATCCCCGTAAAGTACTCGCAGAGGAAACAGGAGAGCAGGATTTGCCTATGGAACCACGCTGCGTTGCCTGTGTGGCCTGAAGGACAAGTGCATCCAAGCAGGGGCACGTGTAGGATCGTCGGCTCAGCATGCACAGAGCTGGGTCTTGTAAGCTGTGGGAACGTGAAGTGGAGTCACGACACCCAGCCGGGAGCAGGCCCCTCGCCCACTACGTCAACCAAGTCCACGTATGGGCAAACCTGGGTTCCCCCAGGCTGGGGTGTTCCCTGCAACTGTGAGTGGGGAGGGCCCCCAAGAAGGGGCGTTCAGCGTAGAATCGGTAAAGCACAGTCTACCGTGGAGGAAGCCAGCCCCTTCCCAGGAGGAAGCCTATGGGTGGGAGCACCCATGTGTAGGAAGCTAACAGAGCCAGAGGCGGGCAAGCAACCCCAGGGTAGAGCAGTGGTGACGGGGTGAACGGGGTCGGGGTGTGAACACTGAGTTCCGCCAGGCGCAGGAGTTCTACCGACCCAAGGTGCCCCGGGCCTGCAGGTGGCAATATTGGCTGCGTCCCTAGCGTTGGGATCAGCCAAGCGTTTGCAGAGGAATTTCAGAACGAAGGGGCAGGAAGGACCTCTTGGAGGTCCCCGCATGTCCCTGACGGTGCCTTGGGTACCTCGCTCACGCACAAGGTCTCGGAGGCCTAGCGCAGTTCGATCCAGTGGTGCCAGAGATGTCCGCCTGTCTCCCAGACACACGAAGCGGACAGCAAAGGAGGACGTAACGCAGGAATTGAGGATGGAAAGGGGCATGGGTTACACAGAAACCAAGTACCACAGTGGCGGACGTCAGTCGGTCCTGCTCAGGAGCAGGCTACGGGGCAACACAGCAAGATGGGGAGGGCAGCAGGACGTTCTGCCTTTGAAAACCTGCCCACATCAACGCACTGTGCAAGAGACTGAGGCCCCAAAGTAGTTGAAAGCGGGAAAAGGGAGAACGATGAGTGACCTTCGGCCCTAAGCGGGGCGGCTGAGGACCCTTTGGTGAGCCCCTCGCTGCCCGGCAGGAGGAGCTTGGCCCTTCCTCTGTTTCCAAGGAGGCGTCACTGCGCCACCCTACGGTCCAGGAAGTGAAGGACTTCTCAAGACTCACCAAAGATTCCTAACGCGCCCCCGTCGGAGGAGGAGAGGATTCTGACCCCAAAATGGATGAAACGGGGTCCAATTCACAGGTGGACAGACTCAGAGACAGGAACCCTTACGCCAACACATTGGCAGGCCAACGGCCCGGCAGCTGTAGCCAAGCAGAGACTCGCAAAGCCCAAAGCACTCCTAGAGGCACAGCTGTGCCTATCTGGGCTCAGCACGGATGCGAGATGGGAGACCTGACGGCACAGGCACAGCCGGGCCAAGACACGCCAAGGCATGTTCGGGAAGACAGACTAACACGGGCAAAGAGGGACGCTTTACACAGACAAGAACACGAAGATCCAGAAGGGCCAGGGACACACACGTGGTTCAGAGTCATGGAGCCAGAACGCTAGTGAACTCCTGATGTGGTCCTCTCCGATGAGACAGCAGTCTGGGATCCAGGACTGTGGGTCCCTCAGTGCCCGGGTTCTCGGTCATGCCGTGTCGTGGAAAGGAGATGTAGTCCAGAAGAGGAGTGGTGGGCAGCAGGGCAAAGTTTATTCAGCAAGTGTACAGAGCTCCCCAAAGGGTTGCTGCGTTCCTGTTCAAGTTTAGGGGGTTTGGGGCGCCTGGGTGGCTAGACGCTTAAGCGTCTGCCTTCGGCTCAGGTCCTGCAGCCAGGCTCCTGGGATCGAGCCCCGCTTCGGGCTCCCTGCTCGACGGGAAGCCTGCCTCTCCCTCTCCCTGGGCTGTTTCCCTGCTTGTGCTCTCTCTCTCTCTCTCTGATAAATAAATAAATAAATAAATAAATAAATAAATAAATAAATAAGTTTAAATAAAATAAGTTTCAGGATCTTGGAAGCCATGGTAATGTACAAAACAAAAGTTTAGGGAGTTGGATAAGCTCTTTCCAACCTGGAGTGTGGGGCCCTGTGCAATCCCTGATAAGGTGTTGCAATCACGGCTTTGATCCTGCCCCTACCTATGGGGTTATTGTTCACGTGTGGAAGGGTCTTGTGGGCTGACACCTGGAGACTAACTGCCTCAGCTTGTGACAGGGACCAGTGATTCGTGCCTCTTGGTGGTGCTTACCTTGTGGGGTCTTCAGCGGAGAGAGGGCCTTGGGCAAACGCCTTAAGCCCATGTGGAAACAGGAATCTCAGCACCACAGTGGTCATGGGACAGACAGCACACCGCTGCGGGGACTGGGCCTTGCCAGTCCTGAGGAACCATACCACCCCTCCCGCACGCCTCCGCCTCTTTGTCGTCTGGGGGAGCCCAAACGAGGGCCCTAGGGAGTCAGGGCACTAGAGATGCCGGCAGAGCGTGGCTGTGTGAGCTTGTGTGTGCCAGGACAAGTGAGGGAGTGGAGTGTGTGGGGGGGGGTGACTGAGGGTGCACCTGAGTGAGTGTGTGTGTCAGCTTGTGGGTGCGGCTGTTTGAGTGTGTGTGTGAGGACGCAGTGTCTGTGCACCACTGTGTGTGAGCGTGCGTGTGTGTGTGTCCCCCTGCAATTTCTCCTTTCTCCTGGGCCCTTGTGCCGGAACGAGAGGGTCATGTTTCCTACCCTCCCAGCTCCCTCTGTCCCCTCTCCCACAGTCCCTCCATACAGCCTGGCCCTCACTCCTTAACGTGGTTGCTGGTCCTCAGAGCCTGACTGTGTCAGCAGGAGGCTGTGTGCGTTCCTAGACCTGGGGAGAGCAGTGGCACTGGGTTCGACAGAGTCATGGACCTTGAGTCCTCCCCCCATGGAATGTGCGGTGGGTGTGTCTGAGGCCATCCACCAGGGAGCATCCCTGGAGGCCACCATCGGCGTCCACCTAACCTGGCTACTGGACGTGTTTGTCCCTGGCTCGTTATTCCCTTTCCTTGAACTCCCTCATTTCCCCAGGGAAGAGATGAGCCCCGGTTGGCTGGCCTTTCGATCAGGTCTTCTCCCTGCCCAGCCCCACTGGGCCTGGGGGAACGGTACCTCTGCCCCCTGGGATGCAGTCCCAGACCATGCGTGTCCTAGCCCTGTGGGCAAGCCTACAGGACAGGCCGATCCACAGACTGGGGAAGCCCAGGCGCAGAAGGAAAACACCGACATGCAGCCGCTGTGTTCAGTCAGTCCCCTGGAGCCCCTTCCAGGAGGAAGAGTGCGTGTGCCAGAGCACACAGACACACACACACACACACACACAAACACACACACACACACACGGAAACACACTTGACGTTGTTTATTTACATTTCGATATTTCTCCAGGGCTCCCGGGGCCTCAACAGGCCGTGTTTCACCCCGGCACCTGTCTTCAGTTATTTCCTGCAGAGAGGAAGCGGGTTGACCCTTCGGCTCCTTCTGAAGTTTCTGGACTGCTTTCCGTCAAGTGCGATGGTCCTCATCCTCACTTCAACATCATGAAGCTCCCTAGACGAGATGGCACACACACACACACGCACACGCACACGCACAAGCACGCACGCGGGGACACACGTGCACACGGACACAGGAGGACAGCAGTGGGTATCTTCACTGGGCCATACTTAAGGTTGCTTGAGGGTTTCAAGGTTCTCGTCGGGAATGGCGTTCATTCTCCCCTGGCCAAGCCCCTGCCCCCGACTGTGATCGCTTTATGTTTCCTCCAGCCACGTGTTACCGAGCCTGCTCCTTCATGACTGCCCGCGGGCCAGTGGGCTTGGCAAAGGAGATGCCTCCGGAATTTAAGGGGACAACTGTGGTGATCAACACAGAGAAGGGACGGGAAGGCGGGGTGCGGCTTTGCACCAGGACACCCAGACATTTGGGCCAAGGGTGCCTCTGGTCACCCTTGTAATGCGCTGCTCGCAGACCTGAGGCTGGGGTTCACGGGCCACAGAATGACAGTTGCCGCAAGTGCAGCCGCTGAGCCGGCTTTGCTTCTCCGGCTCTGCTCCATGACGCTGCGTGGCCTCGCCTGCCTCAAGCTTCCCCAGGCACAACCCGTTTGGCACTGCACCTCCCCACGTTCCATGTCAGGGTGACGTGCTTTGTCCCGGGGTCGCTGTCTCGGAGTGTTCCTGTGAACCTCAGTGTCTCCCTTTGTGTAGCCCAGGGCCCAGGGATCCCGACAGCACACGTCTCGGCGCCCACGCCCTGGGCTCCTCACCTGTCGTCCTCTCAGTTCCCTCTCCTGCTGCCTTCTTGCTCACATAATACTGCAGGGGATTGGGCCACAGGTCGTCCATGAGGATCTGGCAGGAGAAACGGGGGCAGGGCTCAGGTGTCCATCCCAAGCAGCTGGAGAAGCCAGCAAGGTCATTTACGCTGTTTGTCACAGGGCCCCACCTCAGCTATCCTGCTAGCCCCGGCAAAGCTGTGGTCAGAGAACCAGTTGAAGAAGTTAAGGCTGCTGTTGTGGTGCCTGCGGCTGTGGGCCTCTCGTTCGAAATCCTGGTGCCACTGGATGGGAGGGGAATGAGATGGCCCGTACCCTGCAGGAAGACGAGTGTGTGAGAGGGTGCTGGGTAATGAGTCGGGGAAGGCAACCCGCCCTCCTCCACCTGCCACCGCCCATCCAGACAGCGGCCTCTTACCAGCAGCGCTGACGACATACTCCTTCACAACCACTTCATTCCGGAAGTAGGAGTTCTTGCGAAAGAAGAGCAGGATGTGGCGGCGCTCACGGGGAAACCGCAGTTCCTCCACCTGCCCGGCGGGAAAGTGGGGCAGAGGCGTGAAAGCTCTGTCCAGCAGACCTTGACCCTCCTGACTTTGGGGAGGACTCACTTTGGCCACCCTCTCCTCTCCTGTCCCCCACCCCGGCCTCAGTCTCCCGGGCCAGACCTTCAAATCCGTCAGGTAGCCAAGTATGCCTTCATCTTGCTCACTGATCATGGCTGACATCTGCGAGTGGTTCACAAACTGCTTTCGGTCAAGGATCTCCGAGGGCTGGAGATGAAAGAGCTACAGCAACAGAGCGAGTCTGGACAGCAACCGGGCACTGTCTCCCCTCTCCGCCGCGGGGTCCCACTGCCTCCGCCCCGGCTGCCTCAAGGACCACGGCGCCCCGTGGTGCTACATATCTCAGCAGGGACACAGGCAGCTGGCATCCTGAGAGACACCCCTCCCGCCCCACACCCCCTCCACAGCGCATCCTCGTGTGCTGATGGCTAGGCAGAACTAGCGCGTTTCCGGACAGCACACATTCCTGCCTCAGGCTGACCGGGTGGGCTCTCACCACCCCTTGCCTGCAGCATTCTACCCAGGGGAACCCGTGCTTGGTGTGAATGTGTTTTGGGTGAAGAGACCCTGCTGCTATTCCTGACTCTGACCCGAACCAGTGCTCCTAGATGCCCAGCGGAGTTTCAGTGCCTCGTGCGACACCCAGAGCACCCTGCGGCCCCCACGCCCAACCGGAACCAGGATTTCCAGGCTGTCTTGATCCCCACGGCATGAGCGTGTCCTCTGCAATGCTGCGGGGCGTGAGGGGGGTTCCCCCCCATGATGCATGTTGATAGTCAACAGCCCCCTCCCTCTCGTTCCTCACACACTGGCCCAGATACATCGGAATCCCTCAGTGACAGCATGAAGGATACAGCCTTGGCCCAGAAGCCAGGGATGCCCCGGATAATGGCGCTTCGGTGTTCCAGGTGACGCTGCCGCCTCTGACATGACTTGAGCTTGAGCAGAGAGTAGGACCTGCTGGCTTGCTTATTCCCGGGCTCCAGCTCGGACTGCAGGGCCCCTAGAGCCTCGAGCGGGGACAGGGATGGACCCCGCCGTGCCTCTGGCTGTTCTTCCCCTTCCTGCTTCTCCTGCGCCTCTTCCTCCTTCTGGCCCTCCTCCCTGGCCTCCTCCTGCACAGCCACCTCCTCAGCCTCTTCAGCCTTCTCCCCTTCCTCAGGCTGCTCCCACTCCTCGGCCTCCTCTTCCTCAGCCACCTGCTCTTCACCATCTGCGTCCTCCTCCTTCTTAGCCTCCTCCTCCTTGGCCTCAGATGCTCCGTCCACAGAATCCTCCTCAGCCTTCTCCGCCTCCTCATGCTCTTTCTCCGTGGACTTCTCATTTCCCTCATCAGCTTCCTCCCCCACCTCCGTAACCTCTTGGAGGTATATCTCAGACTCTTCCGCAACAGCCCCCTCCTCAGTGTCCTCCTTCTCATCCTCAACAGCCTCCCCTTCCTCAGCCTCTTCAGGCCGTGCCACCACTTCAGCTTTCTCCTCTTCCTCAGACTTGACTGTGTCCTGAGACTCCACCGCAACTTTGGCTTCCTGCTCAGCCTCCTTGTCCTCCTCCTCCTCTGATTCCTCTACAGTGTGCTCCCCTCCAACCTCCTCTACACCAGGGTCCAGCGCTACCATGACATCCACCACCAGCACCAACTCGTCCCCGGGGCCGGCCTGCTCTCTGCCCTGCTGGGCCTCAGCACCCACCACAGCCTCTGCGCCCATCCCGGCGGCACCTAGGGCCTGCAGCGGCCCTGCGTCCCCCCGGGCGCCTGCCTGGGCGCGGGGCCCCGACGCCTCACGGCCCCCCTCCAGGACCAAGGTGGTGCAGGACGGCGGGGCAGCCCCGCCTTCCCCGGAGCCCGCCGCGCTCTCCATGTGGTCCTGGTCGTGAGCGAGCAGAGCCAGCAGCGGAGAGGAGCTGGAGGTGAGAGCACGTGGCTCCCGCAAACGGTCGGGCAGGTGGAGCTCCGGCGCCCCTGGTTGTCTGCGGGAGGCAGCGTCCTCCCAGAGGCCGTGGGCCGCTGAACGCATGCGCACAAGGGATAGCGGGCATGCTGTGACGCCCCAGGAGGACGCTGTATCACGTGTGCGGCCTTGGTGGGACTGAGTCCTGGGCTGGCCTTGGACGAGGGAGAACCCCGCGTCCAATCAGGTAACGGCTGGTGGGCGTGGTCACGCAGGGCCCCGCCCCTCGCGCTGCAGGCACCACTCAGGGAGCCAGCTGCGGCGCCCCCGCCTGCCGTCCCGCCGGGACACACCTCCACCTTCACCCCTCCCGCCGCTTCCTCCCGGGGGGCCCTCCGCCTGGTATTTGAAGCCAGGCAATGCCAGGCTGTCCCTCGCCTACCCGAATAGACTCCTCTAGGACTCAGGACACGGTACACACCCCCGAGAGCCCTGGACCAGTGTGTGTGGAAAGCGTCAGCCCATGCCCCGGAGAATCTAGGGCAATTCCAGGACACAGGTGCCCCGATGCTCTCTGCCAGGCCAGCGTGGGGGGAAAAGTGTGGCCACAGTTTGTTCCAGCCCATGTCCTTTGCTACTCAGGAGAAGAGTGACAAAGAGTGCTCTGTCCATCTGCGTGCCTGTGCTTTCTTCTTGCTCTCCTCTCCGTCTTCCTCTAAGTCTTTGGGTTCAGGTGCTCTTTCTCTGGCCCCTCACTGGCCACACGGTCTCTAGGGGAGAAGGACTTCAGGACAGAAGATGCATTCACCCCTCTGAGCAGCTCTTTTCCCTGGGCATAAAAGCCCTGTCCCCCTCTGTGACTGGCACCCAGTCAGGTGACCCTGGAAAAGGTCCCAAGCGGGGTCCCACAGCAGCACACTCACCCAACAACCACGCAAGCAGACACGCAGTGTGTTTGCCCTGGAGGACAGAGCAACTGACCCTTAGAGGAGCCACGAGCATAGAGCAAAGGGGACCCTGAAGAGGATGTCTGGGTGAACCCTGTTAAGAGGGTGGCAGGTGATGCCGTCTGCTGGCCTGGAGCCACCTGTCTGTCTGCTGTTAGGGAGGTCAGGCGGCAAGGAGCTGAGGACGGCACCCAGGACACACGTAGCAGGAATGCACACGCCTTTCCCACTAGACACAGAATGTGTTGTGCTGCATTGTGCCAACACTGCGAATGCCATGGGAAGGGGTTCCCGGCTCGCCTGGCCTGCAGAAGAGAACGTACCCTTCCTAGCCTTGGCCCGTCCAGGCCACCCGGGTCAGACCGTGAGCGGAATATCAGGCCGGGCCACCACGGCCCCGCGGCGGGCTCGCAGTCGTGGTGAGAGGACACCCAGAGTGTGCTTGTAAGCCGGCACAGTAAGCTTTGGGCAGTTGCTTTGGTGCCAATGCAAGCCAGTCTCTCCAGGCATGACTGAAAAGTAGGGCCTTCTTCCACACCCACTTTGTCCTCGGTGCCGGCAAAGTGCCTCACGAGCCATGCCCCGGAGACGGCGTGGCAACGTAAGACTTACTCCCTGGCAGCTGATGCCTGCATCCAATCAACCCCACCTCATTCCACGGCAGACAGGTCTTCCACGTGGCCGAGGCAGCACGGCGCCTTGCTCTGGGGGCACAGGGCATGTGGCTACCGTCCAGCCTTTCCTCTCCCTTTTATAGCTGGGAGGTCCTTCCCGAAAGGCCAGAGGAAGCCCAGAAGGTTCCAGGGAAAACAGGCATGGTGGGCTGGCCCTTTCTGGGGACTTCTAGGGCCTAAGGCATGCTGGCCGGTCCCGTGGGACCAGTGGGGTCCATGGGTCTTCAGCTCCACCTTGCGGACATGAAGAATCCTAGGGACCAGACCATGGGAGCTGCCAGGTTGCCCTGCAGCTTAGGAGTCAAGGAGCCGGGAAGACGTGTATGAGGGAACAGCCTTTCCAGTGGCTCAAGGGAAGCTCCCTGTGCCCACGGCACTGCGGCTCTCCAGCGCACTACTCTGTTCCTGAGGAGTGTATCGGGCTTCAGATCCCCACCACTGCCGCACAGTGGTGCCACCTAGTGCTGTTCCGGACATGGGGCCATGGGCCCAGCAGGGCTTCCAGAGCCCGAAGGCCAGAACCCTCCTCTACCTACAGCTAGCTGCTCCGACAGGCAGGAAGGAACAGAGTTCCCCAAAGACGAGAGGCCAAGAGTCCAAACAGGCTGAGCTGTCAGCATAGCAGCCCAGGGGCCACTGGGTCGCTCACACAGAGACCATTGATGGGCAACAGGAAGACAGAGCTGGGGCCCACGTTGCGAGGTCCAGTTGTGGCAGAGCTAGTGGGGAACGTCACCTGGGGAAGTGCGTCCTCGGGGGCGTGCTGGTGGTGGGAGCCAGCTCAGGGGTAGTGAGAGGTGTTGATTTGGGAAGCGCCTGTCGACTCAGGAGCAGCAAGCTAGGTGCCCCTCGGTGAGGCAGAGAACACGGGCCCTGAGGGTCCACCTCCTCTCCTTTCCCTCTTCTCCACCTGGTCCACAGGAGGCAGAGATGACCGCCCCAACCGGGAGCTCATCGGACACCAGGACGGCCCTTCGGCCAGGAGGAGCGCTCCCCTCAGGACTCTTTCCTCTGCAGAAACGTACTGCCAGTGGGGACTTACTTACTCTTTGGGACCCTTGGCCGACAGCGCAAATCGGGGCACAAGTTCTTAGCCCCTCTGTAGCACATGCTGAAACCTCACGGTGTTTCCCACAGCTGGGACCAGCCGTGCCAGCAGCACAGATGGGAGGTCGCTTGACATACGCCTGCCAGCTCCCACCCCTCCCTGCTCCCCTTGGCCCCTCTGCGTGTGGCATCCGGGGGCAGACACACCCCTGAATACCCAAGGAATGCCCACGACGTCTGTGTGTCAGGAGGGATGTGGCTGCAGTCAGCCACTGGCCCCTTTCTCCTCAGTCAGCAGAGCTAGAAACCCCGCAGTCCCTCTCCATCATCGAACAGGGCCTACAACCACACTGGGACAGGTGTGTGCTCATGCAGACACTTGAACACGCAACACACACACACACACACACACACACACACACACATGCACGCCTGTGGGAGGGTGGTGCAGAGGGACAGGACGTGGGTTTGGAGGGACCGTGAGGGACCCTGAGGAACCGCCTCCTTAGTCCTCCAGGGACACGTGGTTTTGCGGTGATCCTGACTAGAGGAAGCATGCACGGGACGGCATCACAGCAATGCAGGGCACGCTTCCAGGAGAAAGGGTACAGGGAGAAGCTCTCCAAGCGGGGTGAACGGGGCGGTAGCAGAGCCACCGGGCCACGAGTGCCCCGCTCGGCACGCCCCTTCCCCTGCCCTGAAGAACACGGCTCCCATGTAGAGAGGTGTGCCCTTTCCCGTCCTCCTCCCTGACCTGCCGAGCAAGAGCGGTGGTCTCTCCACAACCAAGCCCTGCCCTGCCCTGCCCCCGTGCCTTACAGCCCCCGCACACACGGAATCCCACAGGCCAGGGCTGATCTCCTACTGGCCGTGTGCTGGGTCCCCCATACACATCCACACACAGACACATAGGGCTTCTGAACTTGTTTATGACTCGCCCGCCATCCCTGGCGATCTGGGTGCTGGACACTCTCTAGAGCTGGCCCTGAAGATCTGTTCCCCCACGTCTGTCCTGTGCGGGCAGAGCACCACGTAGACTCGTCCACCCGTCTCTCACAACGCTGGACGCCTCCTCCACTGCTTCTCGTTGGTCCAACTCTGATGCTCTGCGGTGTCCACGTCCGCACAGCTGCCGTGCCCGCGACACACACACACAAACACACGACACACGGACGCACAAGGGAGGTGTTCGTGACACTGCCTCATGCCGAGGATCGCTAAGGCGGCGGTGACCGAGGGCCCTGTCCTTGTGGGATCCCGCTTCCTCCTCCTCTAGGGCTTCACCACCCTCCTCCAGATGGCCTAGTACCATTGCCAAGAATGGCCGTGTGGCTCTGGGAGGCCACGGGGTGGTCCGTAACACGGAGGGACGTCGGAGCGTCTCGGGACAAGGGAGCCCCACTCGAAAACTTTGGCAGACTGTCCCCACCTGAAAAGCCAGCAGGAGAACTGAGGACCCGGCGGACGGCCATGGGTGAGTGTTCAGAGAAATGGGGTGGAGGAGCCTTGCTTCCCCCGAACGACCTGAGACTTTCTGGCTCCCACCTGGCTCACCGGATGAACTTGCCCCAGTGGACACCCTGCCCTGGGTGTGTGCCCTGAGTTCCCTCGCCAGGGTCCCTACTCTCCCTCCAGCCGCTCCCTGGGTGATCCGGGGCCCAGGGTCCTCTGAGCCTCAGTTTCCAAACTGAGTCCCAAACCCGACTGTGCCCTGGCACCTCCCACACATATTTCAGGACGCAGTGGCCCGGCTACTCACCGACAGGTCCTCCTGTCTGCTCAGTGTCGTCGGCTGCCTCCCTGCCTCAGGTAGTACCGCAAGGGATTGCGCCACAGGTCCTCGATGATGATCTGGTAGGGGAAACCGCCCAGGTGAGCACGGGGCCCGGGACCCCTTCCCAGGCTGCCCCCATTGCCATCACCAATGCTAATGAAGGCCTCAAGCGGCCCCACCTCGGCAATCTTGTTAGACCCTGGGCAGCTGGGGTCGCACAACCACTTGAAGAAGGTAAGGCTGGTGGAGTCGAGTCTTCGGCTGGGAGCTCCACGTTCTTCATCCCAGAACCACTGCACTGGAGTGGACCGAGTCGCCCTGTATCCTGCAGGAAGGGAAAATTCAGGGGAGGCTCTGCACTGCCTAGGACCCACACCCTGTCGCCCTCTCTCCCGCTCTCCTCTCAGCCTCTCTCCCTCCTGTGCCGGCTCTGGCTTCCACTTGTGTCCCTGCACACTCCCTGCTCCTCCCGAGTGCCCACCTGCCCCCGCCAGCCCGCCCCCGGCACCCTCGAAGCTCTAGCCCACTCCTACCGGCAATGCTAAGGTGATACTCCTTAAGGATCACTTTGTTCTGGAAGTAGGGGTTGTTCCCAAAGAAGAACATCAACCTGCTGTGGTCCTTGGGACGGCCCAGTTCCTCCACCTGCAACATAAAAGAAAGACGAGGGGAAGGGGACTTGTCCTCCACGGGTCCCGAGATGCTCCCTGCATCCTCCGCTGAACAATACTACCGGGCCCTCCCTTGCCCAAATTCCACTCCCAGTGGTCCTACCCCCGCCACCCACTCCCAGTGCTGACCTCCAAATCGGTCATGTAGCTGAGCACATCTTTGTCCTGGTCACCCGTCACGGCTGATATCTGGGGGTGATTCAGGATCTGCCTTGGGTCAAGGAGCCTCGCCTTCAGCGCTATGGAAGGAGAGCCAGGACCAACCCAGCCCTTCCCGGGGAGAGGAAGGGCCCCAAACAGGGCACGGGTAGAACCACCAGGCCCTGCTGCCCTCCCAAGCCACTCAGCTCCTGCTCTTTCATCACAGCTGCTCAATACCAGCAGGTGCCTTGGCTTCCAGTGCCTCCGAGAGGGTCTGCGCCCGGCAGGACAAGGTCAAGGGCCTGCCTGTTCTCCCTTCCACCGTCACCCTGGCCTGTGTGTTTGGCAGGCAGGCAGTGACTGCTTTGGGTGTCCAGATGTGGTCGGTCGCGCTCTCAGGGCCGTGTTTGCTTATGTGTTGGCCTGCAGGCCTGTGTCCTGGAGGGGCCTTCTGCGCCCACAAAGGGGCCACTCATCTCCCTTAGCCTGGCTGCACACCCACAGGGCAAAGGGAGGGCCCGTTAGGTTCAGCGAGAGAGGGAGGGAAGGGGGTTGGGTGGCAACGGGGGGGGGGGGGAAGCAAAGGAGAGACAGAGACAGAGATACCCACACAGGAGGAAGGGACACAGAGGGAGGGCAGAGGGGAGCGAGGGAGAGGGTGGGACGCACATAGAGGGGAGAGACACGGAGGGAGCAAACGGGGGGGTGGGGGGGCGCCTGGGCATGGGGCCGCAGCCTGGCTGTGTAGGGCCTGAGGAGACAGTTTGCAGCACCGCGTACAGCGTGTCTGGGTTTCTGATGTACGGGGAAGCCTGGCGGCCTGCTGAATGACTCTGGAAGCCGCATGAGGACGCAGCAGTGGGTGGGCACTGTACTCTTTGGAAAAGAACACAGGCTCTGAAGGACAGGGAAGGGGGTGGCCTGCCTCTCAATGGGCATACCCCACGCAGCCGGCAGGACGTTTCCTTCCAGGACCTGCTCCGAGCCAAGGGTGGAACTACACTAGACATGCAGGGTGTGGACATGTGCTCCATGACCCCTGGGAGAGTGTTGGGAGTGCTCCCTGCAGTCCCAGAGCATTTGCCCGCAGCTTCTGCTCAGACGTGGTCTCCACAAGCCTCAGCCCTTGCCTTCCCCCCACCTTCCAGGCCCACGCCCCTGTGCTGCGCCTTATAGGGACGGGGGACCCACTCCCACTGGGGGTGGAGAGGGGCCGGGGACCCTTTCCCCCAGCGCTCCTGCCCCTGGCAGAGCCTCTGCTGGTCCCTTCCTCCCAGTGGACCTCCACCGCAGACAAACCCAAGCCCAGCAGGAGAAAGGATACCGCCTGGGCCCAGAAGCCGGGGATGCGCTGGATGATGGCCCTTCTTCGAGCCAGGTGAGAACTCCGCTTCTGATTCATCCTGCGCTTGAGCCGCAAGTAGGCCCTGGTAGCTTGGGCATCCACAGAGCTGAGCGCGAACTGAACCATCTCCAGCGCGGCAAGTGGGGCGCCGGCTGTCTCGGGACCCAGCCCTGACTCCCCCTGCTGCAGCTGCTGCAGCTGCTCGTCCTGCTGTGCTTGCACCGCCTCCTGGTCTTCCTCGGCCATGACCTCCACCACCGCCATGATATCCTCCACCACCAGCACCAACTCGTCCCCGGGGCCGGCCTGCTCTCTGCCCTGCTGGGCCTCCGCACCCAGCACAGCCTCTGCGCCCATCCCCCCGGCACCTAGGGCCTGCAGCGGCCCCGCCTCACCCCAGGCGCCTGCCTGGGCGCAGGGCTCCGGCGCCTCACGGCCCCCCTCCAGGAACAAGGTGCTCCAGGATGGCAGGGCAGCCCCGCCTTGCCCGGAGCCCGCCGCGCTCTCCATGTGGTGCTGGTGCTGAGGGAGCAGAGCCCGCAGCGGAGCGAAGGAGCTGGAGGAGCCAGCACCTGGCTCCCGCACGCGGCCGGCAGGTGGAGCTCTGGCGCCCCCAACTGGAGGCGGGAAGCAGAGGCCTCCAAGAGGCCGGAGGCTGGTGAAGGCATGCGCAGAAGAGCTAGGGACCAGATGGCCACGGGGCGACGGTGACGCGACGCCACGCATGCGGCCTTTGTGACACGGAGCCCTGAGTCACGCCCAGGCCGCTGGGCACGGAGCGTACTGAGGATGACAGGGCGGAGCGTGTGCCCGCCCAGACCCCCGCCCCTCGGCCCCCGAAGGCACCAGCCAGGGAGCCGGCCTGTGTGCCTCCTCCTCCGGGGTGGCCTCCGCATCTGGAACCTGGTCTATTCCCGGCTATCACCTGCCAGGCCATGAGCCGGAGGTCCCTCCTATCACACAGCCCGTGTTGCCTTTCCCGGCCGTCCAGGGGGACCAGGCTGCTGGCACTGGGGAATTCCAATGCAACGGCTCAAGAGGGTGACCCCCTGACCCCCGGAAGCCTCACCCGGCCCTTTCTTAGTGACCCTGAAGGAAAGCCCTGGAGCCATTACCTGGTGCTCCAACCACCGCCAGATCGCTGTGCCCATGGCCTTCCCGCATTTACCCGAACGGTGGCGAAGGGTGTCAGGGGGCCGCCCACCAGGATCCAGGATGCAGGGGCTGCCTCCCTCACCCCCTCCGCGCCCGGACTCTCCTCAAAAGAGAGGAAACACACACACATAACTGGCCTCAAATTAGCAAAGAGCCAAGGTCCCTGGCCACCCCACGGTGCCTACAGAGCTACTAACACAGCCCCAGGGAGGTCCGGGATTCGGACTCGGTGGCATGCCAATGGGCAGGCCATGTAGCCTACACAGTGACTCGGGGTAGTCTTTCGTCAAAGCTGCTGGCAGGACTTGCTCCCGCTGTACTTTCCTCTGCCACACCCTTCTCTGTCTGGCTCTCTTCCCATCTTTGCTTTCTCCTTCCTTGGGGGACTCTCGTGTCCTCCTTCCCTCCTGCTCTAACTGCCAAGGATGTCAGAGCTCCAGCAGAATGGTCCACGGAGCCTGCTTTTATCCACCTTCCTGAGGAGCTGAGGCTGCTGGGCAGCTCCACTGCCTTTGGTCCCCCCACTGGCTGCATGTTCCTGCTGTGTCTGTCACCGAGTGGACCACCTGCCTGCGAGGGGATATGGCAGCGAGCATTGGCAGCACACGTGCCCTTTCTCCGGTACTCACCAGGTCCTTCGGGACAGTCCCACGCCTCATGGCGGTCCCCACCTTGGGTGAACATTGAGGTGCCCGAGGGATACCGCCTTGAGTGCCAGGAAGGCCGCGTGGGTGATGCCAAGGCCGCGAGGGTTAGTGTTGCATTGTGGGAGGGCCTCATTTAAAAGGAATGGGTCTGGGCGCCTGGAGGATTTCAACCGGAAAGGGGCAGGAGGGTCCCCCTTGGGGTAAAGTGCAGGGCTTTTGGCGGTAGCACGTTTCAGTGTTTCAAAATCTGCTTGTTGACGCAAACGAGGAAGGGAGCAAAACCAAAGGCCATATGGCGGGAGAAGCAAAATTTTCTAACACCGTCCCTGAGACAGCCCAGACGTTGGAGTTACCACTACAGTCCTAAGTACACTAGCTCTTGTCATGTTGCTCGAGCCCCTGAAGGAAGCTCCTGAGGCAACACTGCACCAGAAGCAGCACAGCCATGGAAATGGAGAAGGCTGGGGGCTCCAGGTGATGGGAGACGGGGAAGAGAGCAAGAGGGGGAAGAGAGGGAGAGTAGGACTGAGGAGGGAGGAAAAGGGAGGGAGGGGAAGGAAGAGAGAGGAGGGAGAGAGGAGGGAGAGGGACACAGAAGGGAGAGGGGGAGGAGAGGGAGAGGGTGAAGAGAGGGAAAGGAGGGGAGAAGTAGAGGAGGAGGGAGGGGGAAGAAGAGAGAGGAGGGAGAGAGGAGGGAGAGGGACACAGAAGGGTGAGGGAGAGAGGAGGGAGAGGGAGAGGAGGGATGGAGAGGAGAAGCGAGGGAAAGGGAGAGGGAGAGAGGAGGGAGAGACTCTGCAGGGAGAGAGGAAGGGAGAGAGGGAGAGGGAGGGAGAGGGGTCAGCTCATGCTGACCACCAGCAGGCACAAATTGGGAATGCCAGGAAGAGGTGGGAGAGAGGAAGAGGCAGCCAGTGCATGAGGACCTAAGGTGATAAAGCTTTGCCACTTTGCGGACAATGCTGACTCTGCACATCCAAGGAGCCCAATGCAGTCCTAGGGGAAGGAAGGATCCAAAGGGATGCCCAGGCCAATGGGCTCTTGTGTTTGGTGCAAAGGCAAGGACAGGCCTCTCGGCAGCCCACAGAGGCGGGACTGACCCATCACACCCCGGGGTTCCTCAGTGGGAGGAAGAGCCAGCTTCCCCTTAGGATGGACGGTGGCCAGAAGGCAGTGGGTGATAACCTTCAACACGTTCAGGGAAAAAGAGTGTAACGTAAAGGTTATGGTCGCCAAGGACGCCCGAGAAAATATGCACCAGGCATCAGGAGAAGGAGTGAGAGGATGAGCCTAGGGTGGTAGGGAGAGGGCCGTGGGGTGGCGGTGGGGGTGTGTGGCTCTAAGATAAGCAGAGTCCTACCCGCTGAAAGGAAGCCGGTCACTAGACCCTTAAGTCAAAGGGCTAGCCTGAGATACAAGGCATCCCCGTAAAGTACTCGCAGAGGAAACAGGAGAGCAGGATTTGCCTATGGAACCACGCTGCGTTGCCTGTGTGGCCTGAAGGACAAGTGCATCCAAGCAGGGGCACGTGTAGGATCGTCGGCTCAGCATGCACAGAGCTGGGTCTTGTAAGCTGTGGGAACGTGAAGTGGAGTCACGACACCCAGCCGGGAGCAGGCCCCTCGCCCACTACGTCAACCAAGTCCACGTATGGGCAAACCTGGGTTCCCCCAGGCTGGGGTGTTCCCTGCAACTGTGAGTGGGGAGGGCCCCCAAGAAGGGGCGTTCAGCGTAGAATCGGTAAAGCACAGTCTACCGTGGAGGAAGCCAGCCCCTTCCCAGGAGGAAGCCTATGGGTGGGAGCACCCATGTGTAGGAAGCTAACAGAGCCAGAGGCGGGCAAGCAACCCCAGGGTAGAGCAGTGGTGACGGGGTGAACGGGGTCGGGGTGTGAACACTGAGTTCCGCCAGGCGCAGGAGTTCTACCGACCCAAGGTGCCCCGGGCCTGCAGGTGGCAATATTGGCTGCGTCCCTAGCGTTGGGATCAGCCAAGCGTTTGCAGAGGAATTTCAGAACGAAGGGGCAGGAAGGACCTCTTGGAGGTCCCCGCATGTCCCTGACGGTGCCTTGGGTACCTCGCTCACGCACAAGGTCTCGGAGGCCTAGCGCAGTTCGATCCAGTGGTGCCAGAGATGTCCGCCTGTCTCCCAGACACACGAAGCGGACAGCAAAGGAGGACGTAACGCAGGAATTGAGGATGGAAAGGGGCATGGGTTACACAGAAACCAAGTACCACAGTGGCGGACGTCAGTCGGTCCTGCTCAGGAGCAGGCTACGGGGCAACACAGCAAGATGGGGAGGGCAGCAGGACGTTCTGCCTTTGAAAACCTGCCCACATCAACGCACTGTGCAAGAGACTGAGGCCCCAAAGTAGTTGAAAGCGGGAAAAGGGAGAACGATGAGTGACCTTCGGCCCTAAGCGGGGCGGCTGAGGACCCTTTGGTGAGCCCCTCGCTGCCCGGCAGGAGGAGCTTGGCCCTTCCTCTGTTTCCAAGGAGGCGTCACTGCGCCACCCTACGGTCCAGGAAGTGAAGGACTTCTCAAGACTCACCAAAGATTCCTAACGCGCCCCCGTCGGAGGAGGAGAGGATTCTGACCCCAAAATGGATGAAACGGGGTCCAATTCACAGGTGGACAGACTCAGAGACAGGAACCCTTACGCCAACACATTGGCAGGCCAACGGCCCGGCAGCTGTAGCCAAGCAGAGACTCGCAAAGCCCAAAGCACTCCTAGAGGCACAGCTGTGCCTATCTGGGCTCAGCACGGATGCGAGATGGGAGACCTGACGGCACAGGCACAGCCGGGCCAAGACACGCCAAGGCATGTTCGGGAAGACAGACTAACACGGGCAAAGAGGGACGCTTTACACAGACAAGAACACGAAGATCCAGAAGGGCCAGGGACACACACGTGGTTCAGAGTCATGGAGCCAGAACGCTAGTGAACTCCTGATGTGGTCCTCTCCGATGAGACAGCAGTCTGGGATCCAGGACTGTGGGTCCCTCAGTGCCCGGGTTCTCGGTCATGCCGTGTCGTGGAAAGGAGATGTAGTCCAGAAGAGGAGTGGTGGGCAGCAGGGCAAAGTTTATTCAGCAAGTGTACAGAGCTCCCCAAAGGGTTGCTGCGTTCCTGTTCAAGTTTAGGGGGTTTGGGGCGCCTGGGTGGCTAGACGCTTAAGCGTCTGCCTTCGGCTCAGGTCCTGCAGCCAGGCTCCTGGGATCGAGCCCCGCTTCGGGCTCCCTGCTCGACGGGAAGCCTGCCTCTCCCTCTCCCTGGGCTGTTTCCCTGCTTGTGCTCTCTCTCTCTCTCTCTGATAAATAAATAAATAAATAAATAAATAAATAAATAAATAAATAAGTTTAAATAAAATAAGTTTCAGGATCTTGGAAGCCATGGTAATGTACAAAACAAAAGTTTAGGGAGTTGGATAAGCTCTTTCCAACCTGGAGTGTGGGGCCCTGTGCAATCCCTGATAAGGTGTTGCAATCACGGCTTTGATCCTGCCCCTACCTATGGGGTTATTGTTCACGTGTGGAAGGGTCTTGTGGGCTGACACCTGGAGACTAACTGCCTCAGCTTGTGACAGGGACCAGTGATTCGTGCCTCTTGGTGGTGCTTACCTTGTGGGGTCTTCAGCGGAGAGAGGGCCTTGGGCAAACGCCTTAAGCCCATGTGGAAACAGGAATCTCAGCACCACAGTGGTCATGGGACAGACAGCACACCGCTGCGGGGACTGGGCCTTGCCAGTCCTGAGGAACCATACCACCCCTCCCGCACGCCTCCGCCTCTTTGTCGTCTGGGGGAGCCCAAACGAGGGCCCTAGGGAGTCAGGGCACTAGAGATGCCGGCAGAGCGTGGCTGTGTGAGCTTGTGTGTGCCAGGACAAGTGAGGGAGTGGAGTGTGTGGGGGGGTGGTGACTGAGGGTGCACCTGAGTGAGTGTGTGTGTCAGCTTGTGGGTGCGGCTGTTTGAGTGTGTGTGTGAGGACGCAGTGTCTGTGCACCACTGTGTGTGAGCGTGCGTGTGTGTGTGTCCCCCTGCAATTTCTCCTTTCTCCTGGGCCCTTGTGCCGGAACGAGAGGGTCATGTTTCCTACCCTCCCAGCTCCCTCTGTCCCCTCTCCCACAGTCCCTCCATACAGCCTGGCCCTCACTCCTTAACGTGGTTGCTGGTCCTCAGAGCCTGACTGTGTCAGCAGGAGGCTGTGTGCGTTCCTAGACCTGGGGAGAGCAGTGGCACTGGGTTCGACAGAGTCATGGACCTTGAGTCCTCCCCCCATGGAATGTGCGGTGGGTGTGTCTGAGGCCATCCACCAGGGAGCATCCCTGGAGGCCACCATCGGCGTCCACCTAACCTGGCTACTGGACGTGTTTGTCCCTGGCTCGTTATTCCCTTTCCTTGAACTCCCTCATTTCCCCAGGGAAGAGATGAGCCCCGGTTGGCTGGCCTTTCGATCAGGTCTTCTCCCTGCCCAGCCCCACTGGGCCTGGGGGAACGGTACCTCTGCCCCCTGGGATGCAGTCCCAGACCATGCGTGTCCTAGCCCTGTGGGCAAGCCTACAGGACAGGCCGATCCACAGACTGGGGAAGCCCAGGCGCAGAAGGAAAACACCGACATGCAGCCGCTGTGTTCAGTCAGTCCCCTGGAGCCCCTTCCAGGAGGAAGAGTGCGTGTGCCAGAGCACACAGACACACACACACACACACACACAAACACACACACACACACACGGAAACACACTTGACGTTGTTTATTTACATTTCGATATTTCTCCAGGGCTCCCGGGGCCTCAACAGGCCGTGTTTCACCCCGGCACCTGTCTTCAGTTATTTCCTGCAGAGAGGAAGCGGGTTGACCCTTCGGCTCCTTCTGAAGTTTCTGGACTGCTTTCCGTCAAGTGCGATGGTCCTCATCCTCACTTCAACATCATGAAGCTCCCTAGACGAGATGGCACACACACACACACGCACACGCACACGCACAAGCACGCACGCGGGGACACACGTGCACACGGACACAGGAGGACAGCAGTGGGTATCTTCACTGGGCCATACTTAAGGTTGCTTGAGGGTTTCAAGGTTCTCGTCGGGAATGGCGTTCATTCTCCCCTGGCCAAGCCCCTGCCCCCGACTGTGATCGCTTTATGTTTCCTCCAGCCACGTGTTACCGAGCCTGCTCCTTCATGACTGCCCGCGGGCCAGTGGGCTTGGCAAAGGAGATGCCTCCGGAATTTAAGGGGACAACTGTGGTGATCAACACAGAGAAGGGACGGGAAGGCGGGGTGCGGCTTTGCACCAGGACACCCAGACATTTGGGCCAAGGGTGCCTCTGGTCACCCTTGTAATGCGCTGCTCGCAGACCTGAGGCTGGGGTTCACGGGCCACAGAATGACAGTTGCCGCAAGTGCAGCCGCTGAGCCGGCTTTGCTTCTCCGGCTCTGCTCCATGACGCTGCGTGGCCTCGCCTGCCTCAAGCTTCCCCAGGCACAACCCGTTTGGCACTGCACCTCCCCACGTTCCATGTCAGGGTGACGTGCTTTGTCCCGGGGTCGCTGTCTCGGAGTGTTCCTGTGAACCTCAGTGTCTCCCTTTGTGTAGCCCAGGGCCCAGGGATCCCGACAGCACACGTCTCGGCGCCCACGCCCTGGGCTCCTCACCTGTCGTCCTCTCAGTTCCCTCTCCTGCTGCCTTCTTGCTCACATAATACTGCAGGGGATTGGGCCACAGGTCGTCCATGAGGATCTGGCAGGAGAAACGGGGGCAGGGCTCAGGTGTCCATCCCAAGCAGCTGGAGAAGCCAGCAAGGTCATTTACGCTGTTTGTCACAGGGCCCCACCTCAGCTATCCTGCTAGCCCCGGCAAAGCTGTGGTCAGAGAACCAGTTGAAGAAGTTAAGGCTGCTGTTGTGGTGCCTGCGGCTGTGGGCCTCTCGTTCGAAATCCTGGTGCCACTGGATGGGAGGGGAATGAGATGGCCCGTACCCTGCAGGAAGACGAGTGTGTGAGAGGGTGCTGGGTAATGAGTCGGGGAAGGCAACCCGCCCTCCTCCACCTGCCACCGCCCATCCAGACAGCGGCCTCTTACCAGCAGCGCTGACGACATACTCCTTCACAACCACTTCATTCCGGAAGTAGGAGTTCTTGCGAAAGAAGAGCAGGATGTGGCGGCACTCACGGGGAAACCGCAGTTCCTCCACCTGCCCGGCGGGAAAGTGGGGCAGAGGCGTGAAAGCTCTGTCCAGCAGACCTTGACCCTCCTGACTTTGGGGAGGACTCACTTTGGCCACCCTCTCCTCTCCTGTCCCCCACCCCGGCCTCAGTCTCCCGGGCCAGACCTTCAAATCCGTCAGGTAGCCAAGTATGCCTTCATCTTGCTCACTGATCATGGCTGACATCTGCGAGTGGTTCACAAACTGCTTTCGGTCAAGGATCTCCGAGGGCTGGAGATGAAAGAGCTACAGCAACAGAGCGAGTCTGGACAGCAACCGGGCACTGTCTCCCCTCTCCGCCGCGGGGTCCCACTGCCTCCGCCCCGGCTGCCTCAAGGACCACGGCGCCCCGTGGTGCTACATATCTCAGCAGGGACACAGGCAGCTGGCATCCTGAGAGACACCCCTCCCGCCCCACACCCCCTCCACAGCGCATCCTCGTGTGCTGATGGCTAGGCAGAACTAGCGCGTTTCCGGACAGCACACATTCCTGCCTCAGGCTGACCGGGTGGGCTCTCACCACCCCTTGCCTGCAGCATTCTACCCAGGGGAACCCGTGCTTGGTGTGAATGTGTTTTGGGTGAAGAGACCCTGCTGCTATTCCTGACTCTGACCCGAACCAGTGCTCCTAGATGCCCAGCGGAGTTTCAGTGCCTCGTGCGACACCCAGAGCACCCTGCGGCCCCCACGCCCAACCGGAACCAGGATTTCCAGGCTGTCTTGATCCCCACGGCATGAGCGTGTCCTCTGCAATGCTGCGGGGCGTGAGGGGGGTTCCCCCCCATGATGCATGTTGATAGTCAACAGCCCCCTCCCTCTCGTTCCTCACGCACTGGCCCAGATACATCGGAATCCCTCAGTGACAGCATGAAGGATACAGCCTTGGCCCAGAAGCCAGGGATGCCCCGGATAATGGCGCTTCGGTGTTCCAGGTGACGCTGCCGCCTCTGACATGACTTGAGCTTGAGCAGAGAGTAGGACCTGCTGGCTTGCTTATTCCCGGGCTCCAGCTCGGACTGCAGGGCCCCTAGAGCCTCGAGCGGGGACAGGGATGGACCCCGCCGTGCCTCTGGCTGTTCTTCCCCTTCCTGCTTCTCCTGCGTCTCTTCCTCCTTCTGGCCCTCCTCCCTGGCCTCCTCCTGCACAGCCACCTCCTCAGCCTCTTCAGCCTTCTCCCCTTCCTCAGGCTGCTCCCACTCCTCGGCCTCCTCTTCCTCAGCCACCTGCTCTTCACCATCTGCGTCCTCCTCCTTCTTAGCCTCCTCCTCCTTGGCCTCAGATGCTCCGTCCACAGAATCCTCCTCAGCCTTCTCCGCCTCCTCATGCTCTTTCTCCGTGGACTTCTCATTTCCCTCATCAGCTTCCTCCCCCACCTCCGTAACCTCTTGGAGGTATATCTCAGACTCTTCCGCAACAGCCCCCTCCTCAGTGTCCTCCTTCTCATCCTCAACAGCCTCCCCTTCCTCAGCCTCTTCAGGCCGTGCCACCACTTCAGCTTTCTCCTCTTCCTCAGACTTGACTGTGTCCTGAGACTCCACCGCAACTTTGGCTTCCTGCTCAGCCTCCTTGTCCTCCTCCTCCTCTGATTCCTCTACAGTGTGCTCCCCTCCAACCTCCTCTACACCAGGGTCCAGCGCTACCATGATATCCACCACCAGCACCAACTCGTCCCCGGGGCCGGCCTGCTCTCTTCCCTGCTGGGCCTCAGCACCCACCACAGCCTCTGCGCCCATCCCGGCGGCACCTAGGGTCTGCAGCGGCCCTGCCTCCCCCCAGGCGCCTGCCTGGGCGTGGGGCCCCGACGCCTCACGGCCCCCCTCCAGGACCAAGGTGGTGCAGGACGGCGGGGCAGCCCCGCCTTCCCCGGAGCCCACCGCGCTCTCCATGTGGTCCTGGTCGTGAGCGAGCAGAGCCAGCAGCGGAGAGGAGCTGGAGGTGAGAGCACGTGGCTCCCGCAAACGGTCGGGCAGGTGGAGCTCTGGCACCCCTAGTTGTCTGCGGGAGGCAGCGTACTCTCAGAGGCCGTGGGCCGCTGAACGCATGCGCACAAGAGATAGCGGGCATGCTGTGATGCCCCAGGAGGATGCTGTATCACGTATGCGGCCTTGGTGGGACTGAGTCCTGTGGTGGCCCAGGAGGAGGGAGAACCCCGCGTCCAATCAAGTAAGTTTCAAGGAGCCGGGTAGACCCGTACGAGGGAACAGCCTTTCCAGGGGCTCAAGGGAACCTCCCTGGGCCCACAGCATTGCGGCTCTCCACCTCCCTTCTATGTCTCCGAGGAGTGTATCAAGCTTCAGATCCCCAACACTGCCACACAGTCGTGCCACCTAGTGCTGTTTCGGACATGGGGCCATGGGCCCAGCAGGGTTTCCTGAGCTCGAAGAACGAATCCCTCCTCTACCTACAGCTAGCTGCTCCCACAGGCAGGAAGGAAGAGAGTTCCCCAAGGACCTGAGGCCAAGAGTCCAAAGAGGCTGAGCTGTCAGCATTTCAGCCCAGGGCCCGCTGGAAGGCCACGCAGGGACCATTGATGGGCAACAGGAAGATGGAGCTGGGGCCCTCGTTGCGAGGTACTAGGCCCAGTTGTGGCAGAGGTAGTCGGGAACGTCACCTGGGGAAGTGTGTCCTTGGGGGCGTGCTGGTGGTGGGAGCGAGCTCAGGGGTGGTGAGACTTGTTGATTTGGGAAGGCCCTGTGGGCTCATGAGCAGCAAGCTAGGTGGCCCTCAGTGGGGCAGGGATCAAGGGCCTTGAGGGTCCACCTCCTCTCCTGTCCCTCTTCTCCACCTGGTCCACAGGAGGCAGAGATGACCGCCCCAACATGGAGCTCATCAGACACCGGGACAGCCCTTCGGCCAGGAGGAGCGCTCCACTCAGGACTCTTTCCTCTGCAGAAACGTACTGCCAGTGGGGACCCACTTACTTACTCTTTGGGACCCTTCGCCGACAGCGCAAATCAGGGCACAAGTGTGAGTGCTGTATGTGCTAGTGTGTGTGTGTGTGTGTGTGTGTCTGTTTGGGGGAACTCCACTGTGTATGCCTATAAGAAAAAGTCAATGGGTGTTTGTGTGTGTTTCTTGTGTATCTGTGTGTCGGGACTACGTTTGTGTGTATGTTAGGGCAGTTTCAAGTGCCAGTGTGAGTGCTGTGTTGTGAGTGTGATAGTGTGTGTGTGTGTCTTTGTATGCGTGTAAGAAAAAGTCAATGGGTCTTTGTGTGTGTTTCTTGTGTATGTGTGTGTCGGGAACACATTTGTGAGTATGTTAGGGCAGTTCCAAGTATTGATGGCTCTGCCGAGGCCCAGTGTGGGTGCTGTGTTGTGAGTGTGACAGTGTGTGTGTGTGTGTGTTTCAGGAAACCATTGTGTATGCCTGTATGAAAAAGTCGATGGGTGTTTGTGTGTGTTTCTTGTGTATGTGTGTTTCGAGACCACGTTTGTGAGTATGTCAGGGCATTTCCAAGTGTTCATGGGTCTGCTGGAGATCCAGTGTGAGTGCTGTGCTGTGCGGGAGACAGTGTGTGTACGTGTGTGTGTGTGTGTGTGTGTGTTTGTGGGAAACCATTGTGTATGTCTCTAAGAAAAACTCAATGGGTGTTTCGGTGTATTTCTTGTGTATGTGTTTGTCAGGACCACGTTTGTGAGTATATTAGGGCATTTCCAAGTGTTGATGGCTCTGCTGGAGACCCAGTGTGAGTGCTGTGTTGTGAGTGTGACAGTGTGTGTGTGTGCCTGTGTGTGTGTGTGAGTTTGGGGGAACCCCACTAAGTAGGCTTCTAAGAAAAAGTCGATGGGTGTTTGTGTGTGTTTCTTGTGTATGTGTATTTCGGGACCACGTTTGTGAGTATGTTAGGGCAGTTCCAAGTGCCAGGGTGAGTGCTGTGTTGTGAGTGTGACAGTGTCTGTGTGTGTGTGTTTGTGTTTGCGGGAAATCATTGTGTATGCCTGTAAGAATAAGTAGATGCGTGTTTGTGTGAGTTTCTTGTGTATGTGTGTGTCGGGACCACGTTTGTGAGTATGTTAGGGCAATTCCAAGTGTTGATGGCTCTGCTGGATACCCATCGTGAGTGCTGTGTTGTGAGTGTGACAGTGTGTGTGTGCGTGTGTGTACGGGAAACCATTGTGTATGCCTGTAAGAAAAAGTCGATAGTTGTTTGTGTGTGTTACTGAGTATGTGTGTGTCAGGCCCATGTTTGTGAGTATGTTAGCGCAGTTTGAAGTGTTCATTGCTCTGCTGGAGATCCAGCGTGAGTACTGTGTTTGAGTGTGATAGTGTGTGTGTATGTCTGTGTGTGTGTTTGTGGGAAACCATTGTATATGCCTGTAAGAAAAAGTCGATGGGTGTTTGTGTGTGTATCTTGTGTATGTGTGTGTCGGGACCACGTTTGTGAGTATGTTAGGGGAGTTCAAAGTGTTGTGGCTCTGCTGGAGATCCAGTGTGAGTGCTGTGTTCTGAATGTGATAGTGTGTGTGTGTGTGTGTGTGTGTGTGTGTGTGTGTTTCGGGGAAACCCTCTGTGTATGCCTGTAAGAAAAACTCAATGGGTGTTTGTGTGTGTTTCCTTGGTATGTGTGTGTTGGGACCACGTTTGTGTGTATGTAAGGGCAGTTCCAAGAGCCAGTGTGAGTGCTGTGTTTTGAGTGTGATAGTGTGTGTGTGTGTTTGTGTGTGTGTGTGTTTGCGGAATAACCATTGTGTATACCTGTAAGAAAAAGTCGTTGGGTGATTGTGTGTGTTTTTTGTGTATGTGTGTGTCGGGACCACATTTGTGATATTTTAGGGCACTTCCAAGTGTTGATGGCTCAGCCGGAGACCCAGTGTGAGTGCTGTTTTGTGAGTGTGATTGTGTGTGTGTGTGTGTTTCGGAACCCCACTCTGTATGTCTGTAAGAAAAAGTCGATCGGTGTTTGTGTGTTATTCTTGTGTATGTGTGTGTTGGGACCATGTTTTTGAGTATGTCAGGGCAGTCCTAGTGTGATGGCTCTGCCGGAGACCCAGTGTGAGTACCATGTTGTGAGGGTGACAGTGTGTGCGCGTGTGTGTGTGTGTGTTTGCGGGAAACCACTGTGTATGCCTGTAAGAAAAAGTCGTAGGGTGTATGCTCTTGTTTCTTGTGTATGTGTGTGCGGGACTTCATTTTTGAGTATGTTAGGGCAGTTACAAGTGTTAATGGCTATGCTGGGGACCCAGTGTGATTGCTGTTTTGTGAGTGTGACAGTGTTGTGTGTGTGTGTGTTGTGTGTGTGTGTTTGAGGGAAATCATTGTGTATGTCTTAAGAAAAAGTCGATGGGTGTATTCGTGTGTGTCTTGTGTATATGTGTTTCGGGATCTCGTTTTTGATTATGTTATGGCAGTCCAAGTGTTGATGTCTATGCCGAGGATCCATTGTGAGTGCTCTTTCATGAGTGTGACAGTTGTGTGTGTGTGTGTGTGTTTGCGGGAAACGATTGTGTATGACTGTAACAAAAAGTCGATGGGAGTTTGTGTGTGTTTCTTGTGTATGTGTGTGTCAGAACAACGTTTGTGAGTATGTTAGGGCAGTTCCAAGTGTTGATGGCTCTGTTCGAGACCCAGTGTGAGTGCTGTGTTTTGAGTGTGACAGTGTGTGTGTGTTTGTGTGTGTGTGTGTGTTTTTGCGGGAAACCATTGTATATTCCTGTAAGAAAAAGTCGATGGGTGTTTTTGTGTGTTTCTGTGTATGTGTGTGTCTGGACCACGTTTGTGAGTATGTTAGGGGAGATCCAAGTGTTGATGGCTCTGTTGGAGACCCAGTGTGAGTGCTGTGTTGTGAGTGTGACAGTGTGTGTTTGTCTATGTGTTTGCGGGAAACCATTGTGTATGCCGGTAAGAAAAAGTCGATAGGTGTTTGTGTGAGTTTCTTGTGTATGTGAGTATAGGGACCACGTTTGTGAGTATGTTAGGGCAGTTCCAAGTGTTGATGGATCTGCTGGAGACCCAATGTGAGTGCTCTGTCATGAGTGTGACAGTTGTGTGTGTGTGTGTGTGTGTGTTTGCGGGAAACCATTGTGTATGCCGGTAAGAAAAAGAAGATAGGTGTTTGTGTGAGTTTCTTGTGTATGTGTGTGCGGGACCTCGTTTTTGAGTATGTTAGGGCAGTTCCAAGTTTTGATGGCTATGCCGGGTACCCAGTGTGAGTGCTGTGTTGTGAGTGTGATAGTGTGTGTTTGTGTGTGTGTGTGTATGTGTTTGGGGGAACCCCACTGTGTATGCTTGTAAGAATAGTCGATGTGTGTTTGTGTGTGTTTCATGTGTATGTGTGTGTCAGGACCTCGTTTGTGTGTATATAAGGGCAGTCCCAAGTGCCAGTTTGAGTGCTGTGTTGTGAGTGTGATAGTGTGTGTGTGTTTGCGGGAAAATATTGTGTATGCCTGTACCAAAAAGTAGATGGGTGTTTGTGTGTGTCTCTTGTGTATATGTGTGTCGCGATCACGTTTGTGAGTATGTTAGGGCGGTTCCAAGTGTTGATGGCTCTGCCTGAGACCCAGTGTAAGTGCTGTGTTTGAGTGTGATAGTGTGTGTGTGTGTGTGTGTTTGGAGGAAATCATTGTGTATGCCTGTAGCAAAATTCGATGGGTGTTTGTGTGTGTTTCTTGTGTATGTGTGTGTAGGTACCATGTTTGTCAGTATGTTAGGGCAGTTCCAAGTGTTGATGGCTCTGCTGGAGACCCAGTGTGAGTGCTGTGTTGTGAGTGTGATTGTGTGTGTGTGTGTGTGTTACCGAACCCCATTGTGTATGCCTGTAAGAAAAAGTCGTTGGGTGTTTGTGTGTGTTTCTTGTGTATGTGTGTGTCGGGACCACGTTTGTGAGTATGTTAGGACAGTTCCAAGTGCCAGTGTGAGTGCTGTGTTGTGAGTGTGATAGTGAGTGTGTGTGTGTGTGTTTGCAGGAAACCATTGTGTATGCCATTAACAAAAAGTCGATGGGTGTTTGTGTGTTTATTTTGTATGTGTGTTTGGGACCATGTTTGTGAGTATGTCAGGGCAGTCCAAGTGTTGATGGCTCTGCCAGAGACCCACTGTGTGTTCCATGTTGTGATGGTGACAGTGTGTGTGCCTGTGTGTGTGTGTTTGCGGGAAACCACTGTGTATCCCTGTAAGAAAAGGTCGATGGGTGTACGCGTGTGTTTCTTATGTATGTGTGTGTCGGGACTTCGTTTTGAGTATGTTAGGGCAGTTCCAAGTTTTGTTGGCTATGCCGGGGAGCCAGTGTGAGTGCTGTGTTGTGAGTGTGATACTGTTTGTGTGTGTTTGTTTGCGGGAAACCATTGTGTATGCCTGTAAGAAGAAGTCAAAGGTTGTATGCATGTGTTTCTTGTGTATGTGTGTGTCGGGACCATGTTTGTGTGTATATAAGGGCAGCTCCCAGTGCCAGTGTGAGTGCTTTATTGTGAGTGTGATAGTGTGTGTGTGTGTGTGTGTGTGTGTGTTTGCGGGATACCATGTGTATACCTGTAAGAAAAAGTCGATGGGTTTTTGTGTGTGTTTCTTGTGTATGTGTGTGTCGGGACCACGTTTGTGAGTATGTAGTGCAGTTCCAAGTGTTGATGGCTCTCCCTGAGATCCAGTGTGGTTGCTGTGTTTCACTGTGATTGTGTGTGTGTGTGTGTTTGTGTGTTTGCGGGAAACCATTGTGTATGCCTGTAAGAAAAAGTCGATGGGTGTATGCGTGTGTTTCTTGTGTATGTGTGTGTCGGGACCAAGTTTGTGTGTATATAAGTGCAGTTCCAAGTGCCAGTGTGAGTGCTGTGTTGTGAGTGTGATAGTGTGTGTGTGTGTTTGCAAAAACCATTGTGTATTTCTCTAACAAAAAGTCAGTGGGTGTTTCTGTGTGTTTCTTGTGTAGGTGTGTGTCGGGACCACGTTTGTGAGTATGTTAGTGTAGTTCCAAGTGATGATGGCTATGCCGGGGACCCAGTGTGAGTGCTGTGTTGTGAGTGTGATAGTGTGTGTGTGTGTGTGTGTGTGTGTGTGTGGTTTGGGTAACCCACTGTGTCTGCTTGTAAGAAAAAGTCGATGGGTGTCTGCGTGTGTTTCCTGTGTATGTGTGTGTCGGGACCACTTTTGTGAGTCTGTCAGGGCAGTCCAAGTGTTGATGGCTCTGCCGGAAACCCATGTTGTGATGGTGACAGTGTGTGTGCGTGTGTGTGTGTTTGCGGAAAACCACTGTGTATGCCTATAAGAAAAAGTCGATGGGTGTACGCATGTGTTTCTTGTGTATGTGTGTGTCGGGACCTCGTTTTTGAGTATGTTAGGGCAGTTCCAAGTTTTGATGGCTATGCCGGGGACCCAGTGTTAGTGCTCTGTTGTGAGTGTGATAGTATGTGTGTGTGTGTGTGTGTGTGTGTGTGTGTTTGCAGGAAGCTATTGTGTATGCCTGTAAGAAAATGTCGATGGTTGTATGCATGTTTTCTTGTGTATGTGTGTGTCGGGACCACGTTTGTGTGTATATAAGGGCAGTTCCCAGTGCCAGTGTGAGTGCTGTATTGTGTGTGATAGTGTGTGTGTGTGTATGTGTTTGCGGGAAACCATGTGTATGCCTGTAAGAAAAAGTCGATGGGTTTTTCTGTGTGTTTCTTGTGTATGTGTGTGTCGGTACCACGTTTGTGAGTATGTTAGGACAGTTCCAAGTGTTGATGGCTCTGCTGGAGACCCAGTGTGAGTGCTGTGTTGTGAATTTGATAGTGTGTGTGTGTGTGTGTTTGTGTGTGTGTTAGTGTTGGGAACCCTACTGTGTATGCTTGTAAGAAAAAGTCGATGGGTGTTTGTGTGTTTTTCTTGTGTATGTGTGTACGAGACCACGATTGTGAGTATGTTAGGGCAGTTCCAAGTGCCAGTGAAAGTGTTGTGAGTGAGATAGTGTTTGTGTGTGTGTGTTTGCAGGAAACTATTGTGTATGCCTGTACCAAAAAGTCGATATGTGTTGTGTGTCTTTCTTGTGTATGTGTGTGTCGCGATCATGTTTGTGAGTATGTTAGGCGGTTCCAAGTGTTGATGGCTCTGCCTGAGACCCAGTGTGAGTGCTGTGTTTGAGTATGAGTGTGTGTGTGTGTGTGTTTGTGGGAAACCATTGTGTATGCCTGTAAGAAAAAGTCGAAGGGTGTTTGTGTGTGTTTCTTGTGTATGTGTGGTAGGTACCATGTTTGTGAGTATGTTAGGGCAGTTCCAAGTGTTTGTTGATGGCTCTGCTGGAGACCCAGTGTGAGTGCTGTGCTGTGAGTGTGATTTTGTGTGAGTGTGTGTTTCAGAACCCCACTGTGTATGCCTGTAATACAAGGTCGATGGGTGTATGCGTGTGTTTCTTGTGTATGTGTGTGTCTGGACCTCGTTTTTTATTATGTTAGGGCAATCCGAGTGTTGATGGCTATGCCGGGGACCCAGTGTGAGTGCTCTTTCATGAGTTTGACACATGTGTGTCTGTGTGTGTTTGCGGGAAATGATTGTGTATGACTGTAACACGGAATCGATGCGTGTTTGTGTGTTTTGCTTGTGTATGTGTGTGTCGGGACCACGTTTGTGATAAGTTAGGGCAGTTCCAAGTGTTGATGGCTCAGCCGGAGACCCAGTGTGAGTGCTGTGTTGTGAGTGTGATTGTGTGTGTGTGTGTGTTTCGGGACCCCTCTGTGTATGCCTGTAAGAAAAAGTCAATGTGTGTTTGTGTGTGTTTCTTGTGTATGTGTGTGTCGGGAGCACATTTGTTTGTATATAATGGCATTCCAAGTGCCAATGTGAGTACTGTGTTGAGAGTGTGATATGTGTGTGTGTGTGTGTGTTTGCAGGAAACCATTGTGTATGACTGTAAGAAAAAGTCGATGGGTGTTTCTGCGTGTTTCTTGTATATGTGTGTGTCAGGACAACGTTTGTGAGGATGTCAGGGCACTTCCAAGTGTTGATGCCTCTGCTGGAGACCCAGTGTGAGTGCTGTGTTTGAGTGTGATAGTGTGTGTGTGTGTGTGTGTGTGTGTTTGCAGGAAACCATTGTGTATGCCTGTAAGAAAAAGTCGATGGGTGTTTGTGTGTGTTTCTTGTGTATGTGTGTGTAGGGACAACATATGTGAATATGTTAGGGCAGATCCAAATGTTGATGGCTCTGCTGGAGACCCAGTGTGACTGCTGTGTTGTGAATGTGATAGTGTGTGTGTGTGTGTGTGTGTGTGTGTGTGTGTGGTAGGGATCAGCACTCGTATGCCTGTAAGAAAAATTCGATGGGTGTTTCTGTGTTTTTCTTGTGTATGTGTGTGTTGAGACAATGTTTGCGATATGTTAGGGCAGTTCCAAGTGCCAGTGTGAGTGCTGTGTTGTGAGTGTCACAGTGTGTGCGCGTGTGTGTGTGTTTGCGGGAAACCATTGTGTATGCCTGTACCAAAAAGTCGATGGGTAAAAAAAAAAAAAGGCGATGTGTGTTTGTGTGTGTTTATTGTGTATGTGTGTGTCGGGACCACATTTGTGAGTATGTTAGGACAGTTCCAAGGGTTGATGGCTCTTCCTGAGTCCCAGTGTGAGTGCTGTGTTTGAGTGTGATTGTGTGTATGTGTGTGTTTGTGTGTTTGCAGGAAATCATTGTGTATCCCTTAAAAAAAGTCGATGTGTGTATTTGTGTGTTTCTTGTGTATGTGTGTGTCGGTACCCTGTTTGTGAGTGTGTTAGCGCAATTCCAAGTGTTTATGTCTCTGCTGGAGACCCAGTGTGAGTGCTTGTTGTGAGTTTGATTGTGTATGTGTGTGTGTTTCGGAACCCCACTGTGTATGCCTGTAAGAAAAAGTGTATGTGTTTTTGTGTGTGTTTCTTGTGTATGTTTGTGTCGGGACCACGTTTGTATGTTAGGGCAGTTCCAAGTGCCAGTGTGAGTGCTGTGTTGTGAGTGTGATAGTGAGTGTGTGTGTGTGTTTGCAGGAAACCATTGTGTATGCCAGTAACAAAAAGTCGATGGGTGTTTTGTGTGTTTCTTGTGTATGTGTGTGTTGGGACCACGTTTGTGAGTATGTCAGGGCAGTCCAAGTGTTGATGGCTCTGCCGGAGACCCACTGTGTGTGCCATGTTGTGATGGTGGCAGTGTGTGTGCGTGTGTGTGTCTTTGCAGGAAACCATTGTGTATGCCTGTACCAAAAAGTTGATGGGTGTTTGTGTGTGTTTCTTGTGTATGTGTGTGTCGGGACCACGTTTGTGAGTATGTTAGGGCGGTCCAACTGTTGATGGCTCTGCCTGAGACCAGTGTAAGTGCTGTGTTTTGAGTGTGAGTGTGTGTGTGTGTGCGTGTGTGTTGTGTTTGCAGGAAACCATTGTGTATGACTGTAAGAAAAAGTCGATGGGTGTTTGTGTGTGTTTCTTGTGTATGTGTGTTTTGGTACCATGTTTGTAAGTATGTTAGGGCAGCTCCAAGTGTTGATGGCTCTGCTAGAGACCCAGTGTGAGTGCTGTGCTGTGAGTGTGTTTGTGTGTGTGTGTGTGAGTTTTAGAATGCCACGGTGTATGCCTGTAAGGAAAAGAAGATGGGTGTTTGTGTGTGTTTCTTGTGTATGTGTGTCAGGACCACGTTTGTGAGTATGTTAGGGCAGTTCCAAGTGCCAGTGTGAGTGCTTTGTTGTGAGTGTGATAGTGAGTGTGTGTGTGTGTTTGCAGGAAATTATTGTGTATGCCAGTATCAAAAAGTCGATGGGTGTTTGTGTGTTTCTTGTGTATGTGTGTGTCGGGACCACGTTGTGAGTATGTCAGGGTAGTCCAAGTATTGATAGCTCTGCCGGAGACCCACTGTGCGTGCCATGTAGTGATGGTGACAGTGTGTGTGCGTGTGTGTGTGTTTGTGGGAAACCACTGTGTATCCCTTTGAGAAAGGGTCGATGGTGTACGCGTGTGTTTCTTGTGTAGGTGTGTGTCGGGACCTCGTTTTTGAGTATGTTAGGGCAGTTCTAAGTTTTGATGGCTATGCCAGGGACCCAGTGTGAGTGCTCTGTTGTGAGTGTGATAGTATGTGTGTTGTGTGTGTGTTTGTGGGAAGCTATTGTGTATGCTTGTAAGAAAATGTCGATGGGTGTATGCATGTGTTTCTTGTGTATGTGTGTGTCGGGACCATGTTTGTGTGTATATAAGGGCAGTTCCCAGTGCCAGTGTGAGTGCTGTATTGTGAGTGTGATAGTGTGTGTGTGTGTGTGTGTTTGCGGTAAACCATGTGTATGCCTGTAAGAAAAAGTCGATGGGTTTTTGTGTGTGTTTCTTGTGTATGTGTGTGTCAGGACCACGTTTGTGAGTATGTTAGTACAGTTCCAAGTGTTGATGGCTCTGCTGGAGACCCAGTGTGAGTGCCTGTTGTGAATTTGATAGTGTGTGTGTGTGTGTGTGTGTGTGTGTTTGGGAACCCTACTGTGTATGCCTGTAAGAAAAATTCGATGGGTGTTTCTGTGTTTTTCTTGTGTATGTGTGTGTCAAGACCACGTTTGTGAGTATGTTAGGGCAGTTCCAAGTGCCAGTGTAAGTGCTGTGTTGTGAGTGTGATAGTGTGTGTGTGTGTTTGCGGGAAACCATTGTGTATGCCTGTAAGAAAGAGTCGAAGGGTGTTTGTGTGTGTTTCTTGTGTATGTGTGTGTAGGTACCATGTTTTTGAGTATTTGAGGGCAGTTCCAAGTGTTGATGGCTCTGCTGGAGACCCAGTGTGCATGCTGTGTTGTGAGTGTGATTGTGTGTGAGTGTGTGTTTCGGAACCCCACTGTTTATGCCTGTAATACAAGGTCGATGGGTATATACGTCTGTTTCTTGTGTATGTGTGTGTCGGGACCTCGTTTTTTATTATGTTAGGGCAATCCAAGTGTTGATGGCTATGCCGGGGACCCAGTGTGAGTGCTCTTTCATGAGTTTGACAGTTGTGTGTCTGTGTGTGTTTGCGGGAAATGATTGTGTATGACTGTAACAATAAGTCGATGGGTGTTTGTGTGTGTTTCTTGTGTATGTGTGTGTCGGGACCACGTTTGGAAGTATGTTAGGGGAGTTCCAAGTGTTGTGGCTCTGCTGGCGACCAAGGATGAGTGCTATGTTCTAATGTGATTGTGTGTGTTTGTGTGTGTGTGTGTGTGTGTGTGTTTGGGGGCACCCCACTGTGTCTGCCTGTAGGCAAAATTCGATTAGTGTTTGTGTGTGATTCTTGTGCATGTGTGTGTGTCAGGACCACACTTGTTTGTATATAAGGGCAGTTCCAAATGCCAGTGTGAGTGTGTTTTGTTAGTGTGATAGTGTGTGTGTGTGTATGTGTGTGTGTTTGCGGGAAACCATTGTGTATGACTGTAACAAAAAGTCGATGGGTGTCTGTGCATCTTTCTTGTGTATGTGTGCATCGGGACAACGTTTGTGAGTATGTTAGGGCACTTCCGAGTGTTGATGGATCTGCTGGAGACCCAGTGTGAGTGCTGTGTTTGAGTGTGATAGTGTGTGATTTTGTGTGTTTGTGTTTGTAGGAAACCATTGTGTATGCCTGTAAGAAAAAGTCGATGGGTGTTTGTGTGTGTTTCTTGTGTATGTGTGTGTCGGTATCCTGTTTGTGATTATGTTAGGGCAGTTCCAAGTTGATGTCTCTGCTGTAGGCCCAGTGTGAGTTCTTGTTGTGAGTGTGATTGTGTGGGTGTGTGTGTTTCGGAACCCCACTGTGTATGCTTGTAAGAAAAAGTCGATAGTTCTTTGTGTGTGTTTCTAGTGTATGTTTGTGTCGGGACCACGTTTGTGAGTATGTTAGGGCAGTTCCAAGTGCCAGTGTGAGTGCTGTGTTGTGAGTGTGATAGTGAGTGTGTGTGTGTGTTTGCAGGAAACCATTGTGTATGCCAGTAACAAAAAGTCGATGGGTGTTTTGTGTGTTTCTTGTGTATGTGTGTGTTGGGACCACGTTTGTGAGTATGTCAGGGCTGTCCAAGTGTTGATGGCTCTGCTGGAGTCCCACTGTGTGTGCCATGTTGTGATGGTGGCAGTGTGTGTGCGTGTGTGTGTGTGTTTGTGGGAAAGCACTGTGTATGCCTGTAAGAAAAGGTCGATGGCTGTGTTTCTCTTGTATGTGTGTGTCGGGACCACGTTGGTGTGTCTATAAGGGCAGTTCCAAGTGCCAGTGTGAGTGCTGTGTTGTGAGTGTGATAGTGTGTGTGTGTGTGTGTGTGTGTTTGGGAACCCCATTGTGTATGCCTGTAAGAAAAATTCGATGGGTGTTTGTGTGTTTTTCTTGTGTATGTGTGTTTCCAGACCCATTTGTGAGTATGTTAGGGCAGTTCCAAGTGCCAGTGTAAGTGCTGTGTTGTGAGTGTGATAGTGTGTGTGTGTGTGTTTCCAGGAAACCATTGTGTATGCCTGTAACATAAAGTCGATGGCTGTTTGTGTGTGTTTCTTGTGTATGTGTGTGTCGGTACAATGTTTGTGAGCATGTTAGGGCAGATCCAAGTGTTGATGGCTCTCCCTGAGACCCAGTGTGAGTGCTGTGTTTGACTGTGATAGTGTGATAGTGTGTGTCTGTGTGTGTGTGTGTTTGCGGGAAACCATTGTATATGCCTCTAAGAAAAAGTCGATGGCTGTTTTTGTGTGTTTCCTGTTATGTGTGTTTCGGGACCACGTTTGTGAGTATCTCAGAGCAGTCCAAGTGTTGATGGCTCTCCTGGAGACCCACTGTGTGTGCCATGTTGTGATGGTGACAGTGTGTGTGCGTGTGTGTGTGTTTGTGGGAAACCACTGTGTATGCCTGTAAGAAAAGGTCGATGGGTGTATGCGTGTGTTTCTTTTGTATGTGTGTGTCGGGACCACATTTGTGTGTATATAAGGGCAGTTCCAAGTGTTGATGGCTCTCCCTGAGACACAGTGTGAGTGCTGTGTTTGACTGTGATAGTGTGTGTGTGTATGTGTGTCTGTGTGTGTGTGTTTGCGGGAAACCATTGTATATGCCTGTAAGAAAAAGTCAGTGGGTGTTTTTGTGTGTTTCTTGTGTATGTGTGTGTCGGGACCACGTTTGTGAGTATGTTAGGGCAGTTCCAAGTGTTGATGGCTCTGCCGGAGACCCAGTGGGAGTGCTATGTTTGACTCTGATAGTGTGATAGTGTGTGTGTGTGTGTTTGCGCGAAACTATTGTATATGTGTGTAAGAAAAAGTCGATGCGTGTTTGTGTATGTTTCTTGTGTGTGTGTGTGTGTTGGGACCACGTTTGTGAGTATTTTAGAGCAGTTCCAAGTGTTGATGTCTCTACTGGAGACCCAATGTGAGTGCTGTGTTGTGAGTGTGATAGTGTGTGTGTGTTTGTGTTTGGGAACCCACTGTGTATGCTTGTAAGAAAAAGTCGATGGGTGTTTGTGTGTGTTTCTTCTCTATGTGTGTGTTGGTACCATGTTTTTGAGTATGTTAGGGCAGTTTCAAGTGTTGATGGCTCTGCTAGAGACCCAGTGTGAGTGCTGTCTTCTGAATGTGATATTGTGTGATAGTGTGTGTGTGTGTGTGTGTGTTTGTGTGTTTTTGGGAAATCTTTGTGTATGCCTGTAAGGAAAAGTCGATGGTTGTTTGTGTGTATATCTAGTGTATGTGTGTGTCCTACCACGTTTGTGAGTATGTTAGGGTAATTCCAAGTGTTGTTGGCTCTGCTGGAGACCCAGTGTGAGTGCTGTGCTGTGAGTGTGATTGTGTGTGTGTGTTTTTGTTTCGGAACCCACTGTGTATGCGTGTAATAAAAAGTCTATCGGTGTTTGTGTGTGTTTCTTGTGTATGTGTGTTTCGGGACCACGTTTGTGTGTATATAAGGGCAGTTCCAAGTGCCAGTGTGAGTGCTGTGTTGTGAGTGTGATAGTGTGTGTGTGTGTTTGTGGGAAACCCTTGTGTATGCCTGTACGAAAAAGTCGATGGGTGTTTGTGTGTGTTACTTGTGTATGTGTGTGTCGGGACCACGTTTGTGAGTATGTTATGGCAGTTCCAAGTGTTGATGGCTCTGCTGGACACCCAGTGTGAGTGCTGTGTTGTGAATGTGATAGTGTGTGTGTGTGTGTTTGTGTGTTTGCGGGAAACCTTTGTGTATGACTGTAAGAAAAAGTCGATGGTTGTTTGTGTGTGTTTCTAGTGTATGTGTGTGTCGGGACCACGTTTGTGAGTATGTTAGGGCAGTTCCAAGTGTTGATGGCTCTGCTGGAGAACCAGTGTGAGTGCTGTGCTGTGAGTGTGATAGTGGTGTGTGTGTGTGTGTGTGTGTGTGTGTGTGTGTGTTTGGGGGAAACCATTGTATATGCCTGTAAGAAAAAGTCGATAGGTGTTTGTGTGAGTTTCTTGTGTATGTGAGTGTCGGAACCACGTTTGTGAGTATGTTAGGTCAGTTCCAAGTGTTGATGGATCTGCTGGATACCATTGTGAGTGCTGTGTTGTGAGTTTGACAGTGTGTGTGTGTGTCTGTGTGTTTGCGGGAAACCATTTTGCATGTCTGTAATAAAAAGTCGATGGTTGTTTGTGTGTGTTTCTTGTGTATGTGTGTGTCGGGACCACGTTTGTGAGTTTGTCAGGGCAGGTCCAAGTGTTGATGGCTCTGCTGGAGATTCCTTGTGAGTGCTCTGTCATGAGTGTGACAGTTGTTTGTGTGTGTGTGTGTGTGTTTGCGGGAAACCATTGTGTGTGCCTGTAAGAAAAAGTCAATCGGTGTTTGCGTGTGTTTCTTGTATATGTGTGTGTCGGTACCATGTTTGTGAGGATGTTAGGGCAGTTCCAAGTGTGGATGGCTCTGCTGGAGACTCAGTTTGATTGCTGTGTTGTGAGTGTGATAGTGTGTGTGTGTGTGTGTGTGTGTGTGTTTGGGGGAACGTCACTCTGTATGCCTGTATGAAAAATTTGATGTGTGTTTGTTTCTTGTGTATGTGTGTGTCGGAACCACATTTGTGTGTATATAAGGGCAGTTCCAAGTGCCAGTGTGAGTGCTGTGTTGTGAGTTGATAGTGTGTGTGTGTGGTGTGTGTGTTTGCGGGAAACCATTGTGTATGCCTGTAACAAAAAGTCGATGGGTGTTTGTGTGTGTTTCTTGTGTGTGTGTCGGACAACGTTTGTGACTATGTTAGGGCAGTTCCAAGTGTTGCTGGCTCTGCCGGAGACCCAGTGTGAGTGCTGTGTTGTGATTGTTACTGTGTGTTAGTGTCTGTGTGTGTGTTTGTGTTGGGGAACCCCAGTGTGTATGCTTCTAAGAAAAATGTGATGGGTGTTTGTGTGTGTTACTTGAGTATGTGTGTTTCAGGACCATGATTCTGAGTATGATAGGCCAGTTCCAAGTGCCAGGGTGAGTGCTGTGTTGTGAGTGTGCAAGTGTGTGTGTGTGTGTGTGTTTCTCCGGGTCACCATTACGTATGCGTGTAAGAATAAGTCGATGGGTGTTTGTGTGAGTTTCTTGTGTATGTGTGTGTCAGGACCATGTTTTTGAGTACGTTAGGGCAGTTCCAAGTGATGATGGCTTTGCCGGGGACCCAGTGTGAGTGCTGTGTTGTGAGTGTGATACTGTGTGTGTGTGTGTGTGTTTGCGGAAAACCACAGTGTGCGCCTGTAAGAAAAAATCGATGGGTGTCTACGAGTGTTTCCTCTGTATGTGTGTGTCGGGACCTCGTTTTTGAGTATGTTAGGGCAATTTCAAGTGTTGATGGCTATGCCGGGGACCTAGTGAGTGCTGTGTTGTGAATGTGATAGTGTGTGTGTGTGTGTGTGTGTGTGTGTGTGTGTGTGTTTGGGAACCCCACTGTGTGTGCCTGTAAGAAAAAGTCTATGGGTGTTTGTGTGTTTTTCTTATGTATGTGTGTGTCGGGCGTTTGTGAGTATGTTAGGCAGTTCCAAGTGCCAGTGTAAGTGCTGTGTTGTGAGTGTGATTGTGTGTGTGTGTTTGCGGGAAACCATTGTGTATGCCTGTACCAAAAAGGCGATGGGTGTTTGTGTGTGTTTCTTTGTATGTGGGTGTCGGGACCACGATTGTGAGTATGTTTGGGCAATTCCAAGTGTTGATGGCTCTGCTGGAGACCCAGTGTGATTGCTGTGCTATGAGTGTGATTGTGTGTGTGTGTGTGTGTTTCAGAACCCACTGTTTATGCCTGTAATAAAAAGTCGATCGGTGTTTGTGTGTGTTTCTTGTGTATGTGTGTGTCGGGACCACGTTTGTGAGTATGTTAGGGTAGTCCAAGTGTTGATGGCTCTGCCGGAGACCCAGTGTGAGTGCTGTGTTGTGAATGTGATAGTGTGTGTGTGTGTGTGTGTGTGTGTGTGTGTGTGTGTTTGGGAACCGCCTGTGTATGCCTGTAAGAAAAAGCCGATGGGTGTGTATTTTTCTTGTGTATGTGTGTCGAGACCACGTTTGTGAGTAAGTTAGGGCAGTTCAAAGTGCCAGTGTAAGTGCTGTGTTGTGAGTTTGATAGTGTGTGTGTGTGTGTGTTTGCGGGAAACCATTGTGTATGCCTTAACAAAAAGTCAATGGGTGTTTGTGTGTGTTTCTTCTGTATGTCTGTGTCGGGACCACGTTTGTGAGTATGTTAGGGCGGTTCCAAGTGTTGAAGGCTCTGCCTGAGACCCAGTGTGAGTGCTGTGTTTGAGTGTGATAGGGTGTGTTTGTGTGTGTGTGTGTGTGTGTGTGTGTGTGTTTTTGGGGAACCCCACTGTGTTTGCATTTTAGAAAAAGTCGATGTGTGTTTGTGTGTGTTTCTTGTGTATGTGTGTGTCAGGACCACGTAAGTGTGTATATAAGGGGCATTCCATGTCCCAGTGTGAGTACTGTGTTGTGAGGGTGATAGTGTGTGTGTGTGTGTGTGTGTGTGTGTGTGTGTGTTTGGGGAAACCATTGTATATGCCTGTAAGAGAAAGTCGATGGGTGTTTGTGTGTTTCATGTGTGTGTGTCTGGACAACATTTGTGACTACGTTAGGGCAGTTCCAAGGGTTGATGGCTCTGCCAGAGACCCAGTGTGAGTACTGTGTTGTGAGGGTGCTAGTGCGTGTGTGTGCGGTGTGTGTGTTTTGTGGTAAACCATTGTATATGCCTGTAAGAAAAAGTCGATGTGTGTTTGTGTGTGTTTCTCGTGTATGTGTGTGTCGTGACCACGTTTGTGTGTATATAAGGGCCATTCCAAGTCCCAGTGTGAGTACTGTGTTGTGAGGGTGCTAGTGTGTGTGTGTGCGGTGTGTGTGTTTTTTGGGAAACCATTGTATATGCCTGTAAGAAAAAGTCGCTGGGTGTTTTTGTGTGTTTCTTGTGTATGTGTGTGTCGGGTCCACGTTTGTGAGTATGTTAGGGCAGTTCCAAGTGTGATGGCTCTGCTGGAGACCCAGTGTGAGTGCAGTGTTGTGAGTGTGATAGTGTGGTTTGTGTGTGTATGTGTGTGTTTGGGAATCCCACTGTGCATGACTGTAAGAAAAGTTCGATGGGAGTTTGTGTGTGTGTCTTGTATATGTGCGTGTCGGGACCACGTTTGTGAGTACGTAGGGCAGTTCCAAGTGTTGATGGCTCTGCTGGAGATGCAGTGTGAGTGCTGTGTTGTGAGTGTGACAGTGTGTGTGTTTGTGTGTGTTTGCGGGAAACCATTGTATATGCCTATAAGAATAAGTCGATGGGTGTTTGTGTGTGTTTCTTGTGTGCTTGTGTGTGTTGGGACCTCGTTGTGAATATGTAGTGCAGTTCCAAGTGTTGATGGCTCTGCTGGAGACTCAATGTGAGTGTTCTGTCATGAGTGTGACGGTTGTGTGTGTGTGTGTTTGAAGGAAACCATTGTGTATGCGTGTAAGAAAAAGTCGATGGGAGTTTGTGTGTGTGTCTTGTATATGTGTGTTTCGAGACCACGTTTGTGACTACTTAGGACAGTTCCAAGTGTTGATGCCTCTGCTGGAGACCCAGTGTGAGTGCTGTGTTGTGAGTGGGACAGTGTGTTAGTGTCTGTGTTGTGTGTGTGTGTGTGTGTTTGGGGAACCCCAGTGTGTATGCTTCTAAGAAAAATGCGATGGGTGTTTGTGTGTGTTTCTTGTGTATGTGTGTGTCAGGACCACGTTTCTGAGTATGTTAGGCCAGTTCCAAGTGCCAGGGTGAGTGCTGTGTTGTGAGTGTGCAAGTGTGTTTGTGTGTGTGTGTGTATCCGGGAAACCATTGTATATGCCTGTAAGAATAAGAGGATGGGTGTTTGTGTGAGTTTCTGTGTATGTGTGTGTCGGGACCACGTTTGTGAGTAGGTGAGGGCGGTGCCAAGTGATGTTGGCTATGCTGGTGACCACGTGTGAGTGCTGTGTTGTGAGTGTGATACTGTATGTGTGTGTGTGTTTGCGGAAAACCACTGTGTGTGCCTGTAAGAAAAAATCGATGGGTGTCTGCGTGTGTTTCCTCTGTATGTGTGTGTCGGGACGTCGTTTTGAGTATGTTAAGATAATTCCAAGTGTTGATGGCTATGCCGGGGACCCAGTGTGAGTGCTGTGTTTTGAGTGTGACAGTGTGTGTGCTTGTGTGTGTTTGCAGGAAACCATTGTGTATGCTTGTAAGAAAAAGTCGATGGGTCTTTTTTGTGTTTCTTGTGTATGTGTGTGTCGGGACCACGTTTGTTAGTATGTTAGGGCAGTTCCAAGTGTTGATGGCTCTGCTGGACACCCAGTGTGAGTGCTGCGTTGTGAATGTCATAGTGTGTTTGTGTGTGTGTTTGGGAACCCCATTGTGTATGCCTGTACGAAAAAGTCGATGGGTGTTTGTGTGTGTTTCTTGTGTATGTGTGTGTCGGGACCACGTTTGTGAGTACTTATGGCAGTTCCAAGTGTTGATGGTTCTGCTGGAGACCCAGTGTGTGTGCTGTGTTGTGAGTGTGACAGTGTGTGTGTGTGTGTTTGCGGGAAACCATTGTGTATGCCTGTAAGAAAAAGTCGATGGGTGTTTGTGTGTGTTTCTTGTGTGTGTGTCAGGACAACACTTGTGACTATGTTAGGGCAGTTCCAAGTGTTGATGGCTCTGCCGGAGATCCAGTGTGAGTGCTGTGTTTGACTGTGATAGTGTGATAGTGTGATAGTGTGTGTGTGTGTGTGTGTTTTGTGGGAAACCATTTTATATGCCTGTAAGAAAAAGTCGATGTGTGTTTTTTTGTGTTTCTTGTGTATGTCTGTGTCGGGTCCATGTTTGTGGGTATGTTAGGGCAGTTTCAAGTGTGATGGTCTGCTGGAGACCCAGTGTGAGTGCTGTGTTGTGAGTGTGATAGTGTGGTGTGTGTGTGTATGTGTGTGTTTGGGCACCCCACTGTGTATGCCTGTAAGAAAAGGTCGATGGGTATTTGTGTGTGTGTCTTGTATATGTGTGTGTTGTGTCCACGTTTGTGAGTACTTAGGGCAGTTCCAAGTTTTGATGGCTATGCCTGGGACCGAGTGTGAGTGCTGTGTTGTGAGTGTGACAGTGTGTGTGTGTGTGTGTGTTTGCGGGAAACCATTGTATATGCCTGTAAGAATAAGCCGTTGCGTGTTTGCGTGTGTTTCTTGTGTGTGTGTGTTGGGACCACGTTTGTGAATATGTTAGGGCAGTTCCAAGTGTTGATGGCTCTGCTGGAGACCAATGTGAGTGCTCTCTCATGAGTGTGACAGTTGTGTGTGTGTGTGTGCGTGTTTGGAGGAAACCATTGTGTATGCCTGTAAGAAAAAGTCGATGGGATTTTGTGTGTGTGTCTTGTATAGGTGTGTTTCGGGACCACGTTTGTGAATACTTAGGGCAGTTCCAAGTGTTGAAGTCTCTGCTGGAGACCCAGTGTTGGTGCTGTGTTGTGAGTGTGACAGTGTGTTAGTGTCTGTGTGTGTGTGTGTGTGTTTGGGGAACCCCAGTGTGTATGCTTCTAAGAAAAATGCGATGGGTGTTTGTGTGTGTTTCTTGTGTATGTGTGTGTCAGGACCACCTTTCTGAGTATGTTAGGCCAGTTCCAAGTGCCAGGGTGAGTGCTGTGTTGTGAGTGTGCAAGTGTGTGTGTGTGTGTGTGTTTTGCCGGGTCACCATTGTATATGCCTGTAAGAATAAGTCGACGGGTGTTTGTGTGAGTGTCTTGTGTATGTGTGTGTCAGGACCACATTTTTGAGTATGTTAGGGCAGTTCCAAGTGATGATGGCTTTGCCGGGGACCCAGTGTGAGTGCTGTGTTGTGAGTTTGATTCTGTGTGTGTGGTGTGTGTGTGTGTGTTTGCGGAAAAACACAGTGTGCGCATGTTAGAAAAAATCGATGGGTGTCTGCGAGTGTTTCCTCTGTATGTGTGTGTCGGGACCTCGTTTTGGAGTATGTTAGGCAATTTCAAGTGTTGATGGCTATGCCGGGGACCAAGTGTGAGTGTTGTGTTGTGAATGTGATAGTGTGTGTGTGTGTGTGTGTGTTTGTGTGTGTGTTTGGGAACCCCACTGTGTGTGCCTGTAAGAAAAAGTCTATGTGTGTTTGTGTGTTTTTCTTGTGTATGTGTGTGTCGAGACCATGCTTGTGAGTCTGTTAGGGCAGTTCCAAGTGCCAGTGTAAGTGCTGTGTTGTGAGTGTGATAGTGTGTGTGTGTGTGTGTTTGTGGGAAACCATTGTGTATGCCTGTACCAAAAAGTCGTTGGGTGTTTGTGTGTGTTTCTGGTGTATGTGTGTGTCGGGACCACGATTGTATGTTAGGGCGGTTCCAAGTGTTGATGGCTCTGCTGGAGACCCAGTGTGAGTGCTGTGCTACGAGTGTGATTGTGTGTGTGTGTGTGTGTTTCAGAACCCACTGTTTGTGCCTGTAATAAAAATTCGATGGGTGTTTGTGTGTGTTTCTTGTGTATGTTGTGTCGGACCACGTTTGTGAGTATGTTAGGGTAATCGAAGTGTTGATGACTCTGCCGGAGACCCAGTGTGAGTGCTTTGATTGATGTGATAGTGTGTGTTTGTGTGTGTGTGTGTGAGTGTTTTGGGGAACCCCACTGTGTATGCCTTTATGAAAAAGTCGATGTGTGTTTGTGTGTGTTTCTTATGTATGTGTGTGTCGGGACCACGTTTGTGTGTATATAAGGGCCATTCCAAGTGCCAGTGTGAGTATTGTGTTGTGAGGGTGATAGTGTGTGTGTTTGTGGTGTGTGTGTTTGCGGGAAACCATTGTGTATGCCTGTAAGAAAAAGTCGATGGGTGTTTGTGTGTGTTTCTTGTGTGTGTGTATGGACAACGTTTGTGACTATGTTAGGGCAGTTCCAAGGGTTGATGGCTCTGCCGGAGACCCAGTGTGAGTGCTGTGTTTGACTGTGATAGTGTGTGTGTGTGTGTGTGTGTGTGTCTGTTTTGTGGGAAACCATTGTATATGCCTGTAAGAAAAAGTCAATGGGTGTTTTTGTGTGTTTCTTGTGTATGTGTGTGTCAGGTCTACATTTGTGAGTATGTTAGGGCAGTTCCAAGTGTGATGGCTGTGCTGGAGACCCAGTGTGAGTGCTGTGTTGTGAGTGTGACAGTGTGTGTGTGTGTGTGTGTGTTTGCGGAAAACCATTGTATATGCCTGTAAGAATAAGCCGATGCGTGTTTGTGTGTGTTTCTTGTGTGTGTGTGTGTGTGTTGGGACCACGTTTGGGAATATGTTAGGGCAGTTGCAAGTGTTGATGGCTCTGCTGGAGACCCAGTGAGAGTGCTGTGTTGTGAGTGTGACAGTGTGTGTGTCTGTGTGTGTGTGTGTGTTTGGGGGAACCCCACAGTGTATGCTTCTAAGAAAAAGTCGATGGGTGTTTGTGTGTGTTTCTTGTGTATGTGTGTGTCAGGACCACGTTTTTGAGTATGTTAGGGCAGTCCCAAGTGATGATGGCTTTGCCGAGGACCTAGTGTGAGTTCTGTGTTGTGAGTTTGATACTGTGTGTGTGTGTGTGTGTGTGTGTGTGTGTGTTTGCGGAAAACCACAGTGTGCGCCTGTAAGAAAAAATCGATGGGTGTCTGCGAGTGTTTCCTCTGTATGTGTGTGTCGGGACCTCGTTTTGGAGTATGTTAGGGCAATTTCAAGTGTTGATGGCTATGCCATGGACGCAGTGTGAGTGCTGTGTTGTGAATGTGATAGTGTGTGAGTGTGTGTGTGTGTGTGTTTGGGAACCCCACTGTGTGTGCCTGTAAGAAAAAGTCTATGTGTGTTTGTGTGTTTTTCTTGTGTATGTGTGTGTCGAGACCACGCTTGTGAGTCTGTTAGGGCAGTTCCAAGTGCCAGTGTAAGTGCTGTGTTGTGAGTGTGATAGTGTGTGTGTGTGTGTGTGTTTGCGGGAAACCATTGTGTATGCCTGTACCAAAAAGGCGATGGGTGTTTGTGTGTGTTTCTGGTGTATGTGTGTGTCGGGACCACAATTGTGAGTATGTTAGGGCGGTTCCAAGTGTTGATGGCTCTGCTGGAGACCCAGTGTGAGTGTGTGCTATGAGTGTGATTGTATGTGTGTGTGTGTTTCTGAACCCACTCTTATGCCTGTAATAAAAAGTCTATCGGTGTTTGTGTGTCTTTCTTGTGTATGTGTGTGTCAGGACCACATTTGTGAGTATGTTAGGGTAGTCAAACTGTTGATGGCTCTGCCGGAGACCCAGTGTGAGTGCTATGTTGTGAATGTGATAGTGTGTGTGTGTGTGTGTGTGTGTGTGTGTTTGGGAACCCCCTGTGTATGCCTGTAAGAAAAAGCCGATGGGTGTTTGTGTATTTTTCTTGTATATGTGTGTGTTGAGACCTCATTTGTGAATATGATAGGGCAGTTCCAAGTTGCCAGCGTAAGTGCTGTGTTTTGAGTGTGATAGTGTGTGTGTGTGTGTGTTTGCGGGAAACCGTTGTGTATGCCTGTACCAAAAAGTCGATGGGTGTTTGTGTGTGTTTCTTGTGTACGTGTGTGTCGGGACCACAATTGTGAGTATGTTAGGGCGGTTCCATGTGTTGAAGGCTCTGCCTGAGACCCAGTGTGAGTGCTTTGTTTGAGTGTGATAGTGTGTGTTTGTGTGTGTGTGTGTGTGTTTGGGGGAACCCCAGTGTGTATGCCTGTAAGAAAAAGTCGATGTGTGTTTTTGTGTGTTTCTTGTGTATGTGTGTGTCGGGACCACGTTTGTGTGTATATAAGGACCAATCCAAGTGCCAGTGTGAGTCCTGTGTTGTGAGGGTGATAGTGTGTGTGTGTGTGGTGTGTGTGTTTGCGGGAAACCATTGTGTATGCGTGTAACAAAAAGTCGATGGGTGTTTGTGTGTGTTTCTTGTGTGTGTGTCTGGACAACGTTTGTGACTATGTTAGGGCAGTTCCAAGGGTTGATGGCTCTGCCGGAGACCCAGTGTGAGTGCTGTGTTTGACTGTGATAGTGTGATAGTGTGTGTGTGTGTGTGTTTTGTGGGAAACCATTGTATATGCCTGTAAGAAAAAGTCGATGGGTGTTTTGTGTGTTTCTTGTGTATGTGTGTGTTGGGTCCACGTTTGTGAGTATGTTAGGGCAGTCCAAGTGTGATGGCTCTGCTGAGACCCAGTGTGAGTGCAGTGTTGTGAGTGTGATAGTGTGGTGTGTGTGTGTATGTGTGTGTTTGGGAACCCCACTGTGTATGACTGTAAGAAAAGGTCGATGGGTGTTTGTGTGTGTGTCTTGTATATGTGTGTGTCGGGACCTTGTCTGTGAGTATTTAGGGCAGTTCCAAGTGTTGATGTCTCTGCTGGAGACGCAGTGTGAGTGCTGTGTTGTGAGTGTGACAGGATGTGTGTGTGTGTGTGTGTGTGTGTTTGCGGGAAACCATTGTATGTGCCTGTAAGAAAAATTCGTTGGGTGTTTTTGTCTGTTTCTTCTGTGTGTGTGTTGGGACCACGTTTGTGAATATGTTAGAGCAGTTCCAAGTGTTGATGGCTCTGCTGGAGACTCAATGTGAGTGCTCTGTCATGAGTGTGACAGTTGTGTGTGTGTGTGTTTGTGGGAAACCATTGTGTATGCCTGTAAGAAAAAGTCGATGGGAGTTTGTGAGTGTGTCTTGTATATGTGTGTTTCGGGACCACGTTTGTGACTACTTAGGGCAGTTCCAAGTGTTGATGGCTCTGCTGGAGACCCAGTGTTAGTGCTGTCTTGTGAGTGTGACAGTGTGTTCGTGTGTGTGTGTGTGTGTTTGGGGAACCCTAGTGTGTATGCTTCTAAGAAAAATGCCATGGGTGTTTGTGTGTGTTTCTTGTGTATGTGTGTGTCAGGACCACGTTTCTGAGTATGTTAGGCCAGTTCCAAGTGCCAGTGTGAGTGCTGTGTTGTGAGTGTGCAAGTGTGTGTGTGTGTGTTTTTACGGGTCACCATTGTGTATGCCTGTAAGAATAAGTTGATGGGTGTTTGTGTGAGTTTCTTGTGTATGTGTGTGTCAGGACCACGTTTTTGAGTGTGTTAGGGCAGTTTCACGTGATGATGGCTATGCCGGGGACCCAGTGTGAGTGCTGTGTTGTGAGTTTGATACTGTGTGTGTGTGTGTGTGTTTGCGGAAAACCACTGTGTATGCCTGTAAGAAAAAATCGATGGGTGTCTGCGAATGTTTCCTCTGTATGTGTGTGTCGGGACCTCGTTTTTAGTATGTTAGGGCAATTTCAGGTGTTGATGGCTCTACCGGAGACCCAGTGTGAGTGATGTGTTTGACTGTGATAGTGATATAGATGTGTGTGTGTGTGTGTTTTGTGGGAAACCATTTTATATGCCTGTAAGAAAAAGTCGATGGGTGTTTTTGTGTGTTTCTTGTGTATGTGTGTGTCGGGTCCACGATTGTGAGTATGTTAGGGCAGTTCCAAGTGTGATGGCTCTGCTGGAGACCCAGTGTGAATGCAGTGTTGTGAGTGTGATAGTGTGGTGTGTGTGTATGTGTGTGTTCGGGAACCCCACTGTGCATGCCTGTAAGGAAAGGTCGATGGGAGTTTGTGTGTGTGTCTTGTATATGTGTGTGTCGGGACCACGTTTGTGAGTACTTAGGGCAGTTCCAAGTGTTGATGGCTCTGCTGGAGACGCAGTGTGAGTGCTGTGTTGTGAGTGTGTCAGTGTGTGTGTGTGTGTTTCGGGAAACCATTGTATATGCCTGTAAGAATAAGTCGATGGGTGTTTGTGTGTGTTTCTTGTGTGTGTGTGTGTTGGGACCACATTTGTGAATATGTTAGGGCAGTTCCAAGTGTTGATGGCTCTGCTGGAGACTCAATGTGAGTGTTCTGTCATGAATGTGACAGTTGTGTGTGTGTGTGTGTGTGTGTGTGTGTTTGCAGGAAACCATTGTGTATGCCTGTAAGAAAAAGTCGATGGGAGTTTGTGTGTGTGTCTTTTATATGTGTGTTTCGGGACCACGTTTGTGACTACTTAGGGCAGTTCCAAGTGTTGATGGCTCTGCTGGAGACTCAGTGTGAGTGCTGTGTTGTTTCTGTGACAGTGTGTTAGTGTCTGTGTGTGTGTGTGTGTGTGTTTGGGGAACCCCAGTGTGTATGCTTCTACGAAAAATGCGATGGGTGTTTGTGTTTGTTTCTTTTGTATGTGTGTGTCAGGACCACGTTTCTGAGTATGTTGTGGCAGTTCCAAGTGCCAGGGTGAATGCTGTGTTGTGAGTGTGATACTGTGTGTGTGTGTGTGTTTGCGGAAAAACACTGTGTGCGCCTGTAAGAAAAAATCGATGGGTGGCTGCGAGTGTTTCCTTTGTATGTGTGTGTCGGGACCTCGTTTTTGAGTGAGTATGTTAGGGCAATTTCAAGTGTTGATGGCTATGCCGGGGACCCAGTGTGAGTGCCGTGTTGTGAATGTGATAGTGTGTGTGTGTGTGTGTGTGTGTTTGGAACCCCACCGTGTGTGCCTGTAAAAAAGGCTGATGGGTGTTTGTGTGTTTTTCTCTGTGTGTGTGTCGAGATCATGTTTGTGAGTCTGTTAGGGCAGTTCCAAGTGCCAGTGTAAGTGCTGTGTTTTGAGTGTGATAGTGTGTGTGTGTGTGTGTGTGTGTGTGTGTTTGCGGGAAACCATTGTGTATGCCTGTACCAAAAAGTCGATGGGTGTTTGTGTGTGTTTCTTGTGTATGTGTGTGTCGGGACCACGTTTGTGTATATATAAGGCAAATTCCAAGTGCAAGTGTGAGTACTGTGTTGTGAGTGTGATAGTGTGTTTGTGAGTGTGGTGTGTGTGTTTGCAGGAAACCATTGTGTATGCCTGTAACAAAAAGTCGAAGGGTGTTTTTGTATGTTTCTTGTGTGTGTGTCAGGACAACGTTTGTGACTATGTTAGGGCAGTTCCAAGTGTTGATGGTCTGCCGGAGACCCAGTGTGAGTCCTGTGTTTGACTGTGATAGTGTGATACTGTGTGTGTGTGTATGTTTGCGGAAAACCACTGTATGCGCCTGTAAGAAAAAATCGATGGGTGTCTGCCAGTGTTTCCTCTGTATGTGTGTGTCGGGACCTCTTTTTTGAGTATGTTAGGGCAATTTCAAGTGTTGATGGCTATGCCGGGGACCAAGTGTGAGTGCTGTGTTGTGAATTTGATACTGTGTGTGTGTGTGTGTATGTGTTTGAGAACCCCACTGTGTGCCTGTAAGAAAAAGTCTATGGGTGTTTGTGTGTTTTTCTTGTGTATGTGTGTGTCGAGATCACATTTGTGAGTATGTTAGGGCAGTTCCAAGTGCCAGTGTAAGTGCTGTGTTTGAGTGTGATAGTGTGTGTGTGTGTGTGTGTGTGTGTGTTTGCGGGAAACCATTGTGTATGCCTGTACCAAAAAGTCGATGCGTGTTTGTGTGTGTTTCTTGTGTATGTGTGTGTCGGGACCACGTTTGTGAGTATGTTAGGGCGGTTCCAAGTGTTGAAGGCTCTGCCTGAGACCCAGCGTGAGTGCTGTGTTTGAGTGTGATAGTGTGTGTTTGTGGGTGTCTGTGAGTGTTTGGGGGAACCCCACTGTGTGCCTGTTAGAAAAAGTCGATGTGTGTTTGTGTGTGTTTCCTTTTTATGTGTGTTTTTGGACCACGTTTGTGTGTATATAAGGGCCATTCCAATTGCCAGTGTGAGTACTGTGTTATGAGGGTGATAGTGTGCGTTTGTGTGGTGTGTGTGTTTGTGGGAAACCATTGTGTATGCCTGTAACAAAAAGTCGATGGGTGTTTGTGTGTGTCTCTTGTGTGTGTGTCGGGACAACGTTTGTGACTATGTTAGGGCAGTTCCAAGGGTTGATGGCTCTGCCAGAGACCCAGTGTGAGTACTGTGTTTGACTGTGATAGTGATATAGTGTGTGTGTGTGTGTGTGTGTGTGTGTGTGTGTGTTTGGGAAACCATTGTGTATGACTGTAAGAAAAAGTCGATGGGTGTTTGCGCGTTTTTATTGTATATGTGTGTGTCGGAACCACGTTTTTGAGGATGTTAGGGCAGTTCCAAGTGTGGATGGCTCTGCTGGAGACTCAGTGTGATTGCTGTGTTGTGAGTGTGATAGTGTGTGATTGTGTGTGTGTGTGTTTGGGGGAACCCCACTCTGTATGCCTGTAAGAAAAAGTGGATGTGTGTTTGTGTGTGTTTCTCAAGTATGTGTGTGTCGGGACCACGTTTGTGTGTATATAAGGGCAGTTCCAATTGTCAGTGTGAGTGCTGTGTTGTCAGTGTGATAGTGTGTGTGTGTGTGGTGTGTGTGTTTGCGGGAAACCATTGTGTATGCCTGTAAGAAAAAGTTGATGGGAGTTTGTGTGTGTTTCTTGTTTATGTGTGTTTCGGGACCACGTTTGTGACTACTTATGGGAGTTCCAAGTTTTGATGGCTCTGCTGGAGACCCACTGTGAGTGCTGTGTTGTGAGTGTGACAGTGTGTTCGTGTCTGTGTGTGTGTGTGTGTGTGTGTGTGTGTTTGGGGAACCCCAGTGTGTATGCTTCTAAGAAAAATGCGATGGGTGTTTGTGTGTGTTTCTTGTGTATGTGTGTGTCAGGACCACGTTTCTGAGTATGTTAGGCCAGTTCCAAGTGCCAGGGTGAGTGCTGTGTTGTGAGTCTGCAAGTGGGTGTGTGTGTGTTTCTCTGGGTCACCATTGTGTATGCGTGTAAGAATAAGTCGATGGGTGTTTGTGTGAGTTTCTTGTGTATGTGTGTGTCAGGACCAAGTTTTTGAGTATGTTAGGGCAGTTCTGTGATGATGGCTTTGTCGGGGACCCAGTGTGAGTGCTGTGTTGTGAATGTGATAGTGTGTGTGTGTATGTGCGTGTGTGTGTTTGGGAACCCCACTGTGTGTGCCGGTAAGAAAAAGTCTATGGGTGTTTGTGAGTTTTTCTTGTGTATGTGTGTGTCGAGACCACGTTTGTGAGTATGTTAGGGCAGTTGCAAGTGCCAGTGTAAGTGCTGTGTTGTGAGTGTGATAGTGTGTGTGTGTTGTTTACGGGAAACCATTGTGTATGCCTGTATCAAAAAGGCGATGGGTGTTTGTGTGTATTTCTTGTGTATGTGTGTGTCGGGACCATGATTGTGAGTATGTTAGGGCGGTTCCAAGTGTTGATGGCTCTGCTGGAGACCCAGTGTGAGTGCTCTGCTATGGGTGTGATTGTGTGTGTGTGTGTGTGTGTGTTTCAGAACCCACTGTTTATGCCTGTAATAAAAAGTCGATCGGTGTTTGTGTGTGTTTCTTGTGTATGTGTGTATCGGGACCACGATTGTGAGTATGTTATGGTAGTCCAAGTGTTGATGGCTCTGCCGGAGACCCAGTGTGAGTGCTGTGTTGTGAATGTGATAGTGTGTGTGTGTGTGTGCGTGTGTGTGTGTGTGTGTTTGGGAACCCCTTGTGTATGCCTGTAAGAAAAAGCCGATGGGTGTTTGTGTATTTTTCTTGTGTATGTGTGTGTCAAGTCCACGTTTGTGAGTATGTTAGGGCAGTTCAAAGTGCCAGTGTAAGTGCTGTGTTGTGAGCGTGATAGCGTGTGTGTGTGTGTGTCTTTGTTGGAAACCATTGTGTATGCCTTAACAAAAAGTCGATGGGTGTTTGTGTGTGTTTCTTGTGTATGTGTGTGTCGGGTCCACGTTTGTGGGTATGTTAGGGCAGTTCGAAGTGTGATGGCTGTGCTGGAGACCCAGTGTGAGTGCAGTGTTGTGAGTGTGATAGTGTGGTGTGTGTGTGTGTGTGTCTGTGTGTTTGGGAACCCCAATGCGTATGCCTGTAAGAAAAGGTTGATGGGAGTTTGTGTGTGTGTCTTGTATATGTGTGTGTCGGGACCACGTTTGTGAGTACTTAGGGCAGTTCCAAGTGTTGATGGCTCTGCTGGAGACGCAGTGTGAGTGCTGTGTTGTGAGTGTGACAGTGTGTGTGTGTGTGTGACATGGGAAACCATTGTATATGCCTGTAAGAAAAATTCGATGGGTGTTTGTGTGTGTTTCTTGTGTGTGTATGTGTCGGGACCACGTTTGTGAGTATGTTAGGGCAGTTCCAAGTGTTGATGACTCTGCTGGGGACCCAGTGTGAGTGCTGTGTTGTGAGTGTGACTCTGTGTTAGTGTCTGTGTGTGTGTTTGTGTTGGGGAACCCCAGTGTGTATGCTTAAGAAAAATGGGATGGGTGTTTGTGTGTGTTACTTGTGTATGTGTGTGTCGGGACCACGTCTGTGAGTTAATTAGGGCAGTTCCAAGTGCCGATGGCACTGCCTGAGACCCAGTGTGAGTGCTGTGTTTGAGTGTGGTAGTGTGTGTGTGTGTGTGTGTGTGTTTCTGGGAAACCATTGTATGCCTGTAAGAAAAAGTCGATGTGTGTTTGTGTGTGTTTCTTGTGTATGTGTGTGTCGGGACCACGTTTGTGTGTATATAAGGGCCATTCCAAGTGCCAGTGTGAGTACACTGTTGTGAGGGTGATAGTGTGTGTGTGTGTGTGCTGTGTGTGTTTGCGGGAAACCATTGTATGCCTGTAAGAAAAAGTCGATGGGTGTTTGTGTGTGTTTCTTGTTTGTGTGTCCGGACAACGTTTGTGACTCTGTTAGGGCAGTTCCAAGTGTTGATGGCTCTACCGGGGACCCAGTGTGTGATGTGTTTGACTGTGATAGTGTTGTAGTGTGTGTGTGTGTGTTTTGAGGGAAACCATTGTATATGCCTGTAAAAAAGTCGATGGGTGTTTTTGTGTGTTTCTTAGGTATGTGTGTGTCGGGTTCACGTTTGTGGGTATGTTAGGGCAGTTCCAAGTGTGATGGCTCTGCTGGAGACCCAGTGTGAGTGCAGTGTTGTGAGTGTGATAGTGTGGTGTGTGTGTATGTGTGTGTTTGGTCATCCCACCGTGCATGCCTGTAAGAAAAGGTCGATGGGAGTTTGTGTGTGTGTCTTGTATATATGTGTCGGGACCACCTTTGTGAATACTTAGGGCAGTTCCAAGTGTTGATGGCTCTGCCAAGGTACAGAGTGAGTGCTGTGTTGTGAGTGTGAGAGTGTGTGTGTGTGTGTGTGTGTTTTCAGGTAACCATTGTGTATGCCTGTATGAAAAAGTCGATGGGTGTATTTGTGTGTTCTTGCGTATTGTGTTTCAGATCCACATTTGTGAGTGTGTGAGGGCAGTTCCAAGTGTTCATGAGTTTGCTGGATATCCAGTGTGAGTGTGTGTTGTGAGTGTGACAGTGTGTGTGCGTGTCTGTGTGTGTTTGCAGGAAACCAGTCTGTATGCCTATAAGAAAAATTCCATGGGTGTTTGTGTGTGTTTCTTCTGTATGTGTGTGTCGGGACCACATTTGTGAATATGTTAGGGCAGTTCCAAGTGTTGATGGCTCTGCTGGAGACCCAGTGAGAGTGCTGTGTTGTGAGTGTGACAGTGTGTGTGTGTCTCTGTGTGTGTGTGTGTTTGGGGGAACCCCACAGTGTATGCTTCTAAGAAAAAGTCGATGGGTGTTTGTGTGTGTTTCTTGTGTATGTGTGTGTCGGGACCACGTATGTGAGTATGTTGTGGCAGTTCCAAGTGCCAGTGTGAATGCTGTGTTGTGAGTGTGGCAGTGTGTGTTTCTGTGTGTGTTTGTGTTGGCGGGAAACATTGTGTATGCCTGTAAGAATAAGTCGATGGATGTTTGTGTGAGTTTCATGTGTATGTGTGTGTCGCGACCACATTTGTCAATATTTTAGGGCAGTTCCAAGTGTTGATGGTTCTGCTGGATACCCATTGTGAGTGCTGTGTTGTAAGTGTGACTGTGTGTGTGTGTGTTCGCGGGAAACCGTTGTGTATGCCTGTAAGAAAAAGTCGATGGGTGTTTGTGTGTGTTTCTTGTGTATGTGTGTGTCGGGAAAACGTTTGTGAGTATGTTAGGGCAGTTCCAAGTGTTGATGGCTCTGCCGAGGCCCGGTGTGCGTACTGTGCTGTTAGTGTGACAGTGTGTGTGTGTGTGTGTGTGTGTGTGTGTTTGGGGAAACCCCACTCTGTCTCCCTATAACAAAATGTTGATGGGTGTTTGTGTGTGTTTCTTTTGTATGTGTGTGTCAGGACCACGTTTGTTTGTATGTTAGGGCAGATTCAAGTGCCAGTGTGAATGCTGTGTTGTGAGTGTGATAGTGTGTGTGTGTGTGTTTGCGGAAACCATTGTGCATGACTGTAAGTAAAAGTCAATGGAGTTTGTGTGTGTTTCTTGTGTATGTGTGTGTCGGGACCACGTTTGTGAGTATGTTAGGGCAGTTCCAACTGTTGATGGCTATGCCGGGGACCCAGTGTGAGTGCTGTGTTGTGCGTGTGATTGTGTGTGTGTGTGTGTGTGTGTGTGTGTGTTTTGCTGGATACCATTGTGTATGTCTGTAAGAAAAAGTCGTAGGGTGTTTTTGTGTGTTTCTTCTGCATGTGTGTTTCGGGACCACGTTTGTGAATATGTTAAGGTAATTCCAAGTGTTGATGGCTCTGCTGGAGATCCAATGTGAGTGCTCTGTCGTGAGTGTGCCTTTTGTGTGTGTGTGTGTGTGTGTTTGCAGGAAACCATTGTGTATGCCTGCAAGAAAAAGTCGATGGGTGTTTGTGTGTGTTATTTGTATATGTGTGTGTCAGGACCATGTTTGTGATTATGTTAAAGCAGTTCCAAGTGTTGACGGCTGTGTTGGAGACCCAGTGTGAGTGCTGTGTTGTGAGTGTGATAGTGTGTGTGTGTCTGTGTGTGTTTCAGAACCCCCTGTGTATGCCTGTAAGAAAAACTCAATGGGTGTTTGTGTGTGTTTCTTGTGTATGTGTGTGTCGGGAAAACGTTTGTGAGTATGTTAGGGCAGTTCCAAGTGTTGATGGCTCTGCCGAGGCCCAGTGTGAGTGCTGTGTTGCGAGTGTGACAGTGTGTGTGTGTGTGTGTGTGTGTTTTCGGGTAACCATTGTGTATGCCTGTATGAAAAAGTCGATGGGTGTATTTGTGTGTTCTTGCGTATTGTGTTTCAGATCCACATTTGTGAGTGTGTGAGGGCAGTTCCAAGTGTTGATGGCTCTGCTGGATACGCACTGTGAGTGCTGTGTTGTGAGTGTGATAGTGTGTGTGCGTGCGTGTTTGCGGGGAACCATTGTGTACGCCTGTAAGAAAATGTCGATGGGTGTTTGTGTGTTTCTTGTGTATGTCTGTGTTGGGAAAACGTTTGTGAGTATGTTAGGGCAGTTCCAAGTGTTGATGTCTCTGCCGAGGTACAGAGTGAGTGCTGTGTTGTGAGTGTGAGAGTGTGTGTGTGTGTGTGTGTGTGTGTGTTTTCGGGTAACCATTGTGTATGCCTGTATGAAAAAGTCGATGGGTGTATTTGTGTGTTCTTGCGTATTGTGTTTCACATCCACATTTGTGAGTGTGTGAGGGCAGTTCCAAGTGTTCATGAGTTTGCTGGATATCCAGTGTGAGTGTGTGTTGTGAGTGTGACAGTGTGTGTGCGTGTCTGTGTGTGTGTTTGCAGGAAACCAGTCTGTATGCCTATAAGAAAAATTCGATGGGTGTTTGTGTGTGTTTCTTCTGTATGTGTGTGTCGGGACCACATTTGTGAATATGTTAGGGCAGTTCCAAGTGTTCATGAGTTTGCTGGATATCCAGTGTGAGTGTGTGTTGTGAGTGTGACAGTGTGTGTGCGTGTCTGTGTGTGTGTTTGCAGGAAACCAGTCTGTATGCCTATAAGAAAAATTCCATGGGTGTTTGTGTGTGTTTCTTCTGTATGTGTGTGTCGGGACCACATTTGTGAATATGTTAGGGCAGTTCCAAGTGTTGATGGCTCTGCTGGAGACCCAGTGAGAGTGCTGTGTTGTGAGTGTGACAGTGTGTGTGTGTCTGTGTGTCTGTGTGTGTGTTTGGGGGAACCGCACAGTGTATACTTCTAAGAAAAAGTCGATGGGTGTTTGTGTGTGTTTCTTGTGTATGTGTGTGTCGGGACCACGTATGTGAGTATGTTGTGGCAGTTCCAAGTGCCAGTGTGAGTGCTGTGTTGTGAGTGTGCAAGTGTGTGTGTGTGTGTTTTTACGGGTCACCATTGTGTATGCCTGTAAGAATAAGTTGATGGGTGTTTGTGTGAGTTTCTTGTGTATGTGTGTGTCAGGACCACGTTTTTGAGTGTGTTAGGGCAGTTTCACGTGATGATGGCTATGCCGGGGACCCAGTGTGAGTGCTGTGTTGTGAGTTTGATACTGTGTGTGTGTGTGTGTGTGTTTGCGGAAAACCACTGTGTATGCCTGTAAGAAAAAATCGATGGGTGTCTGCGAATGTTTCCTCTGTATGTGTGTGTCGGGACCTCGTTTTTAGTATGTTAGGGCAATTTCAGGTGTTGATGGCTCTACCGGAGACCCAGTGTGAGTGATGTGTTTGACTGTGATAGTGATATAGATGTGTGTGTGTGTGTGTTTTGTGGGAAACCATTTTATATGCCTGTAAGAAAAAGTCGATGGGTGTTTTTGTGTGTTTCTTGTGTATGTGTGTGTCGGGTCCACGATTGTGAGTATGTTAGGGCAGTTCCAAGTGTGATGGCTCTGCTGGAGACCCAGTGTGAATGCAGTGTTGTGAGTGTGATAGTGTGGTGTGTGTGTATGTGTGTGTTCGGGAACCCCACTGTGCATGCCTGTAAGGAAAGGTCGATGGGAGTTTGTGTGTGTGTCTTGTATATGTGTGTGTCGGGACCACGTTTGTGAGTACTTAGGGCAGTTCCAAGTGTTGATGGCTCTGCTGGAGACGCAGTGTGAGTGCTGTGTTGTGAGTGTGTCAGTGTGTGTGTGTGTGTGTTTTCGGGAAACCATTGTATATGCCTGTAAGAATAAGTCGATGGGTGTTTGTGTGTGTTTCTTGTGTGTGTGTGTGTTGGGACCACATTTGTGAATATGTTAGGGCAGTTCCAAGTGTTGATGGCTCTGCTGGAGACTCAATGTGAGTGTTCTGTCATGAATGTGACAGTTGTGTGTGTGTGTGTGTGTGTGTGTGTTTTTGCAGGAAACCATTGTGTATGCCTGTAAGAAAAAGTCGATGGGAGTTTGTGTGTGTGTCTTTTATATGTGTGTTTCGGGACCACGTTTGTGACTACTTAGGGCAGTTCCAAGTGTTGATGGCTCTGCTGGAGACTCAGTGTGAGTGCTGTGTTGTTTCTGTGACAGTGTGTTAGTGTCTGTGTGTGTGTGTGTGTGTGTGTTTGGGGAACCCCAGTGTGTATGCTTCTACGAAAAATGCGATGGGTGTTTGTGTTTGTTTCTTTTGTATGTGTGTGTCAGGACCACGTTTCTGAGTATGTTGTGGCAGTTCCAAGTGCCAGGGTGAATGCTGTGTTGTGAGTGTGATACTGTGTGTGTGTGTGTTTGCGGAAAAACACTGTGTGCGCCTGTAAGAAAAAATCGATGGGTGGCTGCGAGTGTTTCCTTTGTATGTGTGTGTCGGGACCTCGTTTTTGAGTGAGTATGTTAGGGCAATTTCAAGTGTTGATGGCTATGCCGGGGACCCAGTGTGAGTGCCGTGTTGTGAATGTGATAGTGTGTGTGTGTGTGTGTGTGTTTGGAACCCCACCGTGTGTGCCTGTAAAAAAGGCTGATGGGTGTTTGTGTGTTTTTCTCTGTGTGTGTGTCGAGATCATGTTTGTGAGTCTGTTAGGGCAGTTCCAAGTGCCAGTGTAAGTGCTGTGTTTTGAGTGTGATAGTGTGTGTGTGTGTGTGTGTGTGTGTTTGCGGGAAAACATTGTGTATGCCTGTACCAAAAAGTCGATGGGTGTTTGTGTGTGTTTCTTGTGTATGTGTGTGTCGGGACCACGTTTGTGTATATATAAGGCAAATTCCAAGTGCAAGTGTGAGTACTGTGTTGTGAGTGTGATAGTGTGTTTGTGAGTGTGGTGTGTGTGTTTGCAGGAAAGCATTGTGTATGCCTGTAACAAAAAGTCGAAGGGTGTTTTTGTATGTTTCTTGTGTGTGTGTCAGGACAACGTTTGTGACTATGTTAGGGCAGTTCCAAGTGTTGATGGTCTGCCGGAGACCCAGTGTGAGTCCTGTGTTTGACTGTGATAGTGTGATACTGTGTGTGTGTGTATGTTTGCGGAAAACCACTGTATGCGCCTGTAAGAAAAAATCGATGGGTGTCTGCCAGTGTTTCCTCTGTATGTGTGTGTCGGGACCTCTTTTTTGAGTATGTTAGGGCAATTTCAAGTGTTGATGGCTATGCCGGGGACCAAGTGTGAGTGCTGTGTTGTGAATTTGATACTGTGTGTGTGTGTGTGTATGTGTTTGAGAACCCCACTGTGTGCCTGTAAGAAAAAGTCTATGGGTGTTTGTGTGTTTTTCTTGTGTATGTGTGTGTCGAGATCACATTTGTGAGTATGTTAGGGCAGTTCCAAGTGCCAGTGTAAGTGCTGTGTTTGAGTGTGATAGTGTGTGTGTGTGTGTGTGTGTGTGTTTGCGGGAAACCATTGTGTATGCCTGTACCAAAAAGTCGATGCGTGTTTGTGTGTGTTTCTTGTGTATGTGTGTGTCGGGACCACGTTTGTGAGTATGTTAGGGCGGTTCCAAGTGTTGAAGGCTCTGCCTGAGACCCAGCGTGAGTGCTGTGTTTGAGTGTGATAGTGTGTGTTTGTGGGTGTCTGTGAGTGTTTGGGGGAACCCCACTGTGTGCCTGTTAGAAAAAGTCGATGTGTGTTTGTGTGTGTTTCCTTTTTATGTGTGTTTTTGGACCACGTTTGTGTGTATATAAGGGCCATTCCAATTGCCAGTGTGAGTACTGTGTTATGAGGGTGATAGTGTGCGTTTGTGTGGTGTGTGTGTTTGTGGGAAACCATTGTGTATGCCTGTAACAAAAAGTCGATGGGTGTTTGTGTGTGTCTCTTGTGTGTGTCGGGACAACGTTTGTGACTATGTTAGGGCAGTTCCAAGGGTTGATGGCTCTGCCAGAGACCCAGTGTGAGTACTGTGTTTGACTGTGATAGTGATATAGTGTGTGTGTGTGTGTGTGTGTGTGTGTGTGTGTTTTGGGAAACCATTGTGTATGACTGTAAGAAAAAGTCGATGGGTGTTTGCGCGTTTTTATTGTATATGTGTGTGTCGGAACCACGTTTTTGAGGATGTTAGGGCAGTTCCAAGTGTGGATGGCTCTGCTGGAGACTCAGTGTGATTGCTGTGTTGTGAGTGTGATAGTGTGTGATTGTGTGTGTGTGTGTTTGGGGGAACCCCACTCTGTATGCCTGTAAGAAAAAGTGGATGTGTGTTTGTGTGTGTTTCTCAAGTATGTGTGTGTCGGGACCACGTTTGTGTGTATATAAGGGCAGTTCCAATTGTCAGTGTGAGTGCTGTGTTGTCAGTGTGATAGTGTGTGTGTGTGTGGTGTGTGTGTTTGCGGGAAACCATTGTGTATGCCTGTAAGAAAAAGTTGATGGGAGTTTGTGTGTGTTTCTTGTTTATGTGTGTTTCGGGACCACGTTTGTGACTACTTATGGGAGTTCCAAGTTTTGATGGCTCTGCTGGAGACCCACTGTGAGTGCTGTGTTGTGAGTGTGACAGTGTGTTCGTGTCTGTGTGTGTGTGTGTGTGTGTTTGGGGAACCCCAGTGTGTATGCTTCTAAGAAAAATGCGATGGGTGTTTGTGTGTGTTTCTTGTGTATGTGTGTGTCAGGACCACGTTTCTGAGTATGTTAGGCCAGTTCCAAGTGCCAGGGTGAGTGCTGTGTTGTGAGTCTGCAAGTGGGTGTGTGTGTGTTTCTCCGGGTCACCATTGTGTATGCGTGTAAGAATAAGTCGATGGGTGTTTGTGTGAGTTTCTTGTGTATGTGTGTGTCAGGACCAAGTTTTTGAGTATGTTAGGGCAGTTCTGTGATGATGGCTTTGTCGGGGACCCAGTGTGAGTGCTGTGTTGTGAATGTGATAGTGTGTGTGTGTATGTGCGTGTGTGTGTTTGGGAACCCCACTGTGTGTGCCGGTAAGAAAAAGTCTATGGGTGTTTGTGAGTTTTTCTTGTGTATGTGTGTGTCGAGACCACGTTTGTGAGTATGTTAGGGCAGTTGCAAGTGCCAGTGTAAGTGCTGTGTTGTGAGTGTGATAGTGTGTGTGTGTTGTTTACGGGAAACCATTGTGTATGCCTGTATCAAAAAGGCGATGGGTGTTTGTGTGTATTTCTTGTGTATGTGTGTGTCGGGACCATGATTGTGAGTATGTTAGGGCGGTTCCAAGTGTTGATGGCTCTGCTGGAGACCCAGTGTGAGTGCTCTGCTATGGGTGTGATTGTGTGTGTGTGTGTGTGTGTTTCAGAACCCACTGTTTATGCCTGTAATAAAAAGTCGATCGGTGTTTGTGTGTGTTTCTTGTGTATGTGTGTATCGGGACCACGATTGTGAGTATGTTATGGTAGTCCAAGTGTTGATGGCTCTGCCGGAGACCCAGTGTGAGTGCTGTGTTGTGAATGTGATAGTGTGTGTGTGTGTGTGCGTGTGTGTGTGTGTGTGTTTGGGAACCCCCTGTGTATGCCTGTAAGAAAAAGCCGATGGGTGTTTGTGTATTTTTCTTGTGTATGTGTGTGTCAAGTCCACGTTTGTGAGTATGTTAGGGCAGTTCAAAGTGCCAGTGTAAGTGCTGTGTTGTGAGCGTGATAGCGTGTGTGTGTGTGTGTCTTTGTTGGAAACCATTGTGTATGCCTTAACAAAAAGTCGATGGGTGTTTGTGTGTGTTTCTTGTGTATGTGTGTGTCGGGTCCACGTTTGTGGGTATGTTAGGGCAGTTCGAAGTGTGATGGCTGTGCTGGAGACCCAGTGTGAGTGCAGTGTTGTGAGTGTGATAGTGTGGTGTGTGTGTGTGTGTGTCTGTGTGTTTGGGAACCCCAATGCGTATGCCTGTAAGAAAAGGTTGATGGGAGTTTGTGTGTGTGTCTTGTATATGTGTGTGTCGGGACCACGTTTGTGAGTACTTAGGGCAGTTCCAAGTGTTGATGGCTCTGCTGGAGACGCAGTGTGAGTGCTGTGTTGTGAGTGTGACAGTGTGTGTGTGTGTGTGACATGGGAAACCATTGTATATGCCTGTAAGAAAAATTCGATGGGTGTTTGTGTGTGTTTCTTGTGTGTGTATGTGTCGGGACCACGTTTGTGAGTATGTTAGGGCAGTTCCAAGTGTTGATGACTCTGCTGGGGACCCAGTGTGAGTGCTGTGTTGTGAGTGTGACTCTGTGTTAGTGTCTGTGTGTGTGTTTGTGTTGGGGAACCCCAGTGTGTATGCTTAAGAAAAATGGGATGGGTGTTTGTGTGTGTTACTTGTGTATGTGTGTGTCGGGACCACGTCTGTGAGTTAATTAGGGCAGTTCCAAGTGCCGATGGCACTGCCTGAGACCCAGTGTGAGTGCTGTGTTTGAGTGTGGTAGAGTGTGTGTTTGTGTGTGTGTTTCTGGGAAACCATTGTATGCCTGTAAGAAAAAGTCGATGTGTGTTTGTGTGTGTTTCTTGTGTATGTGTGTGTCGGGACTACGTTTGTGTGTATATAAGGGCCATTCCAAGTGCCAGTGTGAGTACACTGTTGTGAGGGTGATAGTGTGTGTGTGTGTGCTGTGTGTGTTTGCGGGAAACCATTGTATGCCTGTAAGAAAAAGTCGATGGGTGTTTGTGTGTGTTTCTTGTTTGTGTGTCCGGACAACGTTTGTGACTCTGTTAGGGCAGTTCCAAGTGTTGATGGCTCTACCGGGGACCCAGTGTGTGATGTGTTTGACTGTGATAGTGTTGTAGTGTGTGTGTGTGTGTTTTGAGGGAAACCATTGTATATGCCTGTAAAAAAGTCGATGGGTGTTTTTGTGTGTTTCTTAGGTATGTGTGTGTCGGGTTCACGTTTGTGGGTATGTTAGGGCAGTTCCAAGTGTGATGGCTCTGCTGGAGACCCAGTGTGAGTGCAGTGTTGTGAGTGTGATAGTGTGGTGTGTGTGTATGTGTGTGTTTGGTCATCCCACCGTGCATGCCTGTAAGAAAAGGTCGATGGGAGTTTGTGTGTGTGTCTTGTATATATGTGTCGGGACCACCTTTGTGAATACTTAGGGCAGTTCCAAGTGTTGATGGCTCTGCCAAGGTACAGAGTGAGTGCTGTGTTGTGAGTGTGAGAGTGTGTGTGTGTGTATGTGTTTTCAGGTAACCATTGTGTATGCCTGTATGAAAAAGTCGATGGGTGTATTTGTGTGTTCTTGCGTATTGTGTTTCAGATCCACATTTGTGAGTGTGTGAGGGCAGTTCCAAGTGTTCATGAGTTTGCTGGATATCCAGTGTGAGTGTGTGTTGTGAGTGTGACAGTGTGTGTGCGTGTCTGTGTGTGTTTGCAGGAAACCAGTCTGTATGCCTATAAGAAAAATTCCATGGGTGTTTGTGTGTGTTTCTTCTGTATGTGTGTGTCGGGACCACATTTGTGAATATGTTAGGGCAGTTCCAAGTGTTGATGGCTCTGCTGGAGACCCAGTGAGAGTGCTGTGTTGTGAGTGTGACAGTGTGTGTGTGTCTCTGTGTGTGTGTGTGTTTGGGGGAACCCCACAGTGTATGCTTCTAAGAAAAAGTCGATGGGTGTTTGTGTGTGTTTCTTGTGTATGTGTGTGTCGGGACCACGTATGTGAGTATGTTGTGGCAGTTCCAAGTGCCAGTGTGAATGCTGTGTTGTGAGTGTGGCAGTGTGTGTTTCTGTGTGTGTTTGTGTTGGCGGGAAACATTGTGTATGCCTGTAAGAATAAGTCGATGGATGTTTGTGTGAGTTTCATGTGTATGTGTGTGTCGCGACCACATTTGTCAATATTTTAGGGCAGTTCCAAGTGTTGATGGTTCTGCTGGATACCCATTGTGAGTGCTGTGTTGTAAGTGTGACTGTGTGTGTGTGTGTTCGCGGGAAACCGTTGTGTATGCCTGTAAGAAAAAGTCGATGGGTGTTTGTGTGTGTTTCTTGTGTATGTGTGTGTCGGGAAAACGTTTGTGAGTATGTTAGGGCAGTTCCAAGTGTTGATGGCTCTGCCGAGGCCCAGTGTGCGTACTGTGCTGTTAGTGTGACAGTGTGTGTGTGTGTGTGTGTGTGTTTGGGGAAACCCCACTCTGTCTGCCTGTAACAAAATGTTGATGGGTGTTTGTGTGTGTTTCTTGTGTATGTGTGTGTCGGGACCACGTTTGATTGTATTTTAGGGCAGATTCAAGTGCCAGTGTGAATGCTGTGTTGTGAGTGTGATAGTGTGTGTGTGTGTGTGTTTGCGGAAACCATTGTGCATGACTGTAAGTAAAAGTCAATGGGAGTTTGTGTGTGTTTCTTGTGTATGTGTGTGTCGGGACCACGTTTGTGAGTATGTTAGGGCAGTTCCAACTGTTGATGGCTATGCCGGGGACCCAGTGTGAGTGCTGTGTTGTGCGTGTGATAGTGTATGTGTGTGTGTGTGTGTGTGTGTGTGTTTTGCTGGATAGCATTGTGTATGTCTGTAAGAAAAAGTCGTAGGGTGTTTTTGTGTGTTTCTTCTGCATGTGTGTTTCGGGACCACGTTTGTGAATATGTTAAGGTAATTCCAAGTGTTCATGGCTCTGCTGGAGATCCAATGTGAGTGCTCTGTCGTGAGTGTGACTTTTGTGTGTGTGTGTGTGTGTGTGTGTTTGCAGGAAACCATTGTGTATGCCTGCAAGAAAAAGTCGATGGGTGTTTGTGTGTGTTATTTGTATATGTGTGTGTCAGGACCATGTTTGTGATTATGTTAAAGCAGTTCCAAGTGTTGACGGCTGTGTTGGAGACCCAGTGTGAGTGCTGTGTTGTGAGTGTGATAGTGTGTGTGTGTCTGTGTGTGTTTCAGAACCCCCTGTGTACGCCTGTAAGAAAAACTCAATGGGTGTTTGTGTGTGTTTCTTGTGTATGTGTGTGTCGGGAAAACGTTTGTGAGTATGTTAGGGCAGTTCCAAGTGTTGATGGCTCTGCCGAGGCCCAGTGTGAGTGCTGTGTTGCAAGTGTGACAGTGTGTGTGTGTGTGTTTTCCGGTAAACCATTGTGTATGCCTGTATGAAAAAGTCGATGGGTGTATTTGTGTGTTCTTGCGTATTGTGTTTCAGATCCACATTTGTGAGTGTGTGAGGGCAGTTCCAAGTGTTCATGAGTTTGCTGGATATCCAGTGTGAGTGTGTGTTGTGAGTGTGACAGTGTGTGTGCGTGTCTGTGTGTGTGTTTGCAGGAAACCAGTCTGTATGCCTATAAGAAAAATTCGATGGGTGTTTGTGTGTGTTTCTTCTGTATGTGTGTGTCGGGACCACATTTTTGAATATGTTAGGGCAGTTCCAAGTGTTGATGGCTCTGCTGGAGACCCAGTGAGAGTGCTGTGTTGTGAGTGTGATAGTGTGTGTGTGTCTCTGTGTGTGTGTGTGTTTGGGGGAACCCCACAGTGTATGCTTCTAAGAAAAAGTCGATGGGTGTTTGTGTGTGTTTCTTGTGTATGTGTGTGTCGGGACCACGTATGTGAGTATGTTGTGGCAGTTCCAAGTGCCAGTGTGAATGCTGTGTTGTGAGTGTGGCAGTGTGTGTTTCTGTGTGTGTTTGTGTTGGCGGGAAAACATTGTGTATGCCTGTAAGAATAAGTCGATGGATGTTTGTGTGAGTTTCATGTGTATGTGTGTGTCGCGACCACATTTGTCAATATTTTAGGGCAGTTCCAAGTGTTGATGGTTCTGCTGGATACCCATTGTGAGTGCTGTGTTGTAGTGTGACTGTGTGTGTGTGTGTGTTCACGGGAAACCTTTGTGTATGCCTGTAAGAAAAAGTCGATGGGTGTTTGTGTGTGTTTCTTGTGTATGTGTGTGTCGGTAAAACGTTTCTGAGTATGTTAGGGCAGTTCCAAGTGTTGATGGCTCTGCCGAGGCCCAGTGTGCGTACTGTGCTGTTAGTGTGACAGTGTGTGTGTGTGTGTGTGTGTGTGTTTGGGGAAACCCCACTCTGTCTGCCTGTAACAAAATGTTGATGGGTGTTTGTGTGTGTTTCTTGTGTATGTGTGTGTCGGGACCACGTTTGTTTGTATGTTAGGGCAGATTCAAGTGCCAGTGTGAATGCTGTGTTGTGAGTGTGATAGTGTGTGTGTGTGTGTGTTTGCGGAAACCATTGTGCATGACTGTAAGTAAAAGTCAATGGGAGTTTGTGTGTTTCTTGTGTATGTGTGTGTCGGGACCATGTTTGTGAGTATGTTAGGGCAGTTCCAACTGTTGATGGCTATGCCGGGGACCCAGTGTTAGTGCTGTGTTGTGCGTGTGATAGTGTATGTGTGTGTGTGTGTGTGTGTGTGTGTTTTGCTGGATACCATTGTGTATGTCTGTAAGAAAATATCGTAGGGTGTTTTTGTGTTTCTTCTGCATGTGTGTTTCGGGACCACGTTTGTGAATATGTTCAGGTAATTCCAAGTGTTCATGGCTCTGCTGGAGATCCAATGTGAGTGCTCTGTCGTGAGTGTGACGTTTGTGTGTGTGTGTGTGTGTGTGTGTTTGCAGGAAACCATTGTGTATGCCTGCAAGAAAAAGTCGATGGGTGTTTGTGTGTGTTATTTGTATATGTGTGTGTTATTTGTATATGTGTGTGTCAGGACCATGTTTGTGATAATGTTAAAGCAGTTCCAAGTGTTGACGGCTGTGTTGGAGACCCAGTGTGAGTGCTGTGTTGTGAGTGTGATAGTGTGTGTGTGTCTGTGTGTGTTTCAGAACCCCCTGTGTACGCCTGTAAGAAAAACTCAATGGGTGTTTGTGTGTGTTTCTTGTGTATGTGTGTGTCGGGAAAACGTTTGTGAGTATGTTAGGGCAGTTCCAAGTGTTGATGGCTCTGCCGAGGCCCAGTGTGAGTGCTGTGTTGCGAGTGTGACAGTGTGTGTGTGTGTGTGTCTGTGTGTGTTTTCCGGTAACCATTGTGTATGCCTGTATGAAAAAGTCGATGGGTGTATTTGTGTGTTCTTGCGTATTGTGTTTCAGATCCACATTTGTGAGTTTGTTAGGGCAGTTCCAAGTGTTGATGGCTCTGCTGGATACGCACTGTGAGTGCTGTGTTGTGAGTGTGATAGTGTGTGTGCGTGTGTGTTTGCGGGGAACCATTGTGTACGCCTGTAAGAAAATGTCGATGGGTGTTTGTGTGTTTCTTGTGTATGTCTGTGTTGGGAAACCGTTTGTGAGTATGTTAGGGCAGTTCCAACTGTTGATGGCTCTGCCGAGGCCCAGTGTGCGTACTGTGCTGTTAGTGTGACAGTGTGTGTGTGTGTGTGTGTGTATGTGTGTGTTTGGGGAAACCCCACTCTGTCTGCCTGTAACAAAATGTTGATGGGTGTTTGTGTGTGTTTCTTGTGTATGTGTGTGTTGGGACCACGTTTGATTGTATTTTAGGGCAGATTCAAGTGCCAGTGTGAATGCTGTGTTGTGAGTGTGATAGTGTGTGTGTGTGTGTTTGCGGAAACCATTGTGCATGACTGTAAGTAAAAGTCAATGGGAGTTTGTGTGTGTTTCTTGTGTATGTGTGTGTCGGGACCACGTTTGTGAGTATGTTAGGGCAGTTCCAACTGTTGATGGCTATGCCGGGGACCCAGTGTGAGTGCTGTGTTGTGCGTGTGATAGTGTATGTGTGTGTGTGTGTGTGTGTGTGTTTTGCTGGATAGCATTGTGTATGTCTGTAAGAAAAAGTCGTAGGGTGTTTTTGTGTGTTTCTTCTGCATGTGTGTTTCGGGACCACGTTTGTGAATATGTTAAGGTAATTCCAAGTGTTCATGGCTCTGCTGGAGATCCAATGTGAGTGCTCTGTCGTGAGTGTGACTTGTGTGTGTGTGTGTGTGTGTGTGTATGTTTGCAGGAAACCATTGTGTATGCCTGCAAGAAAAAGTCGATAGGTGTTTGTGTGTGTTATATGTATATGTGTGTGTCAGGACCATGTTTGTGATTATGTTAAAGCAGTTCCAAGTGTGCACGGCTGTGTTGGAGACCCAGTGTGAGTGCTGTGTTGTGAGTGTGATAGTGTGTGTGTGTCTGTGTGTGTTTCAGAACCCCCTGTGTACGCCTGTAAGAAAAATTTAATGGGTGTTTGTGTGTGTTTCTTGTGTATGTGTGTGTCGGGAAAACGTTTGTGAGTATGTTAGGGCAGTTCCAAGTGTTGATGGCTCTGCCGAGGCCCAGTGTGAGTGCTGTGTTGCAAGTGTGACAGTGTGTGTGTGTGTGTGTGTGTTTTCCGGTAACCATTGTGTATGCCTGTATGAAAAAGTCGATGGGTGTATTTGTGTGTTCTTGCGTATTGTGTTTCAGATCCACATTTCTGAGTGTGTGAGGGCAGTTCCAAGTGTTCATGAGTTTGCTGGATATCCAGTGTGAGTGTGTGTTGTGAGTGTGACAGTGTGTGTGCGTGTCTGTGTGTGTGTTTGCAGGAAACCAGTCTGTATGCCTATAAGAAAAATTCGATGGGTGTTTGTGTGTGTTTCTTCTGTATGTGTGTGTCGGGACCACATTTGTGAATATGTTAGGGCAGTTCCAAGTGTTGATGGCTCTGCTGGAGACCCAGTGAGAGTGCTGTGTTGTGAGTGTGACAGTGTGTGTGTGTCTGTGTGTGTGTGTGTGTGTTTGGGGGAACCCCACAGTATATGCTTCTAAGAAAAAGTCGATGGGTGTTTGTGTGTGTTTCTTGTGTATGTGCGTGTCGGGACCACGTATGTGAGTATGTTGTGGCAGTTCCAAGTGCCAGTGTGAATGCTGTGTTGTGAGTGTGGCAGTGTGTGTTTCTGTGTGTGTTTGTGTTGGCGGGAAAATATTGTGTATGCCTGTAAGAATAAGTCGATGGATGTTTGTGTGAGTTTCATGTGTATGTGTGTGTCGCAACTACATTTGTCAATATGTTAGGGCAGTTCCAAGTGTTGATGGTTCTGCTGGATACCCATTGTGAGTGCTGTGTTGTAAGTGTGACTGTGTGTGTGTGTGTTCGCGGGAAACCGTTGTGTATGCCTGTAAGAAAAAGTCGATGGGTGTTTGTGTGTGTTTCTTGTGTATGTGTGTGTCGGTAAAACGTTTGTGAGTATGTTAGGGCAGTTCCAAGTGTTGATGGCTCTGCCGAGGCCCAGTGTGCGTACTGTGCTGTTAGTGTGACAGTGTGTGTGTGTGTGTGTGTGTGTGTGTTTTCCGGTAACCATTGTGTATGCCTGTATGAAAAAGTCGATCGGTGTATTTGTGTGTTCTTGCGTATTGTGTTTCAGATCCACATTTGTGAGTGTGTGACGGCAGTTCCAAGTGTTCATGAGTTTGCTGGATATACAGTGTGAGTGTGTGTTGTGAGTGTGACAGTGTGTGTGCGTGTCTGTGTGTGTGTTTGCAGGAAACCAGTCTGTATGCCTATAAGAAAAATTCGATGGGTGTTTGTGTGTGTTTCTTCTGTATGTGTGTGTCGGGACCACATTTGTGAATATGTTAGGGCAGTTCCAAGTGTTGATGGCTCTGCTGGAGACCCAGTGAGAGTGCTGTGTTGTGAGTGTGATAGTGTGTGTGTGTCTCTGTGTGTGTGTGTGTTTGGGGGAACCCCACAGTGTATGCTTCTAAGAAAAACTCGATGGGTGTTTGTGTGTGTTTCTTGTGTATGTGTGTTTCGGGACCACGTATGTGAGTATGTTGTGGCAGTTCCAAGTGCCAGTGTGAATGCTGTGTTGTGAGTGTGGCAGTGTGTGTTTATGTGTGTGTTTGTGTTGGCGGGAAAATATTGTGTATGCCTGTAAGAATAAGTCGATGGATGTTTGTGTGAGTTTCATGTGTATGTGTGTGTCGCGACCACATTTGTCAATATTTCAGGGCAGTTCTAAGTGTTGATGGTTCTGCTGGATACCCATTGTGAGTGCTGTGTTGTAAGTGTGACTGTGTGTGTGTGTGTTCACGGGAAACCTTTGTGTATGCCTGTAAGAAAAAGTCGATGGGTGTTTGTGTGTGTTTCTTGTGTATGTGTGTGACGGTAAAACGTTTCTGAGTATGTTAGGGCAGTTCCAAGTGTTGATGGCTCTGCCGAGGCCCAGTGTGCGTACTGTGCTGTTAGTGTGACAGTGTGTGTGTGTGTGTGTGTGTGTGTGTGTTTGGGGAAATCCCACTCTGTCTGCCTGTAACAAAATGTTGATGGGTGTTTGTGTGTGTTTCTTGTGTATGTGTGTGTCGGGACCACGTTTGATTGTATTTTAGGGCAGATTCAAGTGCCAGTGTGAATGCTGTGTTGTGAGTGTGATAGTGTGTGTGTGTGTGTGTTTGCGGAAACCATTGTGCATGACTGTAAGTAAAAGTCAATGGGAGTTTGTGTGTGTTTCTTGTGTATGTGTGTGTCGGGACCACGTTTGTGAGTATGTTAGGGCAGTTCCAACTGTTGATGGCTATGCCGGGGACCCAGTGTGAGTGCTGTGTTGTGCGTGTGATAGTGTGTGTGTGTGTTGTGTGTGTGTGTGTTTTGCTGGATAGCATTGTGTATGTCTGTAAGAAAAAGTCGTAGGGTGTTTTTGTGTGTTTCTTCTGCATGTGTGTTTCGGGACCACGTTTGTGAATATGTTAAGGTAATTCCAAGTGTTCATGGCTCTGCTGGAGATCCAATGTGAGTGCTCTGTCGTGAGTGTGACTTTTGTGTGTGTGTGTGTGTGTGTGTGTTTGCGGAAACCATTGTGCATGACTGTAAGTAAAAGTCAATGGGAGTTTGTGTGTGTTTCTTGTGTATGTGTGTGTCGGGACCACGTTTGTGAGTATGTTAGGGCAGTTCCAACTGTTGATGGCTATGCCGGGGACCCAGTGTGAGTGCTGTGTTGTGCGTGTGATAGTGTATGTGTGTGTGTGTGTGTGTGTGTGTGTTTTGCTGGATAGCATTGTGTATGTCTGTAAGAAAAAGTCGTAGGGTGTTTTTGTGTGTTTCTTCTGCATGTGTGTTTCGGGACCACGTTTGTGAATATGTTAAGGTAATTCCAAGTGTTCATGGCTCTGCTGGAGATCCAATGTGAGTGCTCTGTCGTGAGTGTGACTTTTGTGTGTGTGTGTGTGTGTGTGTGTGTTTGCAGGAAACCATTGTGTATGCCTGCAAGAAAAAGTCGATGGGTGTTTGTGTGTGTTATTTGTATATGTGTGTGTCAGGACCATGTTTGTGATTATGTTAAAGCAGTTCCAAGTGTTGACGGCTGTGTTGGAGACCCAGTGTGAGTGCTGTGTTGTGAGTGTGATAGTGTGTGTGTGTCTGTGTGTGTTTCAGAACCCCCTGTGTACGCCTGTAAGAAAAACTCAATGGGTGTTTGTGTGTGTTTCTTGTGTATGTGTGTGTCGGGAAAACGTTTGTGAGTATGTTAGGGCAGTTCCAAGTGTTGATGGCTCTGCCGAGGCCCAGTGTGAGTGCTGTGTTGCAAGTGTGACAGTGTGTGTGTGTGTGTGTGTGTTTTCCGGTAACCATTGTGTATGCCTGTATGAAAAAGTCGATGGGTGTATTTGTGTGTTCTTGCGTATTGTGTTTCAGATCCACATTTGTGAGTGTGTGAGGGCAGTTCCAAGTGTTCATGAGTTTGCTGGATATCCAGTGTGAGTGTGTGTTGTGAGTGTGACAGTGTGTGTGCGTGTCTGTGTGTGTGTTTGCAGGAAACCAGTCTGTATGCCTATAAGAAAAATTCGATGGGTGTTTGTGTGTGTTTCTTCTGTATGTGTGTGTCGGGACCACATTTTTGAATATGTTAGGGCAGTTCCAAGTGTTGATGGCTCTGCTGGAGACCCAGTGAGAGTGCTGTGTTGTGAGTGTGATAGTGTGTGTGTGTCTCTGTGTGTGTGTGTGTTTGGGGGAACCCCACAGTGTATGCTTCTAAGAAAAAGTCGATGGGTGTTTGTGTGTGTTTCTTGTGTATGTGTGTGTCGGGACCACGTATGTGAGTATGTTGTGGCAGTTCCAAGTGCCAGTGTGAATGCTGTGTTGTGAGTGTGGCAGTGTGTGTTTCTGTGTGTGTTTGTGTTGGCGGGAAAACATTGTGTATGCCTGTAAGAATAAGTCGATGGATGTTTGTGTGAGTTTCATGTGTATGTGTGTGTCGCGACCACATTTGTCAATATTTTAGGGCAGTTCCAAGTGTTGATGGTTCTGCTGGATACCCATTGTGAGTGCTGTGTTGTAGTGTGACTGTGTGTGTGTGTGTGTTCACGGGAAACCTTTGTGTATGCCTGTAAGAAAAAGTCGATGGGTGTTTGTGTGTGTTTCTTGTGTATGTGTGTGTCGGTAAAACGTTTCTGAGTATGTTAGGGCAGTTCCAAGTGTTGATGGCTCTGCCGAGGCCCAGTGTGCGTACTGTGCTGTTAGTGTGACAGTGTGTGTGTGTGTGTGTGTGTGTGTTTGGGGAAACCCCACTCTGTCTGCCTGTAACAAAATGTTGATGGGTGTTTGTGTGTGTTTCTTGTGTATGTGTGTGTCGGGACCACGTTTGTTTGTATGTTAGGGCAGATTCAAGTGCCAGTGTGAATGCTGTGTTGTGAGTGTGATAGTGTGTGTGTGTGTGTGTTTGCGGAAACCATTGTGCATGACTGTAAGTAAAAGTCAATGGGAGTTTGTGTGTTTCTTGTGTATGTGTGTGTCGGGACCATGTTTGTGAGTATGTTAGGGCAGTTCCAACTGTTGATGGCTATGCCGGGGACCCAGTGTTAGTGCTGTGTTGTGCGTGTGATAGTGTATGTGTGTGTGTGTGTGTGTGTGTGTGTTTTGCTGGATACCATTGTGTATGTCTGTAAGAAAATATCGTAGGGTGTTTTTGTGTTTCTTCTGCATGTGTGTTTCGGGACCACGTTTGTGAATATGTTCAGGTAATTCCAAGTGTTCATGGCTCTGCTGGAGATCCAATGTGAGTGCTCTGTCGTGAGTGTGACGTTTGTGTGTGTGTGTGTGTGTGTGTGTGTGTTTGCAGGAAACCATTGTGTATGCCTGCAAGAAAAAGTCGATGGGTGTTTGTGTGTGTTATTTGTATATGTGTGTGTTATTTGTATATGTGTGTGTCAGGACCATGTTTGTGATAATGTTAAAGCAGTTCCAAGTGTTGACGGCTGTGTTGGAGACCCAGTGTGAGTGCTGTGTTGTGAGTGTGATAGTGTGTGTGTGTCTGTGTGTGTTTCAGAACCCCCTGTGTACGCCTGTAAGAAAAACTCAATGGGTGTTTGTGTGTGTTTCTTGTGTATGTGTGTGTCGGGAAAACGTTTGTGAGTATGTTAGGGCAGTTCCAAGTGTTGATGGCTCTGCCGAGGCCCAGTGTGAGTGCTGTGTTGCGAGTGTGACAGTGTGTGTGTGTGTGTGTCTGTGTGTGTTTTCCGGTAACCATTGTGTATGCCTGTATGAAAAAGTCGATGGGTGTATTTGTGTGTTCTTGCGTATTGTGTTTCAGATCCACATTTGTGAGTGTGTTAGGGCAGTTCCAAGTGTTGATGGCTCTGCTGGATACGCACTGTGAGTGCTGTGTTGTGAGTGTGATAGTGTGTGTGCGTGTGTGTTTGCGGGGAACCATTGTGTACGCCTGTAAGAAAATGTCGATGGGTGTTTGTGTGTTTCTTGTGTATGTCTGTGTTGGAAACCGTTTGTGAGTATGTTAGGGCAGTTCCAACTGTTGATGGCTCTGCCGAGGCCCAGTGTGCGTACTGTGCTGTTAGTGTGACAGTGTGTGTGTGTGTGTGTGTATGTGTGTGTTTGGGGAAACCCCACTCTGTCTGCCTGTAACAAAATGTTGATGGGTGTTTGTGTGTGTTTCTTGTGTATGTGTGTGTTGGGACCACGTTTGATTGTATTTTAGGGCAGATTCAAGTGCCAGTGTGAATGCTGTGTTGTGAGTGTGATAGTGTGTGTGTGTGTGTGTTTGCGGAAACCATTGTGCATGACTGTAAGTAAAAGTCAATGGGAGTTTGTGTGTGTTTCTTGTGTATGTGTGTGTCGGGACCACGTTTGTGAGTATGTTAGGGCAGTTCCAACTGTTGATGGCTATGCCGGGGACCCAGTGTGAGTGCTGTGTTGTGCGTGTGATAGTGTATGTGTGTGTGTGTGTGTGTGTGTGTGTTTTGCTGGATAGCATTGTGTATGTCTGTAAGAAAAAGTCGTAGGGTGTTTTTGTGTGTTTCTTCTGCATGTGTGTTTCGGGACCACGTTTGTGAATATGTTAAGGTAATTCCAAGTGTTCATGGCTCTGCTGGAGATCCAATGTGAGTGCTCTGTCGTGAGTGTGACTTGTGTGTGTGTGTGTGTGTGTGTGTGTGTATGTTTGCAGGAAACCATTGTGTATGCCTGCAAGAAAAAGTCGATAGGTGTTTGTGTGTGTTATATGTATATGTGTGTGTCAGGACCATGTTTGTGATTATGTTAAAGCAGTTCCAAGTGTGCACGGCTGTGTTGGAGACCCAGTGTGAGTGCTGTGTTGTGAGTGTGATAGTGTGTGTGTGTCTGTGTGTGTTTCAGAACCCCCTGTGTACGCCTGTAAGAAAAATTTAATGGGTGTTTGTGTGTGTTTCTTGTGTATGTGTGTGTCGGGAAAACGTTTGTGAGTATGTTAGGGCAGTTCCAAGTGTTGATGGCTCTGCCGAGGCCCAGTGTGAGTGCTGTGTTGCAAGTGTGACAGTGTGTGTGTGTGTGTGACATGGGAAACCATTGTATATGCCTGTAAGAAAAATTCGATGGGTGTTTGTGTGTGTTTCTTGTGTGTGTATGTGTCGGGACCACGTTTGTGAGTATGTTAGGGCAGTTCCAAGTGTTGATGACTCTGCTGGGGACCCAGTGTGAGTGCTGTGTTGTGAGTGTGACTCTGTGTTAGTGTCTGTGTGTGTGTTTGTGTTGGGGAACCCCAGTGTGTATGCTTAAGAAAAATGGGATGGGTGTTTGTGTGTGTTACTTGTGTATGTGTGTGTCGGGACCACGTCTGTGAGTTAATTAGGGCAGTTCCAAGTGCCGATGGCACTGCCTGAGACCCAGTGTGAGTGCTGTGTTTGAGTGTGGTAGAGTGTGTGTTTGTGTGTGTGTTTCTGGGAAACCATTGTATGCCTGTAAGAAAAAGTCGATGTGTGTTTGTGTGTGTTTCTTGTGTATGTGTGTGTCGGGACTACGTTTGTGTGTATATAAGGGCCATTCCAAGTGCCAGTGTGAGTACACTGTTGTGAGGGTGATAGTGTGTGTGTGTGTGCTGTGTGTGTTTGCGGGAAACCATTGTATGCCTGTAAGAAAAAGTCGATGGGTGTTTGTGTGTGTTTCTTGTTTGTGTGTCCGGACAACGTTTGTGACTCTGTTAGGGCAGTTCCAAGTGTTGATGGCTCTACCGGGGACCCAGTGTGTGATGTGTTTGACTGTGATAGTGTTGTAGTGTGTGTGTGTGTGTTTTGAGGGAAACCATTGTATATGCCTGTAAAAAAGTCGATGGGTGTTTTTGTGTGTTTCTTAGGTATGTGTGTGTCGGGTTCACGTTTGTGGGTATGTTAGGGCAGTTCCAAGTGTGATGGCTCTGCTGGAGACCCAGTGTGAGTGCAGTGTTGTGAGTGTGATAGTGTGGTGTGTGTGTATGTGTGTGTTTGGTCATCCCACCGTGCATGCCTGTAAGAAAAGGTCGATGGGAGTTTGTGTGTGTGTCTTGTATATATGTGTCGGGACCACCTTTGTGAATACTTAGGGCAGTTCCAAGTGTTGATGGCTCTGCCAAGGTACAGAGTGAGTGCTGTGTTGTGAGTGTGAGAGTGTGTGTGTGTGTATGTGTTTTCAGGTAACCATTGTGTATGCCTGTATGAAAAAGTCGATGGGTGTATTTGTGTGTTCTTGCGTATTGTGTTTCAGATCCACATTTGTGAGTGTGTGAGGGCAGTTCCAAGTGTTCATGAGTTTGCTGGATATCCAGTGTGAGTGTGTGTTGTGAGTGTGACAGTGTGTGTGCGTGTCTGTGTGTGTTTGCAGGAAACCAGTCTGTATGCCTATAAGAAAAATTCCATGGGTGTTTGTGTGTGTTTCTTCTGTATGTGTGTGTCGGGACCACATTTGTGAATATGTTAGGGCAGTTCCAAGTGTTGATGGCTCTGCTGGAGACCCAGTGAGAGTGCTGTGTTGTGAGTGTGACAGTGTGTGTGTGTCTCTGTGTGTGTGTGTGTTTGGGGGAACCCCACAGTGTATGCTTCTAAGAAAAAGTCGATGGGTGTTTGTGTGTGTTTCTTGTGTATGTGTGTGTCGGGACCACGTATGTGAGTATGTTGTGGCAGTTCCAAGTGCCAGTGTGAATGCTGTGTTGTGAGTGTGGCAGTGTGTGTTTCTGTGTGTGTTTGTGTTGGCGGGAAACATTGTGTATGCCTGTAAGAATAAGTCGATGGATGTTTGTGTGAGTTTCATGTGTATGTGTGTGTCGCGACCACATTTGTCAATATTTTAGGGCAGTTCCAAGTGTTGATGGTTCTGCTGGATACCCATTGTGAGTGCTGTGTTGTAAGTGTGACTGTGTGTGTGTGTGTTCGCGGGAAACCGTTGTGTATGCCTGTAAGAAAAAGTCGATGGGTGTTTGTGTGTGTTTCTTGTGTATGTGTGTGTCGGGAAAACGTTTGTGAGTATGTTAGGGCAGTTCCAAGTGTTGATGGCTCTGCCGAGGCCCAGTGTGCGTACTGTGCTGTTAGTGTGACAGTGTGTGTGTGTGTGTGTGTGTGTTTGGGGAAACCCCACTCTGTCTGCCTGTAACAAAATGTTGATGGGTGTTTGTGTGTGTTTCTTGTGTATGTGTGTGTCGGGACCACGTTTGATTGTATTTTAGGGCAGATTCAAGTGCCAGTGTGAATGCTGTGTTGTGAGTGTGATAGTGTGTGTGTGTGTGTGTTTGCGGAAACCATTGTGCATGACTGTAAGTAAAAGTCAATGGGAGTTTGTGTGTGTTTCTTGTGTATGTGTGTGTCGGGACCACGTTTGTGAGTATGTTAGGGCAGTTCCAACTGTTGATGGCTATGCCGGGGACCCAGTGTGAGTGCTGTGTTGTGCGTGTGATAGTGTATGTGTGTGTGTGTGTGTGTGTGTGTGTTTTGCTGGATAGCATTGTGTATGTCTGTAAGAAAAAGTCGTAGGGTGTTTTTGTGTGTTTCTTCTGCATGTGTGTTTCGGGACCACGTTTGTGAATATGTTAAGGTAATTCCAAGTGTTCATGGCTCTGCTGGAGATCCAATGTGAGTGCTCTGTCGTGAGTGTGACTTTTGTGTGTGTGTGTGTGTGTGTGTGTTTGCAGGAAACCATTGTGTATGCCTGCAAGAAAAAGTCGATGGGTGTTTGTGTGTGTTATTTGTATATGTGTGTGTCAGGACCATGTTTGTGATTATGTTAAAGCAGTTCCAAGTGTTGACGGCTGTGTTGGAGACCCAGTGTGAGTGCTGTGTTGTGAGTGTGATAGTGTGTGTGTGTCTGTGTGTGTTTCAGAACCCCCTGTGTACGCCTGTAAGAAAAACTCAATGGGTGTTTGTGTGTGTTTCTTGTGTATGTGTGTGTCGGGAAAACGTTTGTGAGTATGTTAGGGCAGTTCCAAGTGTTGATGGCTCTGCCGAGGCCCAGTGTGAGTGCTGTGTTGCAAGTGTGACAGTGTGTGTGTGTGTGTTTTCCGGTAAACCATTGTGTATGCCTGTATGAAAAAGTCGATGGGTGTATTTGTGTGTTCTTGCGTATTGTGTTTCAGATCCACATTTGTGAGTGTGTGAGGGCAGTTCCAAGTGTTCATGAGTTTGCTGGATATCCAGTGTGAGTGTGTGTTGTGAGTGTGACAGTGTGTGTGCGTGTCTGTGTGTGTGTTTGCAGGAAACCAGTCTGTATGCCTATAAGAAAAATTCGATGGGTGTTTGTGTGTGTTTCTTCTGTATGTGTGTGTCGGGACCACATTTTTGAATATGTTAGGGCAGTTCCAAGTGTTGATGGCTCTGCTGGAGACCCAGTGAGAGTGCTGTGTTGTGAGTGTGATAGTGTGTGTGTGTCTCTGTGTGTGTGTGTGTTTGGGGGAACCCCACAGTGTATGCTTCTAAGAAAAAGTCGATGGGTGTTTGTGTGTGTTTCTTGTGTATGTGTGTGTCGGGACCACGTATGTGAGTATGTTGTGGCAGTTCCAAGTGCCAGTGTGAATGCTGTGTTGTGAGTGTGGCAGTGTGTGTTTCTGTGTGTGTTTGTGTTGGCGGGAAAACATTGTGTATGCCTGTAAGAATAAGTCGATGGATGTTTGTGTGAGTTTCATGTGTATGTGTGTGTCGCGACCACATTTGTCAATATTTTAGGGCAGTTCCAAGTGTTGATGGTTCTGCTGGATACCCATTGTGAGTGCTGTGTTGTAGTGTGACTGTGTGTGTGTGTGTGTTCACGGGAAACCTTTGTGTATGCCTGTAAGAAAAAGTCGATGGGTGTTTGTGTGTGTTTCTTGTGTATGTGTGTGTCGGTAAAACGTTTCTGAGTATGTTAGGGCAGTTCCAAGTGTTGATGGCTCTGCCGAGGCCCAGTGTGCGTACTGTGCTGTTAGTGTGACAGTGTGTGTGTGTGTGTGTGTGTGTGTTTGGGGAAACCCCACTCTGTCTGCCTGTAACAAAATGTTGATGGGTGTTTGTGTGTGTTTCTTGTGTATGTGTGTGTCGGGACCACGTTTGTTTGTATGTTAGGGCAGATTCAAGTGCCAGTGTGAATGCTGTGTTGTGAGTGTGATAGTGTGTGTGTGTGTGTGTTTGCGGAAACCATTGTGCATGACTGTAAGTAAAAGTCAATGGGAGTTTGTGTGTTTCTTGTGTATGTGTGTGTCGGGACCATGTTTGTGAGTATGTTAGGGCAGTTCCAACTGTTGATGGCTATGCCGGGGACCCAGTGTTAGTGCTGTGTTGTGCGTGTGATAGTGTATGTGTGTGTGTGTGTGTGTGTGTGTGTTTTGCTGGATACCATTGTGTATGTCTGTAAGAAAATATCGTAGGGTGTTTTTGTGTTTCTTCTGCATGTGTGTTTCGGGACCACGTTTGTGAATATGTTCAGGTAATTCCAAGTGTTCATGGCTCTGCTGGAGATCCAATGTGAGTGCTCTGTCGTGAGTGTGACGTTTGTGTGTGTGTGTGTGTGTGTGTGTTTGCAGGAAACCATTGTGTATGCCTGCAAGAAAAAGTCGATGGGTGTTTGTGTGTGTTATTTGTATATGTGTGTGTTATTTGTATATGTGTGTGTCAGGACCATGTTTGTGATAATGTTAAAGCAGTTCCAAGTGTTGACGGCTGTGTTGGAGACCCAGTGTGAGTGCTGTGTTGTGAGTGTGATAGTGTGTGTGTGTCTGTGTGTGTTTCAGAACCCCCTGTGTACGCCTGTAAGAAAAACTCAATGGGTGTTTGTGTGTGTTTCTTGTGTATGTGTGTGTCGGGAAAACGTTTGTGAGTATGTTAGGGCAGTTCCAAGTGTTGATGGCTCTGCCGAGGCCCAGTGTGAGTGCTGTGTTGCGAGTGTGACAGTGTGTGTGTGTGTGTGTCTGTGTGTGTTTTCCGGTAACCATTGTGTATGCCTGTATGAAAAAGTCGATGGGTGTATTTGTGTGTTCTTGCGTATTGTGTTTCAGATCCACATTTGTGAGTTTGTTAGGGCAGTTCCAAGTGTTGATGGCTCTGCTGGATACGCACTGTGAGTGCTGTGTTGTGAGTGTGATAGTGTGTGTGCGTGTGTGTTTGCGGGGAACCATTGTGTACGCCTGTAAGAAAATGTCGATGGGTGTTTGTGTGTTTCTTGTGTATGTCTGTGTTGGGAAACCGTTTGTGAGTATGTTAGGGCAGTTCCAACTGTTGATGGCTCTGCCGAGGCCCAGTGTGCGTACTGTGCTGTTAGTGTGACAGTGTGTGTGTGTGTGTGTGTGTATGTGTGTGTTTGGGGAAACCCCACTCTGTCTGCCTGTAACAAAATGTTGATGGGTGTTTGTGTGTGTTTCTTGTGTATGTGTGTGTTGGGACCACGTTTGATTGTATTTTAGGGCAGATTCAAGTGCCAGTGTGAATGCTGTGTTGTGAGTGTGATAGTGTGTGTGTGTGTGTTTGCGGAAACCATTGTGCATGACTGTAAGTAAAAGTCAATGGGAGTTTGTGTGTGTTTCTTGTGTATGTGTGTGTCGGGACCACGTTTGTGAGTATGTTAGGGCAGTTCCAACTGTTGATGGCTATGCCGGGGACCCAGTGTGAGTGCTGTGTTGTGCGTGTGATAGTGTATGTGTGTGTGTGTGTGTGTGTGTGTTTTGCTGGATAGCATTGTGTATGTCTGTAAGAAAAAGTCGTAGGGTGTTTTTGTGTGTTTCTTCTGCATGTGTGTTTCGGGACCACGTTTGTGAATATGTTAAGGTAATTCCAAGTGTTCATGGCTCTGCTGGAGATCCAATGTGAGTGCTCTGTCGTGAGTGTGACTTGTGTGTGTGTGTGTGTGTGTGTGTATGTTTGCAGGAAACCATTGTGTATGCCTGCAAGAAAAAGTCGATAGGTGTTTGTGTGTGTTATATGTATATGTGTGTGTCAGGACCATGTTTGTGATTATGTTAAAGCAGTTCCAAGTGTGCACGGCTGTGTTGGAGACCCAGTGTGAGTGCTGTGTTGTGAGTGTGATAGTGTGTGTGTGTCTGTGTGTGTTTCAGAACCCCCTGTGTACGCCTGTAAGAAAAATTTAATGGGTGTTTGTGTGTGTTTCTTGTGTATGTGTGTGTCGGGAAAACGTTTGTGAGTATGTTAGGGCAGTTCCAAGTGTTGATGGCTCTGCCGAGGCCCAGTGTGAGTGCTGTGTTGCAAGTGTGACAGTGTGTGTGTGTGTGTGTGTGTTTTCCGGTAACCATTGTGTATGCCTGTATGAAAAAGTCGATGGGTGTATTTGTGTGTTCTTGCGTATTGTGTTTCAGATCCACATTTCTGAGTGTGTGAGGGCAGTTCCAAGTGTTCATGAGTTTGCTGGATATCCAGTGTGAGTGTGTGTTGTGAGTGTGACAGTGTGTGTGCGTGTCTGTGTGTGTGTTTGCAGGAAACCAGTCTGTATGCCTATAAGAAAAATTCGATGGGTGTTTGTGTGTGTTTCTTCTGTATGTGTGTGTCGGGACCACATTTGTGAATATGTTAGGGCAGTTCCAAGTGTTGATGGCTCTGCTGGAGACCCAGTGAGAGTGCTGTGTTGTGAGTGTGACAGTGTGTGTGTGTCTGTGTGTGTGTGTGTGTGTTTGGGGGAACCCCACAGTATATGCTTCTAAGAAAAAGTCGATGGGTGTTTGTGTGTGTTTCTTGTGTATGTGCGTGTCGGGACCACGTATGTGAGTATGTTGTGGCAGTTCCAAGTGCCAGTGTGAATGCTGTGTTGTGAGTGTGGCAGTGTGTGTTTCTGTGTGTGTTTGTGTTGGCGGGAAAATATTGTGTATGCCTGTAAGAATAAGTCGATGGATGTTTGTGTGAGTTTCATGTGTATGTGTGTGTCGCAACTACATTTGTCAATATGTTAGGGCAGTTCCAAGTGTTGATGGTTCTGCTGGATACCCATTGTGAGTGCTGTGTTGTAAGTGTGACTGTGTGTGTGTGTGTTCGCGGGAAACCGTTGTGTATGCCTGTAAGAAAAAGTCGATGGGTGTTTGTGTGTGTTTCTTGTGTATGTGTGTGTCGGTAAAACGTTTGTGAGTATGTTAGGGCAGTTCCAAGTGTTGATGGCTCTGCCGAGGCCCAGTGTGCGTACTGTGCTGTTAGTGTGACAGTGTGTGTGTGTGTGTGTGTGTGTGTGTTTTCCGGTAACCATTGTGTATGCCTGTATGAAAAAGTCGATCGGTGTATTTGTGTGTTCTTGCGTATTGTGTTTCAGATCCACATTTGTGAGTGTGTGACGGCAGTTCCAAGTGTTCATGAGTTTGCTGGATATACAGTGTGAGTGTGTGTTGTGAGTGTGACAGTGTGTGTGCGTGTCTGTGTGTGTGTTTGCAGGAAACCAGTCTGTATGCCTATAAGAAAAATTCGATGGGTGTTTGTGTGTGTTTCTTCTGTATGTGTGTGTCGGGACCACATTTGTGAATATGTTAGGGCAGTTCCAAGTGTTGATGGCTCTGCTGGAGACCCAGTGAGAGTGCTGTGTTGTGAGTGTGATAGTGTGTGTGTGTCTCTGTGTGTGTGTGTGTTTGGGGGAACCCCACAGTGTATGCTTCTAAGAAAAACTCGATGGGTGTTTGTGTGTGTTTCTTGTGTATGTGTGTTTCGGGACCACGTATGTGAGTATGTTGTGGCAGTTCCAAGTGCCAGTGTGAATGCTGTGTTGTGAGTGTGGCAGTGTGTGTTTATGTGTGTGTTTGTGTTGGCGGGAAAATATTGTGTATGCCTGTAAGAATAAGTCGATGGATGTTTGTGTGAGTTTCATGTGTATGTGTGTGTCGCGACCACATTTGTCAATATTTCAGGGCAGTTCTAAGTGTTGATGGTTCTGCTGGATACCCATTGTGAGTGCTGTGTTGTAAGTGTGACTGTGTGTGTGTGTGTTCACGGGAAACCTTTGTGTATGCCTGTAAGAAAAAGTCGATGGGTGTTTGTGTGTGTTTCTTGTGTATGTGTGTGACGGTAAAACGTTTCTGAGTATGTTAGGGCAGTTCCAAGTGTTGATGGCTCTGCCGAGGCCCAGTGTGCGTACTGTGCTGTTAGTGTGACAGTGTGTGTGTGTGTGTGTGTGTGTGTGTGTTTGGGGAAATCCCACTCTGTCTGCCTGTAACAAAATGTTGATGGGTGTTTGTGTGTGTTTCTTGTGTATGTGTGTGTCGGGACCACGTTTGATTGTATTTTAGGGCAGATTCAAGTGCCAGTGTGAATGCTGTGTTGTGAGTGTGATAGTGTGTGTGTGTGTGTGTTTGCGGAAACCATTGTGCATGACTGTAAGTAAAAGTCAATGGGAGTTTGTGTGTGTTTCTTGTGTATGTGTGTGTCGGGACCACGTTTGTGAGTATGTTAGGGCAGTTCCAACTGTTGATGGCTATGCCGGGGACCCAGTGTGAGTGCTGTGTTGTGCGTGTGATAGTGTGTGTGTGTGTTGTGTGTGTGTGTGTTTTGCTGGATAGCATTGTGTATGTCTGTAAGAAAAAGTCGTAGGGTGTTTTTGTGTGTTTCTTCTGCATGTGTGTTTCGGGACCACGTTTGTGAATATGTTAAGGTAATTCCAAGTGTTCATGGCTCTGCTGGAGATCCAATGTGAGTGCTCTGTCGTGAGTGTGACTTTTGTGTGTGTGTGTGTGTGTGTGTGTTTGCGGAAACCATTGTGCATGACTGTAAGTAAAAGTCAATGGGAGTTTGTGTGTGTTTCTTGTGTATGTGTGTGTCGGGACCACGTTTGTGAGTATGTTAGGGCAGTTCCAACTGTTGATGGCTATGCCGGGGACCCAGTGTGAGTGCTGTGTTGTGCGTGTGATAGTGTATGTGTGTGTGTGTGTGTGTGTGTGTGTTTTGCTGGATAGCATTGTGTATGTCTGTAAGAAAAAGTCGTAGGGTGTTTTTGTGTGTTTCTTCTGCATGTGTGTTTCGGGACCACGTTTGTGAATATGTTAAGGTAATTCCAAGTGTTCATGGCTCTGCTGGAGATCCAATGTGAGTGCTCTGTCGTGAGTGTGACTTTTGTGTGTGTGTGTGTGTGTGTGTGTGTTTGCAGGAAACCATTGTGTATGCCTGCAAGAAAAAGTCGATGGGTGTTTGTGTGTGTTATTTGTATATGTGTGTGTCAGGACCATGTTTGTGATTATGTTAAAGCAGTTCCAAGTGTTGACGGCTGTGTTGGAGACCCAGTGTGAGTGCTGTGTTGTGAGTGTGATAGTGTGTGTGTGTCTGTGTGTGTTTCAGAACCCCCTGTGTACGCCTGTAAGAAAAACTCAATGGGTGTTTGTGTGTGTTTCTTGTGTATGTGTGTGTCGGGAAAACGTTTGTGAGTATGTTAGGGCAGTTCCAAGTGTTGATGGCTCTGCCGAGGCCCAGTGTGAGTGCTGTGTTGCAAGTGTGACAGTGTGTGTGTGTGTGTGTGTGTTTTCCGGTAACCATTGTGTATGCCTGTATGAAAAAGTCGATGGGTGTATTTGTGTGTTCTTGCGTATTGTGTTTCAGATCCACATTTGTGAGTGTGTGAGGGCAGTTCCAAGTGTTCATGAGTTTGCTGGATATCCAGTGTGAGTGTGTGTTGTGAGTGTGACAGTGTGTGTGCGTGTCTGTGTGTGTGTTTGCAGGAAACCAGTCTGTATGCCTATAAGAAAAATTCGATGGGTGTTTGTGTGTGTTTCTTCTGTATGTGTGTGTCGGGACCACATTTTTGAATATGTTAGGGCAGTTCCAAGTGTTGATGGCTCTGCTGGAGACCCAGTGAGAGTGCTGTGTTGTGAGTGTGATAGTGTGTGTGTGTCTCTGTGTGTGTGTGTGTTTGGGGGAACCCCACAGTGTATGCTTCTAAGAAAAAGTCGATGGGTGTTTGTGTGTGTTTCTTGTGTATGTGTGTGTCGGGACCACGTATGTGAGTATGTTGTGGCAGTTCCAAGTGCCAGTGTGAATGCTGTGTTGTGAGTGTGGCAGTGTGTGTTTCTGTGTGTGTTTGTGTTGGCGGGAAAACATTGTGTATGCCTGTAAGAATAAGTCGATGGATGTTTGTGTGAGTTTCATGTGTATGTGTGTGTCGCGACCACATTTGTCAATATTTTAGGGCAGTTCCAAGTGTTGATGGTTCTGCTGGATACCCATTGTGAGTGCTGTGTTGTAGTGTGACTGTGTGTGTGTGTGTGTTCACGGGAAACCTTTGTGTATGCCTGTAAGAAAAAGTCGATGGGTGTTTGTGTGTGTTTCTTGTGTATGTGTGTGTCGGTAAAACGTTTCTGAGTATGTTAGGGCAGTTCCAAGTGTTGATGGCTCTGCCGAGGCCCAGTGTGCGTACTGTGCTGTTAGTGTGACAGTGTGTGTGTGTGTGTGTGTGTGTGTTTGGGGAAACCCCACTCTGTCTGCCTGTAACAAAATGTTGATGGGTGTTTGTGTGTGTTTCTTGTGTATGTGTGTGTCGGGACCACGTTTGTTTGTATGTTAGGGCAGATTCAAGTGCCAGTGTGAATGCTGTGTTGTGAGTGTGATAGTGTGTGTGTGTGTGTGTTTGCGGAAACCATTGTGCATGACTGTAAGTAAAAGTCAATGGGAGTTTGTGTGTTTCTTGTGTATGTGTGTGTCGGGACCATGTTTGTGAGTATGTTAGGGCAGTTCCAACTGTTGATGGCTATGCCGGGGACCCAGTGTTAGTGCTGTGTTGTGCGTGTGATAGTGTATGTGTGTGTGTGTGTGTGTGTGTGTGTTTTGCTGGATACCATTGTGTATGTCTGTAAGAAAATATCGTAGGGTGTTTTTGTGTTTCTTCTGCATGTGTGTTTCGGGACCACGTTTGTGAATATGTTCAGGTAATTCCAAGTGTTCATGGCTCTGCTGGAGATCCAATGTGAGTGCTCTGTCGTGAGTGTGACGTTTGTGTGTGTGTGTGTGTGTGTGTGTGTGTTTGCAGGAAACCATTGTGTATGCCTGCAAGAAAAAGTCGATGGGTGTTTGTGTGTGTTATTTGTATATGTGTGTGTTATTTGTATATGTGTGTGTCAGGACCATGTTTGTGATAATGTTAAAGCAGTTCCAAGTGTTGACGGCTGTGTTGGAGACCCAGTGTGAGTGCTGTGTTGTGAGTGTGATAGTGTGTGTGTGTCTGTGTGTGTTTCAGAACCCCCTGTGTACGCCTGTAAGAAAAACTCAATGGGTGTTTGTGTGTGTTTCTTGTGTATGTGTGTGTCGGGAAAACGTTTGTGAGTATGTTAGGGCAGTTCCAAGTGTTGATGGCTCTGCCGAGGCCCAGTGTGAGTGCTGTGTTGCGAGTGTGACAGTGTGTGTGTGTGTGTGTCTGTGTGTGTTTTCCGGTAACCATTGTGTATGCCTGTATGAAAAAGTCGATGGGTGTATTTGTGTGTTCTTGCGTATTGTGTTTCAGATCCACATTTGTGAGTGTGTTAGGGCAGTTCCAAGTGTTGATGGCTCTGCTGGATACGCACTGTGAGTGCTGTGTTGTGAGTGTGATAGTGTGTGTGCGTGTGTGTTTGCGGGGAACCATTGTGTACGCCTGTAAGAAAATGTCGATGGGTGTTTGTGTGTTTCTTGTGTATGTCTGTGTTGGAAACCGTTTGTGAGTATGTTAGGGCAGTTCCAACTGTTGATGGCTCTGCCGAGGCCCAGTGTGCGTACTGTGCTGTTAGTGTGACAGTGTGTGTGTGTGTGTGTGTGTATGTGTGTGTTTGGGGAAACCCCACTCTGTCTGCCTGTAACAAAATGTTGATGGGTGTTTGTGTGTGTTTCTTGTGTATGTGTGTGTTGGGACCACGTTTGATTGTATTTTAGGGCAGATTCAAGTGCCAGTGTGAATGCTGTGTTGTGAGTGTGATAGTGTGTGTGTGTGTGTGTTTGCGGAAACCATTGTGCATGACTGTAAGTAAAAGTCAATGGGAGTTTGTGTGTGTTTCTTGTGTATGTGTGTGTCGGGACCACGTTTGTGAGTATGTTAGGGCAGTTCCAACTGTTGATGGCTATGCCGGGGACCCAGTGTGAGTGCTGTGTTGTGCGTGTGATAGTGTATGTGTGTGTGTGTGTGTGTGTGTGTGTTTTGCTGGATAGCATTGTGTATGTCTGTAAGAAAAAGTCGTAGGGTGTTTTTGTGTGTTTCTTCTGCATGTGTGTTTCGGGACCACGTTTGTGAATATGTTAAGGTAATTCCAAGTGTTCATGGCTCTGCTGGAGATCCAATGTGAGTGCTCTGTCGTGAGTGTGACTTGTGTGTGTGTGTGTGTGTGTGTGTGTGTATGTTTGCAGGAAACCATTGTGTATGCCTGCAAGAAAAAGTCGATAGGTGTTTGTGTGTGTTATATGTATATGTGTGTGTCAGGACCATGTTTGTGATTATGTTAAAGCAGTTCCAAGTGTGCACGGCTGTGTTGGAGACCCAGTGTGAGTGCTGTGTTGTGAGTGTGATAGTGTGTGTGTGTCTGTGTGTGTTTCAGAACCCCCTGTGTACGCCTGTAAGAAAAATTTAATGGGTGTTTGTGTGTGTTTCTTGTGTATGTGTGTGTCGGGAAAACGTTTGTGAGTATGTTAGGGCAGTTCCAAGTGTTGATGGCTCTGCCGAGGCCCAGTGTGAGTGCTGTGTTGCAAGTGTGACAGTGTGTGTGTGTGTGTGTGTGTTTTCCGGTAACCATTGTGTATGCCTGTATGAAAAAGTCGATGGGTGTATTTGTGTGTTCTTGCGTATTGTGTTTCAGATCCACATTTGTGAGTGTGTGAGGGCAGTTCCAAGTGTTCATGAGTTTGCTGGATATCCAGTGTGAGTGTGTGTTGTGAGTGTGACAGTGTGTGTGCGTGTCTGTGTGTGTGTTTGCAGGAAACCAGTCTGTATGCCTATAAGAAAAATTCGATGGGTGTTTGTGTGTGTTTCTTCTGTATGTGTGTGTCGGGACCACATTTGTGAATATGTTAGGGCAGTTCCAAGTGTTGATGGCTCTGCTGGAGACCCAGTGAGAGTGCTGTGTTGTGAGTGTGACAGTGTGTGTGTGTCTGTGTGTGTGTGTGTGTGTTTGGGGGAACCCCACAGTATATGCTTCTAAGAAAAAGTCGATGGGTGTTTGTGTGTGTTTCTTGTGTATGTGCGTGTCGGGACCACGTATGTGAGTATGTTGTGGCAGTTCCAAGTGCCAGTGTGAATGCTGTGTTGTGAGTGTGGCAGTGTGTGTTTCTGTGTGTGTTTGTGTTGGCGGGAAAATATTGTGTATGCCTGTAAGAATAAGTCGATGGATGTTTGTGTGAGTTTCATGTGTATGTGTGTGTCGCAACTACATTTGTCAATATGTTAGGGCAGTTCCAAGTGTTGATGGTTCTGCTGGATACCCATTGTGAGTGCTGTGTTGTAAGTGTGACTGTGTGTGTGTGTGTTCGCGGGAAACCGTTGTGTATGCCTGTAAGAAAAAGTCGATGGGTGTTTGTGTGTGTTTCTTGTGTATGTGTGTGTCGGTAAAACGTTTGTGAGTATGTTAGGGCAGTTCCAAGTGTTGATGGCTCTGCCGAGGCCCAGTGTGCGTACTGTGCTGTTAGTGTGACAGTGTGTGTGTGTGTGTGTGTGTGTGTGTGTGTTTTCCGGTAACCATTGTGTATGCCTGTATGAAAAAGTCGATCGGTGTATTTGTGTGTTCTTGCGTATTGTGTTTCAGATCCACATTTGTGAGTGTGTGACGGCAGTTCCAAGTGTTCATGAGTTTGCTGGATATACAGTGTGAGTGTGTGTTGTGAGTGTGACAGTGTGTGTGCGTGTCTGTGTGTGTGTTTGCAGGAAACCAGTCTGTATGCCTATAAGAAAAATTCGATGGGTGTTTGTGTGTGTTTCTTCTGTATGTGTGTGTCGGGACCACATTTGTGAATATGTTAGGGCAGTTCCAAGTGTTGATGGCTCTGCTGGAGACCCAGTGAGAGTGCTGTGTTGTGAGTGTGATAGTGTGTGTGTGTCTCTGTGTGTGTGTGTGTTTGGGGGAACCCCACAGTGTATGCTTCTAAGAAAAACTCGATGGGTGTTTGTGTGTGTTTCTTGTGTATGTGTGTTTCGGGACCACGTATGTGAGTATGTTGTGGCAGTTCCAAGTGCCAGTGTGAATGCTGTGTTGTGAGTGTGGCAGTGTGTGTTTATGTGTGTGTTTGTGTTGGCGGGAAAATATTGTGTATGCCTGTAAGAATAAGTCGATGGATGTTTCTGTGAGTTTCATGTGTATGTGTGTGTCGCGACCACATTTGTCAATATTTCAGGGCAGTTCTAAGTGTTGATGGTTCTGCTGGATACCCATTGTGAGTGCTGTGTTGTAAGTGTGACTGTGTGTGTGTGTGTTCACGGGAAACCTTTGTGTATGCCTGTAAGAAAAAGTCGATGGGTGTTTGTGTGTGTTTCTTGTGTATGTGTGTGACGGTAAAACGTTTCTGAGTATGTTAGGGCAGTTCCAAGTGTTGATGGCTCTGCCGAGGCCCAGTGTGCGTACTGTGCTGTTAGTGTGACAGTGTGTGTGTGTGTGTGTGTGTGTGTGTTTGGGGAAATCCCACTCTGTCTGCCTGTAACAAAATGTTGATGGGTGTTTGTGTGTGTTTCTTGTGTATGTGTGTGTCGGGACCACGTTTGATTGTATTTTAGGGCAGATTCAAGTGCCAGTGTGAATGCTGTGTTGTGAGTGTGATAGTGTGTGTGTGTGTGTGTGTTTGCGGAAACCATTGTGCATGACTGTAAGTAAAAGTCAATGGGAGTTTGTGTGTGTTTCTTGTGTATGTGTGTGTCGGGACCACGTTTGTGAGTATGTTAGGGCAGTTCCAACTGTTGATGGCTATGCCGGGGACCCAGTGTGAGTGCTGTGTTGTGCGTGTGATAGTGTGTGTGTGTGTTGTGTGTGTGTGTGTTTTGCTGGATAGCATTGTGTATGTCTGTAAGAAAAAGTCGTAGGGTGTTTTTGTGTGTTTCTTCTGCATGTGTGTTTCGGGACCACGTTTGTGAATATGTTAAGGTAATTCCAAGTGTTCATGGCTCTGCTGGAGATCCAATGTGAGTGCTCTGTCGTGAGTGTGACTTTTGTGTGTGTGTGTGTGTGTGTGTTTGCAGGAAACCATTGTGTATGCCTGCAAGAAAAAGTCGATGTTTGTTTGTGTGTGTTATTTGTATATGTGTGTGTCAGGACCATGTTTGTGATTATGTTAAAGCAGTTCCAAGTGTTGACAGCTGTGTTGAAGACCCAGTGTGAGTGCTGTGTTGTGAGTGTGATAGTGTGTGTGTGTCTGTGTGTGTTTCAGAACCCCCTGTGTACGCCTGTAAGAAAAACTCAATGGGTGTTTGTGTGTGTTTCTTGTGTATGTGTGTGTCGGGAAAACGTTTGTGAGTATGTTAGGGCAGTTCCAAGTGTTGATGGCTCTGCCGAGGCCCAGTGTGAGTGCTGTGTTGCGAGTGTGACAGTGTGTGTGTGTGTGTGTGTTTTCCGGTAACCATTGTGCATGCCTGTATGAAAAAGTCGATGGGTGTATTTGTGTGTTCTTGCGTATTGTGTTTCAGATCCACATTTGTGAGTGTGTGAGGGCAGTTCCAAGTGTTCATGAGTTTGTTGTATATCCAGTGTGAGTGTGTGTTGTGAGTGTGACAGTGTGTGTGCGTGTCTGTGTGTGTTTGCAGGAAACCAGTCTGTATGCCTATAAGAAAAATTCCATGGGTGTTTGTGTGTGTTTCTTCTGTATGTGTGTGTCGGGACCACATTTGTGATTATGTTAGGGCAGTTCCAAGTGTTCATGAGTTTGCTGGATATCCAGTGTGAGTGTGTGTTGTGAGTGTGACAGTGTGTGTGCGTGTCTGTGTGTGTGTTTGCAGGAAACCAGTCTGTATGCCTATAAGAAAAATTCGTGGGTGTTTGTGTGTGTTTCTTCTGTATGTGTGTGTCGGGACCACATTTGTGAATATGTTAGGGCAGTTCCAAGTGTTGATGGCTCTGCTGGAGACCCAGTGAGAGTGCTGTGTTGTGAGTGTGACAGTGTGTGTGTGTCTGTGTGTCTGTGTGTGTGTTTGGGGGAACCGCACAGTGTATACTTTTAAGAAAAAGTCGATGGGTGTTTGTGTGTGTTTCTTGTGTATGTGTGTGTCGGGACCATGTATGTGAGTATGTTGTGGCAGTTCCAAGTGCCAGTGTGAATGCTGTGTTGTGAGTGTGGCAGTGTGTGTTTCTGTGTGTGTTTGTGTTGGCGGGAAAACATTGTGTATGCCTGTAAGAATAAGTCGATGGATGTTTGTGTGAGTTTCATGTATATGTGTGTGTCGCGACCACATTTGTCAATATTTTAGGGCAGTTCCAAGTGTTGATGGTTCTGCTGGATACCCATTGTGAGTGCTGTGTTGTAAGTGTGAATGTGTGTGTGTGTGTTCGCGGGAAACCGTTGTGTATGCCTGTAAGAAAAAGTCGATGGGTGTTTGTGTGTGTTTCTTGTGTATGTGTGTGTCGGTAAAACGTTTCTGAGTATGTTAGGGCAGTTCCAAGTGTTGATGGCTCTGCCGAGGCCCAGTGTGCATACTGTGCTGTTAGTGTGACAGTGTGTGTGTGTGTGTGTGTGTGTGTGTGTGTTTGGGGAAACCCCACTCTGTCTGCCTGTAACAAAATGTTGATGGGTGTTTGTGTGTGTTTCTTGTTTATGTGTGTGTTGGGACCACGTTTGATTGTATGTTAGGGCAGATTCAATTGCCACTGTGAATGCTGTGTTGTGAGTGTGATAGTGTGTGTGTGTGTGTGTTTGCGGAAACCATTGTGCATGACTGTAAGTAAAAGTCAATGGGAGTTTGTGTGTTTCTTGTGTATGTGTGTGTCGGGACCACGTTTGTGAGTATGTTAGGGCAGTTCCAACTGTTGATGGCTATGCCGGGGACCCAGTGTGAGTGCTGTGTTGTGCGTGTGATAGTGTATGTGTGTGTGTGTGTGTGTGCGTGTGTTTTGCTGGATACCATTGTGTATGTGTGTAAGAAAAAGTCGTAGGTTGTTTTTGTGTGTTTCTTCTGCATGTGTGTTTCGGGACCACGTTTGTGAATATGTTAAGGTAATTCCAAGTGTTCATGGCTCTGCTGGAGATTCAATGTGAGTGCTCTGTCGTGAGTGTGACTTTTGTGTGTGTGTGTGTGTGTGTGTTTGCAGGAAACCATTTTGTATGCCTGCAAGAAAAAGTCGATGGGTGTTTGTGTGTGTTATTTGTATATGTGTGTGTCAGGACAATGTTTGTGATAATGTTAAAGCAGTTCCAAGTGTTGACAGCTGTGTTGGAGACCCAGTGTGAGTGCTGTGTTGTGAGTGTGATAGTGTGTGTGTGTCTGTGTGTGTTTCAGAACCCCCTGTGTATGCGTGTAAGAAAAATTTAATGGGTATTTGTGTGTGTTTCTTGTGTATGTGTGTGTCGGGAAAACGTTTGTGAGTATGTTAGGGCAGTTCCAAGTGTTGATGGCTCTGTCGAGGCCCAGTGTGAGTGCTGTGTTGCGAGTGTGACAGTGTGTGTGTGTGTGTGTGTGTTTTCGGGTAACCATTGTGCATGCCTGTATGAAAAAGTCGATGGGTGTATTTGTGTGTTTTTGCGTATTGTGTTTCAGATCCACATTTGTGAGTGTGTGAGGGCAGTTCCAAGTGTTGATGGCTCTGCTGGATACGCACTGTGAGTGCTGTGTTGTGAGTGTGATAGTGTGTGTGCGTGTGTGTTTGCGGGAAACCATTGTGTACGCCTGTAAGAAAATGTCGATGGGTGTTTGTGTGTTTCTTGTGTATGTCTGTGTTGGGAAAACGTTTGTGAGTATGTTAGGGCAGTTCCAAGTGCTGATGTCTCTGCCAAGGTACAGTGTGAGTGCTGTGTTGTGAGTGTGAGAGTGTGTGTGTGTGTGTGTGTGTGTTTTCGGGTAACCATTGTGTATGCCTGTATGAAAAAGTCGATGGGTGTATTTGTGTGTTCTTGCGTATTGTGTTTCAGATCCACATTTGTGAGTGTGTGAGGGCAGTTCCAAGTGTTCATGAGTTTGCTGGATATCTAGTGTGAGTGTGTGTTGTGAGTGTGACAGTGTGTGTGCGTGTCTGTGTGTGTGTTTGCAGGAAACCAGTCTGTATGCCTATAAGAAAAATTCCATGGGTGTTTGTGTGTGTGTCTTCTGTATGTGTGTGTCGGGACCACATTTGTGAATATGTTAGGGCAGTTCCAAGTGTTGATGGCTCTGCTGGAGACCCAGTGAGAGTGCTGTGTTGTGAGTGTGACAGTGTGTGTGTGTCTGTGTGTGTGTGTGTGTTTGGGGGAACCCCACAGTGTATGCTTGTAAGAAAAAGTCGATGGGTGTTTGTGTGTTTCTTCTGTATGTGTGTGTCGGGACCACGTATGTGAGTATGTTGTGGTAGTTCCAAGTGCCAGTGTGAATGCTGTGTTGTGAGTGTGGCAGTGTGTGTTTCTGTGTGTGTTTGTGTTGGCGGGAAAACATTGTGTATGCCTGTAAGAATAAGGCGATGGATGTTTGTGTGAGTTTCATGTGTATGTGTGTGTCGCGACCACATTTGTCAATATTTTAGGGCAGTTCCAAGTGTTGATGGTTCTGCTGGATACCCATTGTGAGTGCTGTGTTGTAAGTGTGACTGTGTGTGTGTGTGTTCGCGGGAAACCGTTGTGTATGCCTGTAAGAAAAAGTCGATGGGTGTTTGTGTGTGTTTCTTGTGTATGTGTGTGTCGGTAAAACATTTGTGAGTATGTTAGGGCAGTTCCAAGTGTTGATGGCTCTGCCGAGGCCCAGTGTGCGTACTGTGCTATTAGTGTGACAGTGTGTGTGTGTGTGTGTGTGTGTGTGTGTGTGTTTGGGGAAACCCCACTCTGTCTGCCTGTAACAAAATGTTGATGGGTGTTTGTGTGTGTTTCTTGTGTATGTGTGTGTCGGGACCACGTTTGTTTGTATGTTAGGGCAGATTCAAGTGCCAGTGTGAATGCTGTGTTGTGAGTGTGATAGTGTGTGTGTGTGTGTGTGTTTGCGGAAACCATTGTGCATGACTGTAAGTAAAAGTCAATGGGAGTTTGTGTGTTTCTTGTGTATGTGTGTGTCGGGACCATGTTTGTGAGTATGTTAGGGCAGTTCCAACTGTTGATGGCTATGCCGGGGACCCAGTGTTAGTGCTGTGTTGTGCGTGTGATAGTGTATGTGTGTGTGTGTGTGTGTGTGTGTTTTGCTGGATACCATTGTGTATGTCTGTAAGAAAATATCGTAGGGTGTTTTTGTGTGTTTCTCCTGCATGTGTGTTTCGGGACCACGTTTGTGAATATGTTCAGGTAATTCCAAGTGTTCATGGCTCTGCTGGAGATCCAATGTGAGTGCTCTGTCGTGAGTGTGACGTTTGTGTGTGTGTGTGTGTGTGTGTGTTTGCAGGAAACCATTGTGTATGCCTGCAAGAAAAAGTCGATGGGTGTTTGTGTGTGTTATTTGTATATGTGTGTGTTATTTGTATATGTGTGTGTCAGGACCATGTTTGTGATAATGTTAAAGCAGTTCCAAGTGTTGACGGCTGTGTTGGAGACCCAGTGTGAGTGCTGTGTTGTGAGTGTGATAGTGTGTGTGTGTCTGTGTGTGTTTCAGAACCCCCAGTGTACGCCTGTAAGAAAAACTCAATGGGTGTTTGTGTGTGTTTCTTGTGTATGTGTGTGTCGGGAAAACGTTTGTGAGTATGTTAGGGCAGTTCCAAGTGTTGATGGCTCTGCCGAGGCCCAGTGTGAGTGCTGTGTTGCGAGTGTGACAGTGTGTGTGTGTGTGTGTCTGTGTGTGTTTTCCGGTAACCATTGTGTATGCCTGTATGAAAAAGTCGATGGGTGTATTTCTGTGTTCTTGCGTATTGTGTTTCAGATCCACATTTGTGAGTGTGTGAGGGCAGTTCCAAGTGTTGATGGCTCTGCTGGATACGCACTGTGAGTGCTGTGTTGTGAGTGTGATAGTGTGTGTGCGTGTGTGTTTGCGGGAAACCATTGTGTACGCCTGTAAGAAAATGTCGATGGGTGTTTGTGTGTTTCTTGTGTATGTCTGTGTTGGGAAACCGTTTGTGAGTATGTTAGGGCAGTTCCAACTGTTGATGGCTCTGCCGAGGCCCAGTGTGCGTACTGTGCTGTTAGTGTGACAGTGTGTGTGTGTGTGTGTGTGTATGTGTGTGTTTGGGGAAACCCCACTCTGTCTGCCTGTAACAAAATGTTGATGGGTGTTTGTGTGTGTTTCTTGTGTATGTGTGTGTTGGGACCACGTTTGATTGTATTTTAGGGCAGATTCAAGTGCCAGTGTGAATGCTGTGTTGTGAGTGTGATAGTGTGTGTGTGTGTGTGTTTGCGGAAACCATTGTGCATGACTGTAAGTAAAAGTCAATGGGAGTTTGTGTGTGTTTCTTGTGTATGTGTGTGTCGGGACCACGTTTGTGAGTATGTTAGGGCAGTTCCAACTGTTGATGGCTATGCCGGGGACCCAGTGTGAGTGCTGTGTTGTGCGTGTGATAGTGTATGTGTGTGTGTGTGTGTGTGTGTGTTTTGCTGGATACCATTGTGTATGTCTGTAAGAAAAAGTCGTAGGGTGTTTTTGTGTGTTTCTTCTGCATGTGTGTTTCGGGACCACGTTTGTGAATATGTTAAGGTAATTCCAAGTGTTCATGGCTCTGCTGGAGATCCAATGTGAGTGCTCTGTCGTGAGTGTGACTTGTGTGTGTGTGTGTGTGTGTGTGTATGTTTGCAGGAAACCATTGTGTATGCCTGCAAGAAAAAGTCGATAGGTGTTTGTGTGTGTTATATGTATATGTGTGTGTCAGGACCATGTTTGTGATTATGTTAAAGCAGTTCCAAGTGTGCACGGCTGTGTTGGAGACCCAGTGTGAGTGCTGTGTTGTGAGTGTGATAGTGTGTGTGTGTCTGTGTGTGTTTCAGAACCCCCTGTGTACGCCTGTAAGAAAAATTCAATGGGTGTTTGTGTGTGTTTCTTGTGTATGTGTGTGTCGGGAAAACGTTTGTGAGTATGTTAGGGCAGTTCCAAGTGTTGATGGCTCTGCCGAGGCCCAGTGTGAGTGCTGTGTTGCAAGTGTGACAGTGTGTGTGTGTGTGTGTGTGTGTGTTTTCCGGTAACCATTGTGTATGCCTGTATGAAAAAGTCGATGGGTGTATTTGTGTGTTCTTGCGTATTGTGTTTCAGATCCACATTTGTGAGTGTGTGAGGGCAGTTCCAAGTGTTCATGAGTTTGCTGGATATCCAGTGTGAGTGTGTGTTGTGAGTGTGACAGTGTGTGTGCGTGTCTGTGTGTGTGTTTGCAGGAAACCAGTCTGTATGCCTATAAGAAAAATTCGATGGGTGTTTGTGTGTGTTTCTTCTGTATGTGTGTGTCGGGACCACATTTGTGAATATGTTAGGGCAGTTCCAAGTGTTGATGGCTCTGCTGGAGACCCAGTGAGAGTGCTGTGTTGTGAGTGTGACAGTGTGTGTGTGTCTGTGTGTGTGTGTGTGTGTTTGGGGGAACCCCACAGTATATGCTTCTAAGAAAAAGTCGATGGGTGTTTGTGTGTGTTTCTTGTGTATGTGCGTGTCGGGACCACGTATGTGAGTATGTTGTGGCAGTTCCAAGTGCCAGTGTGAATGCTGTGTTGTGAGTGTGGCAGTGTGTGTTTCTGTGTGTGTTTGTGTTGGCGGGAAAATATTGTGTATGCCTGTAAGAATAAGTCGATGGATGTTTGTGTGAGTTTCATGTGTATGTGTGTGTCGCAACTACATTTGTCAATATGTTAGGGCAGTTCCAAGTGTTGATGGTTCTGCTGGATACCCATTGTGAGTGCTGTGTTGTAAGTGTGACTGTGTGTGTGTGTGTTCGCGGGAAACCGTTGTGTATGCCTGTAAGAAAAAGTCGATGGGTGTTTGTGTGTGTTTCTTGTGTATGTGTGTGTCGGTAAAACGTTTGTGAGTATGTTATGGCAGTTCCAAGTGTTGATGGCTCTGCCGAGGCCCAGTGTGCGTACTGTGCTGTTAGTGTGACAGTGTGTGTGTGTGTGTGTGTGTGTGTTTTCCGGTAACCATTGTGTATGCCTGTATGAAAAAGTCGATCGGTGTATTTGTGTGTTCTTGCGTATTGTGTTTCAGATCCACATTTGTGAGTGTGTGACGGCAGTTCCAAGTGTTCATGAGTTTGCTGGATATCCACTGTGAGTGTGTGTTGTGAGTGTGACAGTGTGTGTGCATGTCTGTGTGTGTGTTTGCAGGAAACCAGTCTGTATGCCTATAAGAAAAATTCGATGGGTGTTTGTGTGTGTTTCTTCTGTATGTGTGTGTCGGGACCACATTTGTGAATATGTTAGGGCAGTTCCAAGTGTTGATGGCTCTGCTGGAGACCCAGTGAGAGTGCTGGGTTGTGAGTGTGATAGTGTGTGTGTGTCTCTGTGTGTGTGTGTGTTTGGGGGAACCCCACAGTGTATGCTTCTAAGAAAAACTCGATGGGTGTTTGTGTGTGTTTCTTGTGTATGTGTGTGTCGGGACCACGTATGTGAGTATGTTGTGGCAGTTCCAAGTGCCAGTGTGAATGCTGTGTTGTGAGTGTGGCAGTGTGTGTTTATGTGTGTGTTTGTGTTGGCGGGAAAATATTGTGTATGCCTGTAAGAATAAGTCGATGGATGTTTGTGTGAGTTTCATGTGTATGTGTGTGTCGCGACCACATTTGTCAATATTTCAGGGCAGTTCTAAGTGTTGATGGTTCTGCTGGATACCCATTGTGAGTGCTGTGTTGTAAGTGTGACTGTGTGTGTGTGTGTTCACGGGAAACCTTTGTGTATGCCTGTAAGAAAAAGTCGATGGGTGTTTGTGTGTGTTTCTTGTGTATGTGTGTGACGGTAAAACGTTTCTGAGTATGTTAGGGCAGTTCCAAGTGTTGATGGCTCTGCCGAGGCCCAGTGTGCGTACTGTGCTGTTAGTGTGAACAGTGTGTGTGTGTGTGTGTGTGTGTGTGTGTGTTTGGGGAAATCCCACTCTGTCTGCCTGTAACAAAATGTTGATGGGTGTTTGTGTGTGTTTCTTGTGTATGTGTGTGTCGGGACCACGTTTGATTGTATTTTAGGGCAGATTCAAGTGCCAGTGTGAATGCTGTGTTGTGAGTGTGATAGTGTGTGTGTGTGTGTGTTTGCGGAAACCATTGTGCATGACTGTAAGTAAAAGTCAATGGGAGTTTGTGTGTGTTTCTTGTGTATGTGTGTGTCGGGACCACGTTTGTGAGTATGTTAGGGCAGTTCCAACTGTTGATGGCTATGCCGGGGACCCAGTGTGAGTGCTGTGTTGTGCGTGTGATAGTGTATGTGTGTGTGTGTGTGTGTGTGTGTGTTTTGCTGGATAGCATTGTGTATGTCTGTAAGAAAAAGTCGTAGGGTGTTTTTGTGTGTTTCTTCTGCATGTGTGTTTCGGGACCACGTTTGTGAATATGTTAAGGTAATTCCAAGTGTTCATGGCTCTGCTGGAGATCCAATGTGAGTGCTCTGTCGTGAGTGTGACTTTTGTGTGTGTGTGTGTGTGTGTGTGTTTGCAGGAAACCATTGTGTATGCCTGCAAGAAAAAGTCGATGTTTGTTTGTGTGTGTTATTTGTATATGTGTGTGTCAGGACCATGTTTGTGATTATGTTAAAGCAGTTCCAAGTGTTGACGGCCCTGTTGGAGACCCAGTGTGAGTGCGGTGTTGTGAGTGTGATAGTGTGTGTGTGTCTGTGTGTGTTTCAGAACCCCCTGTGTACGCCTGTAAGAAAAACTCAATGGGTGTTTGTGTGTGTTTCTTGTGTATGTGTGTGTCGGGAAAACGTTTGTGAGTATGTTAGGGCAGTTCCAAGTGTTGATGGCTCTGCCGAGGCCCAGTGTGAGTGCTGTGTTGCGAGTGTGACAGTGTGTGTGTGTGTGTGTGTTTTCCGGTAACCATTGTGCATGCCTGTATGAAAAAGTCGATGGGTGTATTTGTGTGTTCTTGCGTATTGTGTTTCAGATCCACATTTGTGAGTGTGTGAGGGCAGTTCCAAGTGTTCATGAGTTTGTTGTATATCCAGTGTGAGTGTGTGTTGTGAGTGTGACAGTGTGTGTGCGTGTCTGTGTGTGTGTTTGCAGGAAACCAGTCTGTATGCCTATAAGAAAAATTCGATGGGTGTTTGTGTGTGTGTCTTCTGTATGTGTGTGTCGGGACCACATTTGTGATTATGTTAGGGCAGTTCCAAGTGTTCATGAGTTTGCTGGATATCCAGTGTGAGTGTGTGTTGTGAGTGTGACAGTGTGTGTGCGTGTCTGTGTGTGTGTTTGCAGGAAACCAGTCTGTATGCCTATAAGAAAAATTCGATGGGTGTTTGTGTGTGTTTCTTCTGTATGTGTGTGTCGGGACCACATTTGTGAATATGTTAGGGCAGTTCCAAGTGTTGATGGCTCTGCTGGAGACCCAGTGAGAGTGCTGTGTTGTGAGTGTGACAGTGTGTGTGTGTCTGTGTGTCTGTGTGTGTGTTTGGTGGACCCGCACAGTGTATACTTTTAAGAAAAAGTCGATGGGTGTTTGTGTGTGTTTCTTGTGTATGTGTGTGTCGGGACCATGTATGTGAGTATGTTGTGGCAGTTCCAAGTGCCAGTGTGAATGCTGTGTTGTGAGTGTGGCAGTGTGTGTTTCTGTGTGTGTTTGTGTTGGCGGGAAAACATTGTGTATGCCTGTAAGAATAAGTCGATGGATGTTTGTGTGAGTTTCATGTATATGTGTGTGTCGCGACCACATTTGTCAATATTTTAGGGCAGTTCCAAGTGTTGATGGTTCTGCTGGATACCCATTGTGAGTGCTGTGTTGTAAGTGTGAATGTGTGTGTGTGTGTTCGCGGGAAACCGTTGTGTATGCCTGTAAGAAAAAGTCGATGGGTGTTTGTGTGTGTTTCTTGTGTATGTGTGTGTCGGTAAAACGTTTCTGAGTATGTTAGGGCAGTTCCAAGTGTTGATGGCTCTGCCGAGGCCCAGTGTGCATACTGTGCTGTTAGTGTGACAGTGTGTGTGTGTGTGTGTGTGTGTGTGTGTTTGGGGAAACCCCACTCTGTCTGCCTGTAACAAAATGTTGATGGGTGTTTGTGTGTGTTTCTTGTTTATGTGTGTGTTGGGACCACGTTTGATTGTATGTTAGGGCAGATTCAAGTGCCACTGTGAATGCTGTGTTGTGAGTGTGATAGTGTGTGTGTGTGTGTTTGCGGAAACCATTGTGCATGACTGTAAGTAAAAGTCAATGGGAGTTTGTGTGTTTCTTGTGTATGTGTGTGTCGGGACCACGTTTGTGAGTATGTTAGGGCAGTTCCAACTGTTGATGGCTATGCCGGGGACCCAGTGTGAGTGCTGTGTTGTGCGTCTGATAGTGTATGTGTGTGTGTGTGTGTGTGTGCGTGTGTTTTGCTGGATACCATTGTGTATGTCTGTAAGAAAAAGTCGTAGGTTGTTTTTGTGTGTTTCTTCTGCATGTGTGTTTCGGGACCACGTTTGTGAATATGTTAAGGTAATTCCAAGTGTTCATGGCTCTGCTGGAGATCCAATGTGAGTGCTCTGTCGTGAGTGTGACTTTTGTGTGTGTGTGTGTGTGTGTGTTTGCAGGAAACCATTTTGTATGCCTGCAAGAAAAAGTCGATGGGTGTTTGTGTGTGTTATTTGTATATGTGTGTGTCAGGACAATGTTTGTGATAATGTTAAAGCAGTTCCAAGTGTTGACAGCTGTGTTGGAGACCCAGTGTGAGTGCTGTGTTGTGAGTGTGATAGTGTGTGTGTGTCTGTGTGTGTTTCAGAACCCCCTGTGTATGCCTGTAAGAAAAATTTAATGGGTATTTGTGTGTGTTTCTTGTGTATGTGTGTGTCGGGAAAACGTTTGTGAGTATGTTAGGGCAGTTCCAAGTGTTGATGGCTCTGTCGAGGCCCAGTGTGAGTGCTGTGTTGCGAGTGTGACAGTGTGTGTGTGTGTGTGTGTGTTTTCGGGTAACCATTGTGCATGCCTGTATGAAAAAGTCGATGGGTGTATTTGTGTGTTCTTGCGTATTGTGTTTCAGATCCACATTTGTGAGTGTGTGAGGGCAGTTCCAAGTGTTGATGGCTCTGCTGGATACGCACTGTGAGTGCTGTGTTGTGAGTGTGATAGTGTGTGTGCGTGTGTGTTTGCGGGAAACCATTGTGTACGCCTGTAAGAAAATGTCGATGGGTGTTTGTGTGTTTCTTGTGTATGTCTGTGTTGGGAAAACGTTTGTGAGTATGTTAGGGCAGTTCCAAGTGCTGATGTCTCTGCCGAGGTACAGTGTGAGTGCTGTGTTGTGAGTGTGAGAGTGTGTGTGTGTGTGTGTTTTCGGGTAACCATTGTGTATGCCTGTATGAAAAAGTCGATGGGTGTATTTGTGTGTTCTTGCGTATTGTGTTTCAGATCCACATTTGTGAGTGTGTGAGGGCAGTTCCAAGTGTTCATGAGTTTGCTGGATATCTAGTGTGAGTGTGTGTTGTGAGTGTGACAGTGTGTGTGCGTGTCTGTGTGTGTGTTTGCAGGAAACCAGTCTGTATGCCTATAAGAAAAATTCCATGGGTGTTTGTGTGTGTGTCTTCTGTATGTGTGTGTCGGGACCACATTTGTGAATATGTTAGGGCAGTTCCAAGTGTTGATGGCTCTGCTGGACACCCAGTGAGAGTGCTGTGTTGTGAGTGTGACAGTGTGTGTGTGTTTGTGTGTGTGTGTGTGTTTGGGGGAACCCCACAGTGTATGCTTGTAAGAAAAAGTCGATGGGTGTTTGTGTGTTTCTTCTGTATGTGTGTGTCGGGACCACGTATGTGAGTATGTTGTGGTAGTTCCAAGTGCCAGTGTGAATGCTGTGTTGTGAGTGTGGCAGTGTGTGTTTCTGTGTGTGTTTGTGTTGGCGGGAAAACATTGTGTATGCCTGTAAGAATAAGGCGATGGATGTTTGTGTGAGTTTCATGTGTATGTGTGTGTCGGGACCACATTTGTCAATATTTTAGGGCAGTTCCAAGTGTTGATGGTTCTGCTGGATACCCATTGTGAGTGCTGTGTTGTAAGTGTGACTGTGTGTGTGTGTGTTCGCGGGAAACCGTTGTGTATGCCTGTAAGAAAAAGTCGATGGGTGTTTGTGTGTGTTTCTTGTGTATGTGTGTGTCGGTAAAACATTTGTGAGTATGTTAGGGCAGTTCCAAGTGTTGATGGCTCTGCCGAGGCCCAGTATGCGTACTGTGCTATTAGTGTGACAGTGTGTGTGTGTGTGTGTGTGTGTGTGTTTGGGGAAACCCCACTCTGTCTGCCTGTAACAAAATGTTGATGGGTGTTTGTGTGTGTTTCTTGTGTATGTGTGTGTCGGGACCACGTTTGTTTGTATGTTAGGGCAGATTCAAGTGCCAGTGTGAATGATGTGTTGTGAGTGTGATAGTGTGTGTGTGTGTGTGTTTGCGGAAACCATTGTGCATGACTGTAAGTAAAAGTCAATGGGAGTTTGTGTGTGTTTCTTGTGTATGTGTGTGTCGGGACCACGTTTGTGAGTATGTTAGGGCAGTTCCAACTGTTGATGGCTATGCTGGGGACCCAGTGTGAGTGCTGTGTTGTGCGTGTGATAGTGTATTTGTGTGTGTGTGTGTGTGTGTGTTCCGGTAACCATTGTGTATGCCTGTATGAAAAAGTCGATGGGTGTATTTGTGTGTTCTTGCGTATTGTGTTTCAGATCCACATTTGTGAGTGTGTGAGGGCAGTTCCAAGTGTTCATGAGTTTGCTGGATATCCAGTGTGAGTGTGTGTTGTGAGTGTGACAGTGTGTGTGCGTGTCTGTGTGTGTGTTTGCAGCAAACCAGTCTGTATGCCTTTAAAAAAAATTCGATGGGTGTTTGTGTGTGTTTCTTCTGTATGTGTGTGTCGGGACCACATTTGTGAATATGTTAGGGCAGTTCCAAGTGTTGATGGCTCTGCTGGAGACCCAGTGAGAGTGCTGTGTTGTGAGTGTGATAGTGTGTGTGTGTCTCTGTGTGTGTGTGTGTTTGGGGGAACCCCACAGTGTATGCTTCTAAGAAAAAGTCGATGGGTGTTTGTGTGTGTTTCTTGTGTATGTGTGTGTCGGGACCACGTATGTGAGTATGTTGTGGCAGTTCCAAGTGCCAGTGTGAATGCTGTGTTGTGAGTGTGGCAGTGTGTGTTTTTGTGTGTGTTTGTGTTGGCGGGAAAACATTGTGTATGCCTGTAAGAATAAGTCGATGGATGTTTGTGTGAGTTTCATGTGTATGTGTGTGTCGCGACCACATTTGTCAATATTTTAGGGCAGTTCCAAGTGTTGATGGTTCTGCTGGATACCCATTGTGAGTGCTGTGTTGTAAGTGAGACTGTGTGTGTGTGTGTTCGCGGGAAACCGTTGTGTATGCCTGTAAGAAAAAGTCGATGGGTGTTTGTGTGTGTTTCTTGTGTATGTGTGTGTCGGGAAAACGTTTGTGAGTATGTTAGGGCAGTTCCAAGTGTTGATGGCTCTGCGAGGGCCCAGTGTGCGTACTGTGCTGTTAGTGTGACAGTGTGTGTCTGTGTGTGTGTGCGTGTTTGGGGGAACCCCACAGTGTATGCTTCTAAGAAAAAGTCGATGGGTGTTTGTGTGTGTTTCTTGTGTATGTGTGTGTCGGGACCACGTTTGTTTGTATGTTAGGGCAGATTCAAGTGCCAGTGTGAATGCTGTGTTGTGAGTGTGATAGTGTGTGTGTGTGTGTGTTTGCGGAAACCATTGTGCATGACTGTAAGTAAAAGTCAATGGGAGTTTGTGTGTGTTTCTTGTGTATGAGTGCGTCGGTAAAACGTTTGTGAGTATGTTAGGGCAGTTCCAAGTGTTGATGGCTCTGCCGAGGCCCAGTGTGCGTACTGTGCTGTTAGTGTGACAGTGTGTGTGTGTGTGTGTGTGTGTGTGTTTGGGGAAACCCCACTCTGTCTGCCTGTAACAAAATGTTGATGGGTGTTTGTGTGTGTTTCTTCTGTATGTGTGTGTCGGGACCACGTTTGTTTGTATGTTAGGGCAGATTCAAGTGCCAGTGTGAATGCTGTGTTGTGAGTGTGATAGTGTGTGTGTGTGTGTGTTTGCGGAAACCATTGTGCATGACTGTAAGTAAAAGTCAATGGGAGTTTGTGTGTTTCTTGTGTATATGTGTGTCGGGACCACGTTTGTGAGTATGTTAGGGCAGTTCCAACTGTTGATGGCTATGCTGGGGACCCATTGTGAGTGCTTTGTTGTGCGTGTGATAGTGTATGTGTGTGTGTGGGTGTGTGTGTGTTTTGCTGGATACCATTGTGTATGTCTGTAAGAAAAAGTCGTAGGGTGTTTTTGTGTGTTTCTTCTGCATGTGTGTTTCGGGACCACGTTTGTGAATATGTTAAGGTAATTCCAAGTGTTCATGGCTCTGCTGGAGATCCAATGTGAGTGCTCTGTCGTGAGTGTGACTTTTGTGTGTGTGTGTGTGTGTGTGTGTTTGCAGGAAACCATTGTGTATGCCTGCAAGAAAAAGTCGATGTTTGTTTGTGTGTGTTATTTGTATATGTGTGTGTCAGGACCATGTTTGTGATTATGTTAAAGCAGTTCCAAGTGTTGACGGCCGTGTTGGAGACCCAGTGTGAGTGCGGTGTTGTGAGTGTGATAGTGTGTGTGTGTCTGTGTGTGTTTCAGAACCCCCTGTGTACGCCTGTAAGAAAAACTCAATGGGTGTTTGTGTGTGTTTCTTGTGTATGTGTGTGTCGGGAAAACGTTTGTGAGTATGTTAGGGCAGTTCCAAGTGTTGATGGCTCTGCCGAGGCCCAGTGTGAGTGCTGTGTTGCGAGTGTGACAGTGTGTGTGTGTGTGTGTGTTTTCCGGTAACCATTGTGCATGCCTGTATGAAAAAGTCGATGGGTGTATTTGTGTGTTCTTGCGTATTGTGTTTCAGATCCACATTTGTGAGTGTGTGAGGGCAGTTCCAAGTGTTCATGAGTTTGTTGTATATCCAGTGTGAGTGTGTGTTGTGAGTGTGACAGTGTGTGTGCGTGTCTGTGTGTGTGTTTGCAGGAAACCAGTCTGTATGCCTATAAGAAAAATTCGATGGGTGTTTGTGTGTGTTTCTTCTGTATGTGTGTGTCGGGACCACATTTGTGAATATGTTAGGGCAGTTCCAAGTGTTGATGGCTCTGCTGGAGACCCAGTGAGAGTGCTGTGTTGTGAGTGTGACAGTGTGTGTGTGTCTGTGTGTCTGTGTGTGTGTTTGGGGGAACCGCACAGTGTATACTTTTAAGAAAAAGTCGATGGGTGTTTGTGTGTGTTTCTTGTGTATGTGTGTGTCGGGACCATGTATGTGAGTATGTTGTGGCAGTTCCAAGTGCCAGTGTGAATGCTGTGTTGTGAGTGTGGCAGTGTGTGTTTCTGTGTGTGTTTGTGTTGGCGGGAAAACATTGTGTATGCCTGTAAGAATAAGTCGATGGATGTTTGTGTGAGTTTCATGTATATGTGTGTGTCGCGACCACATTTGTCAATATTTTAGGGCAGTTCCAAGTGTTGAAGGTTCTGCTGGATACCCATTGTGAGTGCTGTGTTGTAAGTGTGAATGTGTGTGTGTGTGTTCGCGGGAAACCGTTGTGTATGCCTGTAAGAAAAAGTCGATGGGTGTTTGTGTGTGTTTCTTGTGTATGTGTGTGTCGGTAAAACGTTTCTGAGTATGTTAGGGCAGTTCCAAGTGTTGATGGCTCTGCCGAGGCCCAGTGTGCATACTGTGCTGTTAGTGTGACAGTGTGTGTGTGTGTGTGTGTGTGTGTGTGTGTTTGGGGAAACCCCACTCTGTCTGCCTGTAACAAAATGTTGATGGGTGTTTGTGTGTGTTTCTTGTTTATGTGTGTGTTGGGACCACGTTTGATTGTATGTTAGGGCAGATTCAAGTGCCACTGTGAATGCTGTGTTGTGAGTGTGATAGTGTGTGTGTGTGTGTTTGCGGAAACCATTGTGCATGACTGTAAGTAAAAGTCAATGGGAGTTTGTGTGTTTCTTGTGTATGTGTGTGTCGGGACCACGTTTGTGAGTATGTTAGGGCAGTTCCAACTGTTGATGGCTATGCCGGGGACCCAGTGTGAGTGCTGTGTTGTGCGTGTGATAGTGTATGTGTGTGTCTGTGTGTGTGCGTGTGTTTTGCTGGATACCATTGTGTATGTCTGTAAGAAAAAGTCGTAGGTTGTTTTTGTGTGTTTCTTCTGCATGTGTGTTTCGGGACCACGTTTGTGAATATGTTAAGGTAATTCCAAGTGTTCATGGCTCTGCTGGAGATCCAATGTGAGTGCTCTGTCGTGAGTGTGACTTTTGTGTGTGTGTGTGTGTGTGTGTTTGCAGGAAACCATTTTGTATGCCTGCAAGAAAAAGTCGATGGGTGTTTGTGTGTGTTATTTGTATATGTGTGTGTCAGGACAATGTTTGTGATTATGTTAAAGCAGTTCCAAGTGTTGACAGCTGTGTTGGAGACCCAGTGTGAGTGCTGTGTTGTGAGTGTGATAGTGTGTGTGTGTCTGTGTGTGTTTCAGAACCCCCTGTGTATGCCTGTAAGAAAAATTTAATGGGTATTTGTGTGTGTTTCTTGTGTATGTGTGTGTCGGGAAAACGTTTGTGAGTATGTTAGGGCAGTTCCAAGTGTTGATGGCTCTGTCGAGGCCCAGTGTGAGTGCTGTGTTGCGAGTGTGACAGTGTGTGTGTGTGTGTGTGTGTGTGTGTTTTCGGGTAACCATTGTGCATGCCTGTATGAAAAAGTCGATGGGTGTATTTGTGTGTTCTTGCGTATTGTGTTTCAGATCCACATTTGTGAGTGTGTGAGGGCAGTTCCAAGTGTTGATGGCTCTGCTGGATACGCACTGTGAGTACTGTGTTGTGAGTGTGATAGTGTGTGTGCGTGTGTGTTTGCGGGAAACCATTGTGTACGCCTGTAAGAAAATGTCGATGGGTGTTTGTGTGTTTCTTGTGTATGTCTGTGTTGGGAAAACGTTTGTGAGTATGTTAGGGCAGTTCCAAGTGCTGATGTCTCTGCCGAGGTACAGTGTGAGTGCTGTGTTGTGAGTGTGAGAGTGTGTGTGTGTGTGTGTGTGTGTGTGTTTTCGGGTAACCATTGTGTATGCCTGTATGAAAAAGTCGATGGGTGTATTTGTGTGTTCTTGCGTATTGTGTTTCAGATCCACATTTGTGAGTGTGTGAGGGCAGTTCCAAGTGTTCATGAGTTTGCTGGATATCTAGTGTGAGTGTGTGTTGTGAGTGTGACAGTGTGTGTGCGTGTCTGTGTGTGTGTTTGCAGGAAACCAGTCTGTATGCCTATAAGAAAAATTCCATGGGTGTTTGTGTGTGTGTCTTCTGTATGTGTGTGTCGGGACCACATTTGTGAATATGTTAGGGCAGTTCCAAGTGTTGATGGCTCTGCTGGAGACCCAGTGAGAGTGCTGTGTTGTGAGTGTGACAGTGTGTGTGTGTTTGTGTGTGTGTGTGTGTTTGGGGGAACCCCACAGTGTATGCTTCTAAGAAAAAGTCGATGGGTGTTTGTGTGTTTCTTCTGTATGTGTGTGTCGGGACCACGTATGTGAGTATGTTGTGGTAGTTCCAAGTGTCAGTGTGAATGCTGTGTTGTGAGTGTGGCAGTGTGTGTTTCTGTGTGTGTTTGTGTTGGCGGGAAAACATTGTGTATGCCTGTAAGAATAAGGCGATGGATGTTTGTGTGAGTTTCATGTGTATGTGTGTGTCGGGACCACATTTGTCAATATTTTAGGGCAGTTCCAAGTGTTGATGGTTCTGCTGGATACCCATTGTGAGTGCTGTGTTGTAAGTGTGACTGTGTGTGTGTGTGTTCGCGGGAAACCGTTGTGTATGCCTGTAAGAAAAAGTCGATGGGTGTTTGTGTGTGTTTCTTGTGTATGTGTGTGTCGGTAAAACATTTGTGAGTATGTTAGGGCAGTTCCAAGTGTTGATGGCTCTGCCGAGGCCCAGTATGCGTACTGTGCTATTAGTGTGACAGTGTGTGTGTGTGTGTGTGTGTGTGTGTGTGTGTTTGGGGAAACCCCACTCTGTCTGCCTGTAACAAAATGTTGATGGGTGTTTGTGTGTGTTTCTTGTGTATGTGTGTGTCGGGACCACGTTTGTTTGTATGTTAGGGCAGATTCAAGTGCCAGTGTGAATGCTGTGTTGTGAGTGTGATAGTGTGTGTGTGTGTGTGTTTGCGGAAACCATTGTGCATGACTGTAAGTAAAAGTCAATGGGAGTTTGTGTGTGTTTCTTGTGTATGTGTGTGTCGGGACCACGTTTGTGAGTATGTTAGGGCAGTTCCAACTGTTGATGGCTATGCTGGGGACCCAGTGTGAGTGCTGTGTTGTGCGTGTGATAGTGTATGTGTGTGTGTGTGTGTGTTTTGCTGGATACCATTGTGTATGTCTGTAAGAAAAAGTCGTAGGGTGTTTTTGTGTGTTTCTTCTGCATGTGTGTTTCGGGACCACGTTTGTGAATATGTTAAGGTAATTCCAAGTGTTCATGGCTCTGCTGGAGATCCAATGTGAGTGCTCTGTCGTGAGTGTGACTTTTGTGTGTGTGTGTGTGTGTGTGTTTGCAGGAAACCATTTTGTATGCCTGCAAGAAAAAGTCGATGGGTGTTTGTGTGTGTTATTTGTATATGTGTGTGTCAGGACAATGTTTGTGATAATGTTAAAGCAGTTCCAAGTGTTGACAGCTGTGTTGGAGACCCAGTGTGAGTGCTGTGTTGTGAGTGTGATAGTGTGTGTGTGTCTGTGTGTGTTTCAGAACCCCCTGTGTATGCCTGTAAGAAAAATTTAATGGGTATTTGTGTGTGTTTCTTGTGTATGTGTGTGTCGGGAAAACGTTTGTGAGTATGTTAGGGCAGTTCCAAGTGTTGATGGCTCTGTCGAGGCCCAGTGTGAGTGCTGTGTTGCGAGTGTGACAGTGTGTGTGTGTGTGTGTGTGTGTGTTTTCGGGTAACCATTGTGCATGCCTGTATGAAAAAGTCGATGGGTGTATTTGTGTGTTCTTGCGTATTGTGTTTCAGATCCACATTTGTGAGTGTGTGAGGGCAGTTCCAAGTGTTGATGGCTCTGCTGGATACGCACTGTGAGTGCTGTGTTGTGAGTGTGATAGTGTGTGTGCGTGTGTGTTTGCGGGAAACCATTGTGTACGCCTGTAAGAAAATGTCGATGGGTGTTTGTGTGTTTCTTGTGTATGTCTGTGTTGGGAAAACGTTTGTGAGTATGTTAGGGCAGTTCCAAGTGCTGATGTCTCTGCCGAGGTACAGTGTGAGTGCTGTGTTGTGAGTGTGAGAGTGTGTGTGTGTGTGTGTGTGTGTGTTTTCGGGTAACCATTGTGTATGCCTGTATGAAAAAGTCGATGGGTGTATTTGTGTGTTCTTGCGTATTGTGTTTCAGATCCACATTTGTGAGTGTGTGAGGGCAGTTCCAAGTGTTCATGAGTTTGCTGGATATCTAGTGTGAGTGTGTGTTGTGAGTTTGACAGTGTGTGTGCGTGTCTGTGTGTGTGTTTGCAGGAAACCAGTCTGTATGCCTATAAGAAAAATTCGATGGGTGTTTGTGTGTGTGTCTTCTGTATGTGTGTATCGGGACCACATTTGTGAATATGTTAGGGCAGTTCCAAGTGTTGATGGCTCTGCTGGAGACCCAGTGAGAGTGCTGTGTTGTGAGTGTGACAGTGTGTGTGTGTTTGTGTGTGTGTGTGTGTTTGGGGGAACCCCACAGTGTATGCTTGTAAGAAAAAGTCGATGGGTGTTTGTGTGTTTCTTCTGTATGTGTGTGTCGGGACCACGTATGTGAGTATGTTGTGGTAGTTCCAAGTGTCAGTGTGAATGCTGTGTTGTGAGTGTGGCAGTGTGTGTTTCTGTGTGTGTTTGTGTTGGCGGGAAAACATTGTGTATGCCTGTAAGAATAAGGCGATGGATGTTTGTGTGAGTTTCATGTGTATGTGTGTGTCGGGACCACATTTGTCAATATTTTAGGGCAGTTCCAAGTGTTGATGGTTCTGCTGGATACCCATTGTGAGTGCTGTGTTGTAAGTGTGACTGTGTGTGTGTGTGTTCGCGGGAAACCGTTGTGTATGCCTGTAAGAAAAAGTCGATGGGTGTTTGTGTGTGTTTCTTGTGTATGTGTGTGTCGGTAAAACATTTGTGAGTATGTTAGGGCAGTTCCAAGTGTTGATGGCTCTGCCGAGGCCCAGTATGCGTACTGTGCTATTAGTGTGACAGTGTGTGTGTGTGTGTGTGTGTGTGTGTTTGGGGAAACCCCACTCTGTCTGCCTGTAACAAAATGTTGATGGGTGTTTGTGTGTGTTTCTTGTGTATGTGTGTGTCGGGACCACGTTTGTTTGTATGTTAGGGCAGATTCAAGTGCCAGTGTGAATGCTGTGTTGTGAGTGTGATAGTGTGTGTGTGTGTGTGTTTGCGGAAACCATTGTGCATGACTGTAAGTAAAAGTCAATGGGAGTTTGTGTGTGTTTCTTGTGTATGTGTGTGTCGGGACCACGTTTGTGAGTATGTTAGGGCAGTTCCAACTGTTGATGGCTATGCTGGGGACCCAGTGTGAGTGCTGTGTTGTGCGTGTGATAGTGTATGTGTGTGTGTGTGTGTGTTTTGCTGGATACCATTGTGTATGTCTGTAAGAAAAAGTCGTAGGGTGTTTTTGTGTGTTTCTTCTGCATGTGTGTTTCGGGACCACGTTTGTGAATATGTTAAGGTAATTCCAAGTGTTCATGGCTCTGCTGGAGATCCAATGTGAGTGCTCTGTCGTGAGTGTGACTTTTGTGTGTGTGTGTGTGTGTGTGTTTGCAGGAAACCATTGTGTATGCCTGCAAGAAAAAGTCGATGGGTGTTTGTGTGTGTTATTTGTACATGTGTGTGTCAGGACCATGTTTGTGATAATGTTAAAGCAGTTCCAAGTGTTGACGGCTGTGTTGGAGATCCAGTGTGAGTGCTGTGTTGTGAGTGTGATAGTGTGTGTGTGTCTGTGTGTGTTTCAGAACCCCCTGTGTACGCCTGTAAGAAAAACTCAATGGGTGTTTGTGTGTGTTTCTTGTGTATGTGTGTGTCGGGAAAACGTTTGTGAGTATGTTAGGGCAGTTCCAAGTGTTGATGGCTCTGCCGAGGCCCAGTGTGAGTGCTGTGTTGCGAGTGTGACAGTGTGTGTGTGTGTGTGTGTTTTCCGGTAACCATTGTGTATGCCTGTATGAAAAAGTCGATGGGTGTATTTGTGTGTTCTTGCGTATTGTGTTTCAGATCCACATTTGTGAGTGTGTGAGGGCAGTTCCAAGTGTTCATGAGTTTGCTGGATATCCAGTGTGGGTGTGTGTTGTGAGTGTGACAGTGTGTGTGAGTGTCTGTGTGTGTGTTTGCAGGAAACCAGTCTGTATGCCTATAAGAAAAATTCCATGGTTGTTTGTGTGTGTTTCTTCTGTATGTGTGTGTCGGGACCACATTTGTGAATATGTTAGTGCAGTTCCAAGTGTTGATGGCTCTGCTGGAGACCCAGTGAGAGTGCTGTGTTGTGAGTGTGACAGTGTGTGTGTGTCTGTGTGTGTGTGTGTGTTTGGGGGAACCCCACAGTGTATGCTTCTAAGAAAAAGTCGATGGGTGTTTGTGTGTGTTTCTTGTGTATGTGTGTGTCGGGACCACGTATGTGAGTATGTTGTGGCAGTTCCAAGTGCCAGTGTGAATGCTGTGTTGTGAGTGTGGCAGTGTGTGTTTCTGTGTGTGTTTGTGTTGGCGGGAAAACATTGTGTATGCCTGTAAGAATAAGTCGATGGATGTTTGTGTGAGTTTCATGCGTATGTGTGTGTCGCGACCACATTTGTCAATATTTTAGGGCAGTTCCAAGTGTTGATGGTTCTGCTGGATACCCATTGTGAGTGCTGTGTTGTAAGTGTGACTGTGTGTGTGTGTGTTCGCGGGAAACCGTTGTGTATGCCTGTAAGAAAAAGTCGATGGGTGTTTGTGTGTGTTTCTTGTGTATGTGTGTGTCGGTAAAACATTTGTGAGTATGTTAGGGCAGTTCCAAGTGTTGATGGCTCTGCCGAGGCCCAGTGTGCGTACTGTGCTGTTAGTGTGACAGTGTGTGTGTGTGTGTGTGTGTGTGTTTGGGGAAACCCCACTCTGTCTGCCTGTAACAAAATGTTGATGGGTGTTTGTGTGTGTTTCTTGTGTATGTGTGTGTCGGGACCACGTTTGTTTGTATGTTAGGGCAGATTCAAGTGCCAGTGTGAATGCTGTGTTGTGAGTGTGATAGTGTGTGTGTGTGTGTGTTTGCGGAAACCATTGTGCATGACTGTAAGTAAAAGTCAATGGGAGTTTGTGTGTGTTTCTTGTGTATGTGTGTGTCGGGACCACGTTTGTGAGTATGTTAGGGCAGTTCCAAGTGTTGATGGCTCTGCTGGAGACCCAGTGAGAGTGCTGTGTTGTGAGTGTGATAGTGTGTGTGTGTCTCTGTGTGTGTGTGTGTTTGGGGGAACCCCACAGTGTATGCTTCTAAGAAAAAGTCGATGGGTGTTTGTGTGTGTTTCTTGTGTATGTGTGTGTCGGGACCACGTATGTGAGTATGTTGTGGCAGTTCCAAGTGCCAGTGTGAATGCTGTGTTGTGAGTGTGGCAGTGTGTGTTTCTGTGTGTGTTTGTGTTGGCGGGAAAACATTGTGTATGCCTGTAAGAATAAGTCGGTGGATGTGTGTGTGAGTTTCATGTGTATGTGTGTGTCGCGACCACATTTGTCAATATTTTAGGGCAGTTCCAAGTGTTGATGGTTCTGCTGGATACCCATTGTGAGTGCTGTGTTGTAAGTGTGACTGTGTGTGTGTGTGTTCGCGGGAAACCGTTGTGTATGCCTGTAAGAAAAAGTCGATGGGTGTTTGTGTGTGTTTCTTGTGTATGTGTGTGTCGGTAAAACGTTTCTGAGTATGTTAGGGCAGCTCCAAGTGTTGATGGCTCTGTCGAGGCCCAGAGTGCGTACTGTGCTGTTAGTGTGACAGTGTGTGTGTGCGTGTGTGTGTGTGTGTTTGGGGAAACCCCACTCTGTCTGCCTGTAACAAAATGTTGATGGGTGTTTGTGTGTGTTTCTTGTGTATGTGTGTGTCGGGACCACGTTTGTTTGTATGTAAGGGCAGATTCAAGTGCCACTGTGAATGCTGTGTTGTGAGTGTGATAGTGTGTGTGTGTGTGTTTGCGGAAACCATTGTGCATGACTGTAAGTAAAAGTCAATGGGAGTTTGTGTGTGTTTCTTGTGTATGTGTGTGTCGGGACCACGTTTGTGAGTATGTTAGGGCAGTTCCAACTGTTGATGGCTATGCCGGGGACCCAGTGTGAGTGCTGTGTTGTGCGTGTGATAGTGTATGTGTGTGTGTGTGTGTGTGTGTTTTGCTGGATACCATTGTGTATGTCTGTAAGAAAAAGTCGTAGGGTGTTTTTGTGTGTTTCTTCTGCATGTGTGTTTCGGGACCACGTTTGTGAATATGTTAAGGTAATTCCAAGTGTTCATGGCTCTGCTGGAGATCCAATGTGAGTGCTCTGTCGTGAGTGTGACTTTTGTGTGTGTGTGTGTGTGTGTGTTTGCAGGAAACCATTGTGTATGCCTGCAAGAAAAAGTCGATGGGTGTTTGTGTGTGTTATTTGTATATGTGTGTGTCAGGACCATGTTTGTGATTATGTTAAAGCAGTTCCAAGTGTTGACGGCTGTGTTGAAGACCCAGTGTGAGTGCTGTGTTGTGAGTGTGATAGTGTGTGTGTGTCTGTGTGTGTTTCAGAACCCCCTGTGTACGCCTGTAAGAAAAACTCAATGGGTGTTTGTGTGTGTTTCTTGTGTATGTGTGTGTCGGGAAAAGGTTTGTGAGTATGTTAGGGCAGTTCCAAGTGTTGATGGCTCTGCCGAGGCCCAGTGTGAGTGCTGTGTTGCGAGTGTGGCAGTGTGTGTGTGTGTGTGTGTGTTTTCCGGTAACCATTGTGTATGCCTGTATGAAAAAGTCGATGGGTGAATTTGTGTGTTCTTGCGTATTGTGTTTCAGATCCACATTTGTGAGTGTGTGAGGGGAGTTCCAAGTGTTGATGGCTCTACTGGATACGCACTGTGAGTGCTGTGTTGTGAGTGTGATAGTGTGTGTGCGTGTGTTTGCGGGGAACCATTGTGTACGCCTGTAAGAAAATGTCGATGGGTGTTTGTGTGTTTCTTGTGTATGTCTCTGTTGGGAAAACGTTTGTGAGTATGTTAGGGCAGTTCCAAGTGTTGATGTCTCTGCCGAGCTACAGAGTGAGTGCTGTGTTGTGAGTGTGAGAGTGTGTGTGTGTGTGTGTGTGTGTTTCTGGAAACCCCACTCTGTCTGCCTGTAACAAAAAGTTGATGGGTGTTTCTGTGTGTTTCTTCGGTATGTGTGTGTCGGGACCACTTTTGTTTGTATGTAAGGGCAGATTCAAGTGCCACTGTGAATTCTGTGTTGTGAGTGTGATAGTGTGTGTGTGTGTGTTTGCGGAAACCATTGTGCATGACTGTAAGTAAAAGTCAATGGGAGTTTGTGTGTGTTTCTTGTGTATGTGTGTGTCGGGACCACGTTTGTGAGTATGTTAGGGCAGTTCCAACTGTTGATGGCTATGCCGGGGACCCAGTGTGAGTGCTGTGTTGTGCGTGTGATAGTGTATGTGTGTGTGTGTGTGTGTGTGTGTTCCGGTAACCATTGTGTATGCCTGTATGAAAAAGTCGATGGGTGTATTTGTGTGTTCTTGCGTATTGTGTTTCAGATCCACATTTGTGAGTGTGTGAGGGCAGTTCCAAGTGTTCATGAGTTTGCTGGATATCCAGTGTGAGTGTGTGTTGTGAGTGTGACAGTGTGTGTGCGTGTCTGTGTGTGTGTTTGCAGCAAACCAGTCTGTATGCCTTTAAGAAAAATTCGATGGGTGTTTGTGTGTGTTTCTTCTGTATGTGTGTGTCGGGACCACATTTGTGAATATGTTAGGGCAGTTCCAAGTGTTGATGGCTCTGCTGGAGACCCAGTGAGAGTGCTGTGTTGTGAGTGTGATAGTGTGTGTGTGTCTCTGTGTGTGTGTGTGTTTGGGGGAACCCCACAGTGTATGCTTCTAAGAAAAAGTCGATGGGTGTTTGTGTGTGTTTCTTGTGTATGTGTGTGTCGGGACCACGTATGTGAGTATGTTGTGGCAGTTCCAAGTGCCAGTGTGAATGCTGTGTTGTGAGTGTGGCAGTGTGTGTTTCTGTGTGTGTTTGTGTTGGCGGGAAAACATTGTGTATGCCTGTAAGAATAAGTCGATGGATGTTTGTGTGAGTTTCATGTGTATGTGCGTGTCGCAACCACATTTGTCAATATTTTAGGGCAGTTCCAAGTGTTGATGGTTCTGCTGGATACCCATTGTGAGTGCTGTGTTGTAAGTGTGACTGTGTGTGTGTGTGTTCGCGGGAAACCGTTGTGTATGCCTGTAAGAAAAAGTCGATGGGTGTTTGTGTGTGTTTCTTGTGTATCTGTATGTCGGTAAAACGTTTGTGAGTATGTTAGGGCAGTTCCAAGTGTTGATGGCTCTGCCGAGGCCCAATGTGCGTACTGTGCTGTTAGTGTGACAGTGTGTGTGTGTGTTTTCCGGTAACCATTGTGTATGCCTGTATGAAAAAGTCGATGGGTGTATTTGTGTGTTCTTGCGTATTGTGTTTCAGATCCACATTTGTGAGTGTGTGAGGGCAGTTCCAAGTGTTCATGAGTTTGCTGGATATCCAGTGTGAGTGTGTGTTGTGAGTGTGACAGTGTGTGTGCGTGTCTGTGTGTGTGTTTGCAGGAAACCAGTCTGTATGCCTATAAGAAAAATTCCATGGGTGTTTGTGTGTGTGTCTTCTGTATGTGTGTGTCGGGACCACATTTGTGAATATGTTAGGGCAGTTCCAAGTGTTGATGGCTCTGCTGGAGACCCAGTGAGAGTGCTGTGTTGTGAGTGTGATAGTGTGTGTGTGTCTCTGTGTGTGTGTGTGTTTGGGGGAACCCCACAGTGTATGCTTCTAAGAAAAAGTCGATGGGTGTTTGTGTGTGTTTCTTGTGTATGTGTGTGTCGGGACCACGTATGTGAGTATGTTGTGGCAGTTCCAAGTGCCAGTGTGAATGCTGTGTTGTGAGTGTGGCAGTGTGTGTTTCTGTGTGTGTTTGTGTTGGCGGGAAAACATTGTGTATGCCTGTAAGAATAAGTCGATGGATGTGTGTGTGAGTTTCATGTGTATGTGTGTGTCGCGACCACATTTGTCAATATTTTAGGGCAGTTCCAAGTGTTGATGGTTCTGCTGGATACCCATTGTGAGTGCTGTGTTGTAAGTGTGACTGTGTGTGTGTGTGTTCGCGGGAAACCGTTGTGTATGCCTGTAAGAAAAAGTCGATGGGTGTTTGTGTGTGTTTCTTGTGTATGTGTGTGTCGGTAAAACGTTTCTGAGTATGTTAGGGCAGCTCCAAGTGTTGATGGCTCTGCCGAGGCCCAGAGTGCGTACTGTGCTGTTAGTGTGACAGTGTGTGTGTGTGTGTGTGTGTGTGTGTGTGTGTTTGGGGAAACCCCACTCTGTCTGCCTGTAACAAAATGTTGATGGGTGTTTGTGTGTGTTTCTTGTGTATGTGTGTGTCGGGACCACGTTTGTTTGTATGTAAGGGCAGATTCAAGTGCCACTGTGAATGCTGTGTTGTGAGTGTGATTGTGTGTGTGTGTGTGTTTGCGGAAACCATTGTGCATGACTGTAAGTAAAAGTCAATGGGAGTTTGTGTGTGTTTCTTGTGTATGTGTGTGTCGGGACCACGTTTGTGAGTATGTTAGGGCAGTTCCAACTGTTGATGGCTATGCCGGGGACCCAGTGTGAGTGCTGTGTTGTGCGTGTGATAGTGTATGTGTGTGTGTGTGTGTGTGTGTTTTGCTGGATACCATTGTGTATGTCTGTAAGAAAAAGTCGTAGGGTGTTTTTGTGTGTTTCTTCTGCATGTGTGTTTCGGGACCACGTTTGTGAATATGTTAAGGTAATTCCAAGTGTTCATGGCTCTGCTGGAGATCCAATGTGAGTGCTCTGTCGTGAGTGTGACTTTTGTGTGTGTGTGTGTGTGTGTGTTTGCAGGAAACCATTGTGTATGCCTGCAAGAAAAAGTCGATGGGTGTTTGTGTGTGTTATTTGTATATGTGTGTGTCAGGACCATGTTTGTGATTATGTTAAAGCAGTTCCAAGTGTTGACGGCTGTGTTGAAGACCCAGTGTGAGTGCTGTGTTGTGAGTGTGATAGTGTGTGTGTGTCTGTGTGTGTTTCAGAACCCCCTGTGTACGCCTGTAAGAAAAACTCAATGGGTGTTTGTGTGTGTTTCTTGTGTATGTGTGTGTCGGGAAAACGTTTGTGAGTATGTTAGGGCAGTTCCAAGTGTTGATGGCTCTGCCGAGGCCCAGTGTGAGTGCTGTGTTGCGAGTGTGACAGTGTGTGTGTGTGTGCGTGTGTTTTCCGGTAACCATTGTGTATGCCTGTATGAAAAAGTCGATGGGTGAATTTGTGTGTTCTTGCGTATTGTGTTTCAGATCCACATTTGTGAGTGTGTGAGGGGAGTTCCAAGTGTTGATGGCTCTGCTGGATACGCACTGTGAGTGCTGTGTTGTGAGTGTGATAGTGTGTGTGCGTGTGTGTTTGCGGGGAACCATTGTGTACGCCTGTAAGAAAATGTCGATGGGTGTTTGTGTGTTTCTTGTGTATGTCTGTGTTGGGAAAACGTTTGTGAGTATGTTAGGGCAGTTCCAAGTGTTGATGTCTCTGCCGAGGTACAGAGTGAGTGCTGTGTTGTGAGTGTGAGAGTGTGTGTGTGTGTGTGTGTGTTTTCGGGTAACCATTGTGTATGCCTGTATGAAAAAGTCGATGGGTTTATTTGTTTGTTCTTGCGTATTGAGTTTCAGATCTACATTTGTGAGTGTGTGAGGGCAGTTCCAAGTGTTCATGAGTTTGCTGGATATCCAGTGTGAGTGTGTGTTGTGAGTGTGACAGTGTGTGTGCGTGTCTGTGTGTGTGTTTGCAGGAAAACAGTCTGTATGCCTATAAGAAAAATTCGATGGGTGTTTGTGTGTGTTTCTTCTGTATGTGTGTGTCGGGACCACATTTGTGAATATGTTAGGGCAGTTCCAAGTGTTGATGGCTCTGCTGGAGACCCAGTGAGAGTGCTGTGTTGTGAGTGTGACAGTGTGTGTGTGTCTGTGTGTGTGTGTGTGTGTTTGGGGGAACCCCACAGTGTATGCTTCTAAGAAAAAGTCGATGGGTGTTTGTGTGTGTTTCTTGTGTATGTGTGTGTCGGGACCACGTATGTGAGTATGTTGTGGCAGTTCCAAGTGCCAGTGTGAATGCTGTGTTTTGAGTGTGGCAGTGTGTGTTTCTGTGTGTGTTTGTGTTGGCGGGAAAACATTGTGTATGCCTGTAAGACTAAGTCGATGGATGTGTGTGTGAGTTTCATGTGTATGTGTGTGTCGCGACCACATTTGTCAATATTTTAGGGCAGTTCCAAGTGTTGATGGTTCTGCTGGATACCCATTGTGAGTGCTGTGTTGTAAGTGAGAGTGTGTGTGTGTGTGTTCGCGGGAAACCGTTGTGTATGCCTGTAAGAAAAAGTCGATGGGTGTTTGTGTGTGTTTCTTGTGTATGTGTGTGTCGGTAAAACGTTTGTGAGTATGTTAGGGCAGTTCCAAGTGTTGATGGCTCTGCCGAGGCCCAGTGTGCGTACTGTGCTGTTAGTGTGACAGTGTGTGTGTGTGTGTGTGTGTTTCTGGAAACCCCACTCTGTCTGCCTGTAACAAAAAGTTGATGGGTGTTTGTGTGTGTTTCTTCGGTATGTGTGTGTCGGGACCACTTTTGTTTGTATGTAAGGGCAGATTCAAGTGCCACTGTGAATTCTGTGTTGTGAGTGTGATAGTGTGTGTGTGTGTGTTTGCGGAAACCATTGTGCATGACTGTAAGTAAAAGTCAATGGGAGTTTGTGTGTGTTTCTTGTGTATGTGTGTGTCGGGACCACGTTTGTGAGTATGTTAGGGCAGTTCCAACTGTTGATGGCTATGCCGGGGACCCAGTGTGAGTGCTGTGTTGTGCGTGTGATAGTGTATGTGTGTGTGTGTGTGTGTGTGTGTGTTCCGGTAACCATTGTGTATGCCTGTATGAAAAAGTCGATGGGTGTATTTGTGTGTTCTTGCGTATTGTGTTTCAGATCCACATTTGTGAGTGTGTGAGGGCAGTTCCAAGTGTTCATGAGTTTGCTGGATATCCAGTGTGAGTGTGTGTTGTGAGTGTGACAGTGTGTGTGCGTGTCTGTGTGTGTGTTTGCAGCAAACCAGTCTGTATGCCTTTAAGAAAAATTCGATGGGTGTTTGTGTGTGTTTCTTCTGTATGTGTGTGTCGGGACCACATTTGTGAATATGTTAGGGCAGTTCCAAGTGTTGATGGCTCTGCTGGAGACCCAGTGAGAGTGCTGTGTTGTGAGTGTGATAGTGTGTGTGTGTCTCTGTGTGTGTGTGTGTTTGGGGGAACCCCACAGTGTATGCTTCTAAGAAAAAGTCGATGGGTGTTTGTGTGTGTTTCTTGTGTATGTGTGTGTCGGGACCACGTATGTGAGTATGTTGTGGCAGTTCCAAGTGCCAGTGTGAATGCTGTGTTGTGAGTGTGGCAGTGTGTGTTTTTGTGTGTGTTTGTGTTGGCGGGAAAACATTGTGTATGCCTGTAAGAATAAGTCGATGGATGTTTGTGTGAGTTTCATGTGTATGTGTGTGTCGCGACCACATTTGTCAATATTTTAGGGCAGTTCCAAGTGTTGATGGTTCTGCTGGATACCCATTGTGAGTGCTGTGTTGTAAGTGAGACTGTGTGTGTGTGTGTTCGCGGGAAACCGTTGTGTATGCCTGTAAGAAAAAGTCGATGGGTGTTTGTGTGTGTTTCTTGTGTATGTGTGTGTCGGGAAAACGTTTGTGAGTATGTTAGGGCAGTTCCAAGTGTTGATGGCTCTGCGAGGGCCCAGTGTGCGTACTGTGCTGTTAGTGTGACAGTGTGTGTCTGTGTGTGTGTGCGTGTTTGGGGGAACCCCACAGTGTATGCTTCTAAGAAAAAGTCGATGGGTGTTTGTGTGTGTTTCTTGTGTATGTGTGTGTCGGGACCACGTTTGTTTGTATGTTAGGGCAGATTCAAGTGCCAGTGTGAATGCTGTGTTGTGAGTGTGATAGTGTGTGTGTGTGTGTGTTTGCGGAAACCATTGTGCATGACTGTAAGTAAAAGTCAATGGGAGTTTGTGTGTGTTTCTTGTGTATGAGTGCGTCGGTAAAACGTTTGTGAGTATGTTAGGGCAGTTCCAAGTGTTGATGGCTCTGCCGAGGCCCAGTGTGCGTACTGTGCTGTTAGTGTGACAGTGTGTGTGTGTGTGTGTGTGTGTGTGTTTGGGGAAACCCCACTCTGTCTGCCTGTAACAAAATGTTGATGGGTGTTTGTGTGTGTTTCTTCTGTATGTGTGTGTCGGGACCACGTTTGTTTGTATGTTAGGGCAGATTCAAGTGCCAGTGTGAATGCTGTGTTGTGAGTGTGATAGTGTGTGTGTGTGTGTGTTTGCGGAAACCATTGTGCATGACTGTAAGTAAAAGTCAATGGGAGTTTGTGTGTTTCTTGTGTATATGTGTGTCGGGACCACGTTTGTGAGTATGTTAGGGCAGTTCCAACTGTTGATGGCTATGCTGGGGACCCATTGTGAGTGCTTTGTTGTGCGTGTGATAGTGTATGTGTGTGTGTGGGTGTGTGTGTGTTTTGCTGGATACCATTGTGTATGTCTGTAAGAAAAAGTCGTAGGGTGTTTTTGTGTGTTTCTTCTGCATGTGTGTTTCGGGACCACGTTTGTGAATATGTTAAGGTAATTCCAAGTGTTCATGGCTCTGCTGGAGATCCAATGTGAGTGCTCTGTCGTGAGTGTGACTTTTGTGTGTGTGTGTGTGTGTGTGTGTGTGTTTGCAGGAAACCATTTGGTATGCCTGCAAGAAAAAGTCGATGGGTGTTTGTGTGTGTTATTTGTATATGTGTGTGTCAGGACCATGTTTGTGATAATGTTAAAGCAGTTCCAAGTGTTGACAGCTGTGTTGGAGACCCAGTGTGAGTGCTGTGTTGTGAGTGTGATAGTGTGTGTGTGTCTGTGTGTGTTTCAGAACCCCCTGTGTACACCTGTAAGAAAAATTTAATGGGTATTTGTGTGTGTTTCTTGTGTATGTGTGTGTCGGGAAAACGTTTGTGAGTATGTTAGGGCAGTTCCAAGTGTTGATGGCTCTGCCGAGGCCCAATGTGAGTGCTGTGTTGCGAGTGTGACAGTGTGTGTGTGTGTGTGTGTGTGTGTGTGTGTTTTCGGGTAACCATTGTGCATGCCTGTATGAAAAAGTCGATGGGTGTATTTGTGTGTTCTTGCGTATTGTGTTTCGGATCCACATTTGTGAGTGTGTGAGGGCAGTTCCAAGTGTTGATGGCTCTGCTGGATACGCACTGTGAGTGCTGTGTTGTGAGTGTGATAGTGTGTGTGCGTGTGTGTTTGCGGGGAACCATTGTGTACGCCTGTAAGAAAATGTCGATGGGTGTTTGTGTGTTTCTTGTGTATGTCTGTGTTGGGAAAACGTTTGTGAGTATGTTAGGGCAGTTCCAAGTGTTGATGTCCTGCCGAGGTACAGAGTGAGTGCTGTGTTGTGAGTGTGATAGTGTGTGTGTGTGTGTGTTTTCGGGTAACCATTGTGTATGCCTGTATGAAAAAGTCGATGGGTGTATTTGTGTGTTGTTGCGTATTGAGTTTCAGATCTACATTTGTGAGTGTGTGAGGGCAGTTCCAAGTGTTCATGAGTTTGCTGGATATCCAGTGTGAGTGTGTGTTGTGAGTGTGACAGTGTGTGTGCGTGTCTGTGTGTGTGTTTGCAGGAAAACAGTCTGTATGCCTATAAGAAAAATTCGATGGGTGTTTGTGTGTGTTTCTTCTGTATGTGTGTGTCGGGACCACATTTGTGCATATGTTAGGGCATTTCCAAGTGTTGATGGCTCTGCTGGAGACCCAGTGAGAGTGCTGTGTTGTGAGTGTGACAGTGTGTGTGTGTCTGTGTGTGTGTGTGTGTTTGGGGGAACCCCACAGTGTATGCTTCTAAGAAAAAGTCGATGGGTGTTTGTGTGTGTTTCTTGTGTATGTGTGTGTCGGGACCACGTATGTGAGTATGTTGTGGCAGTTCCAAGTGCCAGTGTGAATGCTGTGTTGTGAGTGTGGCAGTGTGTGTTTCTGTGTGTGTTTGTGTTGGCGGGAAAACATTGTGTATGCCTGTAAGAATAAGTCGATGGATGTGTGTGTGAGTTTCATGTGTATGTGTGTGTCGCGACCACATTTGTCAATATTTTAGGGCAGTTCCAAGTGTTGATGGTTCTGCTGGATACCCATTGTGAGTGCTGTGTTGTAAGTGAGAGTGTGTGTGTGTGTGTTCGCGGGAAACCGTTGTGTATGCCTGTAAGAAAAAGTCGATGGGTGTTTGTGTGTGTTTCTTGTGTATGTGTGTGTCGGTAAAACGTTTGTGAGTATGTTAGGGCAGTTCCAAGTGTTGATGGCTCTGCCGAGGCCCAGTGTGCGTACTGTGCTGTTAGTGTGACAGTGTGTGTGTGTGTGTGTGTGTTTCTGGAAACCCCACTCTGTCTGCCTGTAACAAAAAGTTGATGGGTGTTTGTGTGTGTTTCTTCGGTATGTGTGTGTCGGGACCACGTTTGTTTGTATGTAAGGGCAGATTCAAGTGCCACTGTAAATTCTGTGTTGTGAGTGTGATAGTGTGTGTGTGTGTGTTTGCGGAAACCATTGTGCATGACTGTAAGTAAAAGTCAATGGGAGTTTGTGTGTGTTTCTTGTGTATGTGTGTGTCGGGACCACGTTTGTGAGTATGTTAGGGCAGTTCCAACTGTTGATGGCTATGCCGGGGACCCAGTGTGAGTGCTGTGTTGTGCGTGTGATAGTGTATGTGTGTGTGTGTGTGTGTGTGTGTTCCGGTAACCATTGTGTATGCCTGTATGAAAAAGTCGATGGGTGTATTTGTGTGTTCTTGCGTATTGTGTTTCAGATCCACATTTGTGAGTGTGTGAGGGCAGTTCCAAGTGTTCATGAGTTTGCTGGATATCCAGTGTGAGTGTGTGTTGTGAGTGTGACAGTGTGTGTGCGTGTCTGTGTGTGTGTTTGCAGGAAACCAGTCTGTATGCCTTTAAGAAAAATTCGATGGCTGTTTGTGTGTGTTTCTTCTGTATGTGTGTGTCGGGACCACATTTGTGAATATGTTAGGGCAGTTCCAAGTGTTGATGGCTCTGCTGGAGACCCAGTGAGAGTGCTGTGTTGTGAGTGTGATAGTGTGTGTGTGTCTCTGTGTGTGTGTGTGTTTGGGGGAACCCCACAGTGTATGCTTCTAAGAAAAAGTCGATGGGTGTTTGTGTGTGTTTCTTGTGTATGTGTGTGTCGGGACCACGTATGTGAGTATGTTGTGGCAGTTCCAAGTGCCAGTGTGAATGCTGTGTTGTGAGTGTGGCAGTGTGTGTTTATGTGTGTGTTTGTGTTGGCGGGAAAACATTGTGTATGCCTGTAAGAATAAGTCGATGGATGTTTGTGTGAGTTTCATGTGTATGTGTGTGTCGCGACCATATTTGTCAATATTTTAGGGCAGTTCCAAGTGTTGATGGTTCTGCTGGATACCCATTGTGAGTGCTGTGTTGTAAGTGAGACTGTGTGTGTGTGTGTTCGCGGGAAACCGTTGTGTATGCCTGTAAGAAAAAGTCGATGGGTGTTTGTGTGTGTTTCTTGTGTATGTGTGTGTCGGGAAAACGTTTGTGAGTATGTTAGGGCAGTTCCAAGTGTTGATGGCTCTGCGAGGGCCCAGTGTGCGTACTGTGCTGTTAGTGTGACAGTGTGTGTCTGTGTGTGTGTGTGTGTGTTTGGGGGAACCCCACAGTGTATGCTTCTAAGAAAAAGTCGATGGGTGTTTGTGTGTGTTTCTTGTGTATGTGTGTGTCGGGACCACGTTTGTTTGTATGTTAGGGCAGATTCAAGTGCCAGTGTGAATGCTGTGTTGTGAGTGTGATAGTGTGTGTGTGTGTGTGTTTGCGGAAACCATTGTGCATGACTGTAAGTAAAAGTCAATGGGAGTTTGTGTGTGTTTCTTGTGTATGTGTGTGTCGGGAAAACGTTTGTGAGTATGTTAGGGCCGTTCCAAGTGTTGATGGCTCTGCCGAGGCCCAGTGTGAGTGCTGTGTTGCGAGTGTGACAGTGTGTGTGTGTGTGTATGTGTGTGTGTTTGGGGAAACCCCACTCTGTCTGCCTGTAACAAAATGTTGATGGGTGTTTGTGTGTGTTTCTTCTGTATGTGTGTGTCGGGACCACGTTTGTTTGTATGTTAGGGCAGATTCAAGCGCCAGGGTGAATGCTGTGTTGTGAGTGTGATAGTGTGTGTGTGTGTGTGTTTGCGGAAACCATTGTGCATGACTGTAAGTAAAAGTCAATGGGAGTTTGTGTGTTTCTTGTGTATGTGTGTGTCGGGACCACGTTTGTGAGTATGTTAGGGCAGTTCCAAAAGTTGATGGCTATGCCGAAGACCCAGTGTGAGTGCTGTGTTGTGCGTGTGATAGTGTATGTGTGTGTGTGTGTGTGTGTTTTGCTGGATACCATTGTGTATGTCTGTAAGAAAAAGTCGTAGGGTGTTTTTGTGTGTTTCTTCTGCATGTGTGTTTCGGGACCACGTTTGTGAATATGTTAAGGTAATTCCAAGGGTTCATGGCTCTGCTGGAGATCCAATGTGAGTGCTCTGTCGTGAGTGTGACTTTTGTGTGTGTGTGTGTGTGTGTGTTTGCAGGAAACCATTTTGTATGCCTGCAAGAAAAAGTCGATGGGTGTTTGTGTGTGTTATTTGTATATGTGTGTGTCAGGACAATGTTTGTGATAATGTTAAAGCAGTTCCAAGTGTTGACAGCTGTGTTGGAGACCCAGTGTGAGTGCTGTGTTGTGAGTGTGATAGTGTGTGTGTGTCTGTGTGTGTTTCAGAACCCCCTGTGTACGCCTGTAAGAAAAATTTAATGGGTATTTGTGTGTGTTTCTTGAGTATGTGTGTGTCGGGAAAAAGTTTGTGAGTATGTTAGGGCAGTTCCAAGTGTTGATGGCTCTGTCGAGGCCCAGTGTGAGTGCTGTGTTGCGAGTGTGACAGTGTGTGTGTGTGTGTGTGTGTGTTTTCGGGTAACCATTGTGCATGCCTGTATGAAAAAGTCGATGGGTGTATTTGTGTGTTCTTGCGTATTGTGTTTCAGATCCACATTTGTGAGTGTGTGAGGGTAGTTCCAAGTGTTGATGGCTCTGCTGGATACGCACTGTGAGTGCTGTGTTGTGAGTGTGATAGTGTGTGTGCGTGTGTGTTTGCGGGAAACCATTGTGTACGCCTGTAAGAAAATGTCGATGGGTGTTTGTGTGTTTCTTGTGTATGTCTGTGTTGGGAAAACGTTTGTGAGTATGTTAGGGCAGTTCCAAGTGTTGATGTCTCTGCCGAGGTACAGAGTGAGTGCTGTGTTGTGAGTGTGAGAGAGTGTGTGTGTGTGTGTGTGTGTGTTTTCGGGTAACCATTGTGTATGCCTGTATGAAAAAGTCGATGGGTGTATTTGTGTGTTCTTGCGTATTGAGTTTCAGATCTACATTTGTGAGTGTGTGAGGGCAGTTCTAAGTGTTCATGAGTTTTCTGGATATCCAGTGTGAGTGTGTGTTGTGAGTGTGACAGTGTGTGTGCGTGTCTGTGTGTGTGTTTGCAGGAAACCAGTCTGTATGCGTATAAGAAAAATTCCATGGGTGTTTGTGTGTGTGTCTTCTGTATGTGTGTGTCGGGACCACATTTGTGCATATGTTAGGGCAGTTCCAAGTGTTGATGGCTCTGCTGGAGACCCAGTGAGAGTGCTGTGTTGTGAGTGTGACAGTGTGTGTGTGTCTGTGTGTGTGTGTGTGTTTGGGGGAACCCCACAGTGTATGCTTCTAAGAAAAAGTCGATGGGTGTTTGTGTGTGTTTCTTGTGTATGTGTGTGTCGGGACCACGTATGTGAGTATGTTGTGGCAGTTCCAAGTGCCAGTGTGAATGCTGTGTTGTGAGTGTGGCAGTGTGTGTTTCTGTGTGTGTTTGTGTTGGCGGGAAAACATTGTGCATGCCTGTAAGAATAAGGCGATGGATGTTTGTGTGAGTTTCATGTGTATGTGTGTGTCGCGACCACATTTGTCAATATTTTAGGGCAGTTCCAAGTGTTGATGGTTCTGCTGGTTACCCATTGTGAGTGCTGTGTTGTAAGTGTGACTGTGTGTGTGTGTGTTTGCGGGAAACCGTTGTGTATGCCTGTAAGAAAAAGTCGATGGGTGTTTGTGTGTGTTTCTTGTGTATGTGTGTGTCGGTAAAACGTTTCTGAGTATGTTAGGGCAGTTCCAAGTGTTGATGGCTCTGCCGAGGCCCAGTGTGCGTACTGTGCTGTTAGTGTGACAGTGTGTGTGTGTGTGTGTGTGTGTGTTTGGGGAAACCCCACTCTGTCTGCCTGTAACAAAAAGTTGATGGGTGTTTTTGTGTGTTTCTTCTGTATGTGTGTGTCGGGACCACGTTTGTTTGTATGTAAGGGCAGATTCAAGTGCCACTGTGAATGCTGTGTTGTGAGTGTGATAGTGTGTGTGTGTGTGTTTGCGGAAACCATTGTGCATGACTGTAAGTAAAAGTCAATGGGAGTTTGTGTGTGTTTCTTGTGTATGTGTGTGTCGGGACCACGTTTGTGAGTATGTTAGGGCAGTTCCAACTGTTGATGGCTATGCCGGGGACCCAGTGTGAGTGCTGTGTTGTGCGTGTGATAGTGTATGTGTGTGTGTGTGTGTGTTTTGCTGGATACCATTGCGTATGTCTGTAAGAAAAAGTCGTAGGGTGTTTTTGTATGTTTCTTCTGCATGTGTGTTTCGGGACCACGTTTGTGAATATGTTAAGGTAATTCCAAGTGTTCATGGCTCTGCTGGAGATCCAATGTGAGTGCTCTGTCGTGAGTGTGACTTTTGTGTGTGTGTGTGTGTGTTTGCAGGAAACCATTGTGTATGCCTGCAAGAAAAAGTCGATGGGTGTTTGTGTGTGTTATTTGTATATGTGTGTGTCAGGACCATGTTTGTGATAATGTTAAAGCAGTTCCAAGTGTTGACGGCTGTGTTGGAGACCCAGTGTGAGTGCTGTGTTGTGAGTGTGATAGTGTGTGTGTGTCTGTGTGTGTTTCAGAACCCCCTGTGTACGCATGTAAGAAAAACTCAATGGGTGTTTGTGTGTGTTTCTTGTGTATGTGTGTGTCGGGACCACGTTTGTTTGTATGATAGGGCAGATTCAAGTGCCAGTGTGAATGCTGTGTTGTGAGTGTGATAGTGTGTGTGTGTGTGTGTTTGCGGAAACCATTGTGCATGACTGTAAGTAAAAGTCAATGGGAGTTTGTGTGTTTCTTGTGTATGTGCGTGTCGGGACCACGTTTGTGAGTATGTTAGGGCAGTTCCAACTGTTGATGGCTATGCCGGGGACCCAGTGTGAGTGCTGTGTTGTGCGTGTGATAGTGTATGTGTGTGTGTGTGTGTGTGTGTGTGTTTTGCTGGATACCATTGTGTATGTCTGTAAGAAAAAGTCGTAGGGTGTTTTTGTGTGTTTCTTCTGCATGTGTGTTTCGGGACCACGTTTGTGAATATGTTAAGGTAATTCCAAGGGTTCATGGCTCTGCTGGAGATCCAATGTGAGTGCTCTGTCGTGAGTGTGACTTTTGTGTGTGTGTGTGTGTTTGTGTGTTTGCAGGAAACCATTGTGTATGCCTGCAAGAAAAAGTCGATGGGTGTTTGTGTGTGTTATTTGTACATGTGTGTGTCAGGACCATGTTTGTGATAATGTTAAAGCAGTTCCAAGTGTTGACGGCTGTGTTGGAGACCCAGTGTGAGTGCTTTGTTGTGAGTGTGATAGTGTGTGTGTGTCTGTGTGTGTTTCAGAACCCCCTGTGTACGCCTGTAAGAAAAACTCAATGGGTGTTTTTGTGTGTTTCTTGTGTATGTGTGTGTCGGGAAAACGTTTGTGAGTATGTTAGGGCAGTTCCAAGTGTTGATGGCTCTGCCGAGGCCCAGTGTGAGTGCTGTGTTGCGAGTGTGACAGTGTGTGTGTGTGTGTGTGTTTTCCAGTAACCATTGTGTATGCCTGTATGAAAAAGTCGATGGGTGTATTTGTGTGTTCTTGCGTATTGTGTTTCAGATCCGCATTTGTGAGTGTGTGAGGGCAGTTCCAAGTGTTGATGGCTCTGCTGGATACGCACTGTGAGTGCTGTGTTGTGAGTGTGATAGTGTGTGTGCGTGTGTGTTTGCGGGAAACCATTGTGTACGCCTGTAAGAAAATGTCGATGGGTGTTTGTGTGTTTCTTGTGTATGTCTGTGTTGGGAAAACGTTTGTGAGTATGTTAGGGCAGTTCCAAGTGTTGATGTCTCTGCCGAGGTACAGAGTGAGTGCTGTGTTGTGAGTGTGAGAGAGTGTGTGTGTGTGTGTGTGTGTTTCCGGGTAACCATTGTGTATGCCTGTATGAAAAAGTCGATGGGTGTATTTGTGTGTTCTTGCGTATTGAGTTTCAGATCTACATTTGTGAGTGTGTGAGGGCAGTTCCAAGTGTTCATGAGTTTTCTGGATATCCAGTGTGAGTGTGTGTTGTGAGTGTGACAGTGTGTGTGCGTGTCTGTGTGTGTGTTTGCAGGAAACCAATCTGTATGCGTATAAGAAAAATTCGATGGGTGTTTGTGTGTGTGTCTTCTGTATGTGTGTGTCGGGACCACATTTGTGAATATGTTAGGGCAGTTCCAAGTGTTGATGGCTCTGCTGGAGACCCAGTGAGAGTGCTGTGTTGTGAGTGTGACAGTGTGTGTGTGTCTGTGTGTGTGTGTGTTTGGGGGAACCCCACAGTGTATGCTTCTAAGAAAAAGTCGATGGGTGTTTGTGTGTGTTTCTTGTGTATGTGTGTGTCGGGACCACGTATGTGAGTATGTTGTGGCAGTTCCAAGTGCCAGTGTGAATGCTGTGTTGTGAGTGTGGCAGTGTGTGTTTCTGTGTGTGTTTGTGTTGGCGGGAAAACATTGTGTATGCCTGTAAGAATAAGGCGATGGATGTTTGTGTGAGTTTCATGTGTATGTGTGTGTCGCGACCACATTTGTCAATATTTTAGGGCAGTTCCAAGTGTTGATGGTTCTGCTGGATACCCATTGTGAGTGCTGTGTTGTAAGTGTGACTGTGTGTGTGTGTGTTCGCGGGAAACCGTTGTGTATGCCTGTAAGAAAAAGTCGATGGGTGTTTGTGTGTGTTTCTTGTGTATGTGTGTGTCGGGACCACGTTTGTTTGTATGTTAGGGCAGATTCAAGTGCCAGTGTGAATGCTGTGTTGTGAGTGTGATAGTGTGTGTGTGTGTGTGTTTGCGGAAACCATTGTGCATGACTGTAAGTAAAAGTCAATGGGAGTTTGTGTGTGTTTCTTGTGTATGTGTGTGTCGGGAAAACGTTTGTGAGTATGTTAGGGCAGTTCCAAGTGTTGATGGCTCTGCCGAGGCCCAGTGTGAGTGCTGTGTTGCGAGTGTGACAGTGTGTGTGTGTGTGTGTGTGTGCTTGGGGAAACCCCACTCTGTCTGCCTGTAACAAAATGTTGATGGGTGTTTGTGTGTGTTTCTTCTCTATGTGTGTGTCGGGACCACGTTTGTTTGTATGTTAGGGCAGATTCAAGTGCCAGTGTGAATGCTGTGTTGTGAGTGTGAGAGTGTGTGTGTGTGTGTGTTTGCGGAAACCATTGTGCATGACTGTAAGTAAAAGTCAATGGGAGTTTGTGTGTTTCTTGTGTATGTGTGTGTCGGGACCACGTTTGTGAGTATGTTAGGGCAGTTCCAACTGTTGATGGCTATGCCGGGGACCCAGTGTGAGTGCTGTGTTGTGCGTGTGATAGTGTATGTGTGTGTGTGTGTGTGTGTGTGTTTTGCTGGATACCATTGTGTATGTATGTAAGAAAAAGTCGTAGGGTGTTTTTGTGTGTTTCTTCTGCATGTGTGTTTCGGGACCACGTTTGTGAATATGTTAAGGTAATTCCAAGTGTTCATGGCTCTGCTGGAGATCCAATGTGAGTGCTCTGTCGTGAGTGTGACTTTTGTGTGTGTGTGTGTGTGTGTGTTTGCAGGAAACCATTTTGTATGCCTGCAAGAAAAAGTCGATGGGTGTTTGTGTGTGTTATTTGTATATGTGTGTGTCAGGACAATGTTTGTGATAATGTTAAAGCAGTTCCAAGTGTTGACAGCTGTGTTGGAGACCCAGTGTGAGTGCTGTGTTGTGAGTGTGATAGTGTGTGTGTGTCTGTGTGTGTTTCAGAACCCCCTGTGTACGCCTGTAAGAAAAATTTAATGGGTATTTGTGTGTGTTTCTTGTGTATGTGTGTGTCGGGAAAACGTTTGTGAGTATGTTAGGGCAGTTCCAAGTGTTGATGGCTCTGTCGAGGCCCAGTGTGAGTGCTGTGTTGCGAGTGTGACAGTGTGTGTGTGTGTGTTTTCGGGTAACCATTGTGCATGCCTGTATGAAAAAGTCGATGGGTGTATTTGTGTGTTCTTGCATATTGTGTTTCAGATCCGCATTTGTGAGTGTGTGAGGGCAGTTCCAAGTGTTGATGGCTCTGCTGGATACGCACTGTGAGTGCTGTGTTGTGAGTGTGATAGTGTGTCTGCGTGTGTGTTTGCGGGAAACCATTGTGTACGCCTGTAAGAAAATGTCGATGGGTGTTTGTGTGTTTCTTGTGTATGTCTGTGTTGGGAAAACGTTTGTGAGTATGTTAGGGCAGTTCCAAGTGTTGATGTCTCTGCCGAGGTACAGAGTGAGTGCTGTGTTGTGAGTGTGAGAGAGTGTGTGTGTGTGTGTGTGTGTGTTTCCGGGTAACCATTGTGTATGCCTGTATGAAAAAGTCGATGGGTGTATTTGTGTGTTCTTGCGTATTGAGTTTCAGATCTACATTTGTGAGTGTGTGAGGGCAGTTCCAAGTGTTCATGAGTTTGCTGGATATCCAGTGTGAGTGTGTGTTGTGAGTGTGACAGTGTGTGTGCGTGTCTGTGTGTGTGTTTGCAGGAAACCAGTCTGTATGCGTATAAGAAAAATTCCATGGGTGTTTGTGTGTGTGTCTTCTGTATGTGTGTGTCGGGACCACATTTGTGAATATGTTAGGGCAGTTCCAAGTGTTGATGGCTCTGCTGGAGACCCAGTGAGAGTGCTGTGTTGTGAGTGTGACAGTGTGTGTGTGTCTGTGTGTGTGTGTGTGTTTGGGGGAACCCCACAGTGTATGCTTCTAAGAAAAAGTCGATGGGTGTTTGTGTGTGTTTCTTGTGTATGTGTGTGTCGGGACCACGTATGTGAGTATGTTGTGGCAGTTCCAAGTGCCAGTGTGAATGCTGTGTTGTGAGTGTGGCAGTGTGTGTTTCTGTGTGTGTTTGTGTTGGCGGGAAAACATTGTGTATGCCTGTAAGAATAAGTCGATGGATGTGTGTGTGTGAGTTTCATGTGTATGTGTGTGTCGCGACCACATTTGTCAATATTTTAGGGCAGTTCCAAGTGTTGATGGTTCTGCTGGATACCCATTGTGAGTGCTGTGTTGTAAGTGAGACTGTGTGTGTGTGTGTTCGCGGGAAACCGTTGTGTATGCCTGTAAGAAAAAGTCGATGGGTGTTTGTGTGTGTTTCTTGTGTATGTGTGTGTCGGTAAAACGTTTGTGAGTATGTTAGGGCAGTTCCAAGTGTTGATGGCTCTGCCGAGGCCCAGTGTGCGTACTGTGCTGTTAGTGTGACAGTGTGTGTGTGTGTGTGTGTGTGTGTTTCTGGAAACCCCACTCTGTCTGCCTGTAACAAAAAGTTGATGGGTGTTTGTGTGTGTTTCTTCTGTATGTGTGTGTCGGGACCACGTTTGTTTGTATGTAAGGGCAGATTCAAGTGCCACTGTGAATTCTGTGTTGTGAGTGTGATAGTGTGTGTGTGTGTGTTTGTGGAAACCATTGTGCATGACTGTAAGTAAAAGTCAATGGGAGTTTGTGTGTGTTTCTTGTGTATGTGTGTGTCGGGACCACGTTTGTGAGTATGTTAGGGCAGTTCCAACTGTTGATGGCTATGCCGGGGACCCAGTGTGAGTGCTGTGTTGTGCGTGTGATAGTGTATGTGTGTGTGTGTGTGTGTGTGTGTTCCGGTAACCATTGTGTATGCCTGTATGAAAAAGTCGATGGGTGTATTTGTGTGTTCTTGCGTATTGTGTTTCAGATCCACATTTGTGAGTGTGTGAGGGCAGTTCCAAGTGTTCATGAGTTTGCTGGATATCCAGTGTGAGTGTGTGTTGTGAGTGTGACAGTGTGTGTGCGTGTCTGTGTGTGTGTTTGCAGGAAACCAGTCTGTATGCCTATAAGAAAAATTCCATGGGTGTTTGTGTGTGTTTCTTCTGTATGTGTGTGTCGGGACCACATTTGTGAATATGTTAGGGCAGTTCCAAGTGTTGATGGCTCTGCTGGAGACCCAGTGAGAGTGCTGTGTTGTGAGTGTGATAGTGTGTGTGTGTCTCTGTGTGTGTGTGTGTTTGGGGGAACCCCACAGTGTATGCTTCTAAGAAAAAGTCGATGGGTGTTTGTGTGTGTTTCTTGTGTATGTGTGTGTCGGGACCACGTATGTGAGTATGTTGTGGCAGTTCCAAGTGCCAGTGTGAATGCTGTGTTGTGAGTGTGGCAGTGTGTGTTTATGTGTGTGTTTGTGTTGGCGGGAAAACATTGTGTATGCCTGTAAGAATAAGTCGATGGATGTGTGTGTGAGTTTCATGTGTATGTGTGTGTCGCGACCACATTTGTCAATATTTTAAGGCAGTTCCAAGTGTTGATGGTTCTGCTGGATACCCATTGTGAGTGCTGTGTTGTAAGTGTGACTGTGTGTGTGTGTGTGTTCACGGGAAACCGTTGTGTATGCCTGTAAGAAAAAGTCGATGGGTGTTTGTGTGTGTTTCTTGTGTATGTGTGTGTCGGGAAAACGTTTGTGAGTATGTTAGGGCAGTTCCAAGTGTTGATGGCTCTGCGAGGGCCCAGTGTGCGTACTGTGCTGTTAGTGTGACAGTGTGTGTCTGTGTGTGTGTGTGTGTGTTAGGGGGAACCCCACAGTGTATGCTTCTAAGAAAAAGTCGATGGGTGTTTGTGTGTGCTTCTTGTGTATGTGTGTGTCGGGACCACGTTTGTTTGTATGTTAGGGCAGATTCAAGTGCCAGTGTGAATGCTGTGTTGTGAGTGTGATAGTGTGTGTGTGTGTGTGTTTGCGGAAACCATTGTGCATGACTGTAAGTAAAAGTCAATGGGAGTTTGTGTGTGTTTCTTGTGTATGTGTGTGTCGGGAAAACGTTTGTGAGTATGTTAGGGCAGTTCCAAGTGTTGATGGCTCTGCCGAGGCCCAGTGTGAGTGCTGTGTTGCGAGTGTGACAGTGTGTGTGTGTGTGTTTTCGGGTAACCATTGTGCATGCCTGTATGAAAAAGTCGATGGGTGTATTTGTGTGTTCTTGCGTATTGTGTTTCAGATCCACATTTGTGAGTGTGTGAGGGCAGTTCCAAGTGTTGATGGCTCTGCTGGATACGCACTGTGAGTGCTGTGTTGTGAGTGTGATAGTGTGTGTGCGTGTGTGTTTGCGGGAAACCATTGTGTACGCCTGTAACAAAATGTCGATGGGTGTTTGTGTGTTTCTTGTGTATGTCTGTGTTGGGAAAACGTTTGTGAGTATGTTAGGGCAGTTCCAAGTGTTGATGTCTCTGCCGAGGTACAGAGTGAGTGCTGTGTTGTGAGTGTGAGTGTGTGTGTGTGTGTGTGTGTGTTTTCGGGTAACCATTGTGTATGCCTGTATGAAAAAGTCGATGGGTGTATTTGTGTGTTCTTGCGTATTGTGTTTCAGATCCACATTTGTGAGTGTGTGAGGGCAGTTCCAAGTGTTCATGAGTTTGCTGGATATCCAGTGTGAGTGTGTGTTGTGAGTGTGACAGTGTGTGTGCGTGTCTGTGTGTGTGTTTGCAGGAAACCAGTCTGTATGCCTATAAGAAAAATTCCATGGTTGTTTGTGTGTGTGTCTTCTGTATGTGTGTGTCGGGACCACATTTGTGAATATGTTAGGGCAGTTCCAAGTGTTGATGGCTCTGCTGGAGACCCAGTGAGAGTGCTGTGTTGTGAGTGTGACAGTGTGTGTGTCTGTGTGTGTGTGTGTGTTTGGGGGAACCCCACAGTGTATGCTTCTAAGAAAAAGTCGATGGGTGTTTGTGTGTGTTTCTTGTGTATGTGTGTGTCGGGACCACGTATGTGAGTATGTTGTGGCAGTTCCAAGTGCCAGTGTGAATGCTGTGTTGTGAGTGTGGCAGTGTGTGTTTATGTGTGTGTTTGTGTTGGCGGGAAAACATTGTGTATGCCTGTAAGAATAAGGCGATGGATGTGTGTGTGAGTTTCATGTGTATGTGTGTGTCGGGACCACATTTGTCAATATTTTAGGGCAGTTCCAAGTGTTGATGGTTCTGCTGGATACCCATTGTGAGTGCTGTGTTGTAAGTGTGACTGTGTGTGTGTGTGTTCGCGGGAAACCGTTGTGTATGCCTGTAAGAAAAAGTCGATGGGTGTTTGTGTGTGTTTCTTGTGTATGTGTGTGTCGGTAAAACATTTGTGAGTATGTTAGGGCAGTTCCAAGTGTTGATGGCTCTGCCGAGGCCCAGTCTGCGTACTGTGCTGTTAGTGTGACAGTGTGTGTGTGTGTGTGTTTGGGGAAACCCCACTCTGTCTGCCTGTAACAAAAAGTTGATGGGTGTTTGTGTGTGTTTCTTCTGTATGTGTGTGTCGGGACCACGTTTGTTTGTATGTTAGGGCTGATTCAAGTGCCACTGTGAATGGTGTGTTGTGAGTGTGATAGTGTGTGTGTGTGTGTGTTTGCGGAAACCATTGTGCATGACTGCAAGTAAAAGTCAATGGGAGTTTGTGTGTTTCTTGTGTATGTGTGTGTCGGGACCACGTTTGTGAGTATGTTAGGGCAGTTCCAACTGTTGATGGCTATGCCCGGGACCCAGCGTGAGTGCTGTGTTGTGCGTGTGATAGTGTATGTGTGTGTGTGTGTGTGTGTGTGTGTTTTGCTGGATACCATTGTGTATGTCTGTAAGAAAAAGTCGTAGGGTGTTTTTGTGTGTTTCTTCTGCATGTGTGTTTCGGGACCACGTTTGTGAATATGTTAAGGTAATTCCAAGTGTTCATGGCTCTGCTGGAGATCCAATGTGAGTGCTCTGTCGTGAGTGTGACTTTTGTGTGTGTGTGTGTGTGTGTTTGCAGGAAACCATTGTGTATGCCTGCAAGAAAAAGTCGATGGGTGTTTGTGTGTGTTATTTGTATATGTGTGTGTCAGGACCATGTTTGTGATAATGTTAAAGCAGTTCCAAGTGTTGACAGCTGTGTTGGAGACCCAGTGTGAGTGCTGTGTTGTGAGTGTGATAGTGTGTGTGTGTCTGTGTGTGTTTCAGAACCCCCTGTGTACGCCTGTAAGAAAAATTTAATGGGTATTTGTGTGTGTTTCTTGTGTATGTGTGTGTCGGGAAAACGTTTGTGAGTATGTTAGGGCAGTTCCAAGTGTTGATGGCTCTGCCGAGGCCCAGTGTGAGTGCTGTGTTGCGAGTGTGACAGTGTGTGTGTGTGTGTGTGTTTTCGGGTAACCATTGTGCATGCCTGTATGAAAAAGTCGATGGGTGTATTTGTGTGTTCTTGCGTATTGTGTTTCAGATCCACATTTGTGAGTGTGTGAGGGCAGTTCCAAGTGTTGATGGCTCTGCTGGATACGCACTGTGAGTGCTGTGTTGTGAGTGTGATAGTGTGTGTGCGTGTGTGTTTGCGGGGAACCATTGTGTACGCCTGTAAGAAAATGTCGATGGGTGTTTGTGTGTTTCTTGTGTATGTCTGTGTTGGGAAAACGTTTGTGAGTATGTTAGGGCAGTTCCAAGTGTTGATGTCTCTGCCGAGGTACAGAGTGAGTGCTGTGTTGTGAGTGTGATAGTGTGTGTGTGTGTGTGTGTTTTCGGGTAACCATTGTGTATGCCTGTATGAAAAAGTCGATGGGTGTATTTGTGTGTTCTTGCGTATTGAGTTTCAGATCCACATTTGTGAGTGTGTGAGGGCAGTTCCAAGTGTTCATGAGTTTGCTGGATATCCAGTGTGAGTGTGTGTTGTGAGTGTGACAGTGTGTGTGCGTGTCTGTGTGTGTGTTTGCAGGAAAACAGTCTGTATGCCTATAAGAAAAATTCGATGGGTGTTTGTGTGTGTTTCTTCTGTATGTGTGTGTCGGGACCACATTTGTGAATATGTTAGGGCAGTTCCAAGTGTTGATGGCTCTGCTGGAGACCCAGTGAGAGTGCTGTGTTGTGAGTGTGACAGTGTGTGTGTGTCTGTGTGTGTGTGTGTGTTTGGGGGAACCCCACAGTGTATGCTTCTAAGAAAAAGTCGATGGGTGTTTGTGTGTGTTTCTTGTGTATGTGTGTGTCGGGACCACGTATGTGAGTATGTTGTGGCAGTTCCAAGTGCCAGTGTGAATGCTGTGTTGTGAGTGTGGCAGTGTGTGTTTCTGTGTGTGTTTGTGTTGGCGGGAAAACATTGTGTATGCCTGTAAGAATAAGTCGATGGATGTGTGTGTGTGAGTTTCATGTGTATGTGTGTGTCGCGACCACATTTGTCAATATTTTAGGGCAGTTCCAAGTGTTGATGGTTCTGCTGGATACCCATTGTGAGTGCTGTGTTGTAAGTGAGACTGTGTGTGTGTGTGTTCGCGGGAAACCGTTGTGTATGCCTGTAAGAAAAAGTCGATGGGTGTTTGTGTGTGTTTCTTGTGTATGTGTGTGTCGGTAAAACGTTTGTGAGTATGTTAGGGCAGTTCCAAGTGTTGATGGCTCTGCCGAGGCCCAGTGTGCGTACTGTGCTGTTAGTGTGACAGTGTGTGTGTGTGTGTGTGTGTGTTTCTGGAAACCCCACTCTGTCTGCCTGTAACAAAAAGTTGATGGGTGTTTGTGTGTGTTTCTTCTGTATGTGTGTGTCGGGACCACGTTTGTTTGTATGTAAGGGCAGATTCAAGTGCCACTGTGAATTCTGTGTTGTGAGTGTGATAGTGTGTGTGTGTGTGTTTGTGGAAACCATTGTGCATGACTGTAAGTAAAAGTCAATGGGAGTTTGTGTGTGTTTCTTGTGTATGTGTGTGTCGGGACCACGTTTGTGAGTATGTTAGGGCAGTTCCAACTGTTGATGGCTATGCCGGGGACCCAGTGTGAGTGCTGTGTTGTGCGTGTGATAGTGTATGTGTGTGTGTGTGTGTGTGTGTGTGTTCCGGTAACCATTGTGTATGCCTGTATGAAAAAGTCGATGGGTGTATTTGTGTGTTCTTGCGTATTGTGTTTCAGATCCACATTTGTGAGTGTGTGAGGGCAGTTCCAAGTGTTCATGAGTTTGCTGGATATCCAGTGTGAGTGTGTGTTGTGAGTGTGACAGTGTGTGTGCGTGTCTGTGTGTGTGTTTGCAGGAAACCAGTCTGTATGCCTATAAGAAAAATTCCATGGGTGTTTGTGTGTGTTTCTTCTGTATGTGTGTGTCGGGACCACATTTGTGAATATGTTAGGGCAGTTCCAAGTGTTGATGGCTCTGCTGGAGACCCAGTGAGAGTGCTGTGTTGTGAGTGTGATAGTGTGTGTGTGTCTCTGTGTGTGTGTGTGTTTGGGGGAACCCCACAGTGTATGCTTCTAAGAAAAAGTCGATGGGTGTTTGTGTGTGTTTCTTGTGTATGTGTGTGTCGGGACCACGTATGTGAGTATGTTGTGGCAGTTCCAAGTGCCAGTGTGAATGCTGTGTTGTGAGTGTGGCAGTGTGTGTTTATGTGTGTGTTTGTGTTGGCGGGAAAACATTGTGTATGCCTGTAAGAATAAGTCGATGGATGTGTGTGTGAGTTTCATGTGTATGTGTGTGTCGCGACCACATTTGTCAATATTTTAAGGCAGTTCCAAGTGTTGATGGTTCTGCTGGATACCCATTGTGAGTGCTGTGTTGTAAGTGAGACTGTGTGTGTGTGTGTTCGCGGGAAACCGTTGTGTATGCCTGTAAGAAAAAGTCGATGGGTGTTTGTGTGTGTTTCTTGTGTATGTGTGTGTCGGTAAAACGTTTGTGAGTATGTTAGGGCAGTTCCAAGTGTTGATGGCTCTGCCGAGGCCCAGTGTGCGTACTGTGCTGTTAGTGTGACAGTGTGTGTGTGTGTGTGTGTGTGTTTCTGGAAACCCCACTCTGTCTGCCTGTAACAAAAAGTTGATGGGTGTTTGTGTGTGTTTCTTCTGTATGTGTGTGTCGGGACCACGTTTGTTTGTATGTAAGGGCAGATTCAAGTGCCACTGTGAATTCTGTGTTGTGAGTGTGATAGTGTGTGTGTGTGTGTTTGTGGAAACCATTGTGCATGACTGTAAGTAAAAGTCAATGGGAGTTTGTGTGTGTTTCTTGTGTATGTGTGTGTCGGGACCACGTTTGTGAGTATGTTAGGGCAGTTCCAACTGTTGATGGCTATGCCGGGGACCCAGTGTGAGTGCTGTGTTGTGCGTGTGATAGTGTATGTGTGTGTGTGTGTGTGTGTGTGTTCCGGTATCCATTGGGTATGCCTGTATGAAAAAGTCGATGGGTGTATTTGTGTGTTCTTGCGTATTGTGTTTCAGATCCACATTTGTGAGTGTGTGAGGGCAGTTCCAAGCGTTCATGAGTTTGCTGGATATCCAGTGTGAGTGTGTGTTGTGAGTGTGACAGTGTGTGTGCGTGTCTGTGTGTGTGTTTGCAGGAAACCAGTCTGTATGCCTATAAGAAAAATTCCATGGGTGTTTGTGTGTGTGTCTTCTGTATGTGTGTGTCGGGACCACATTTGTGAATATGTTAGGGCAGTTCCAAGTGTTGATGGCTCTGCTGGAGACCCAGTGAGAGTGCTGTGTTGTGAGTGTGATAGTGTGTGTGTGTCTCTGTGTGTGTGTGTGTTTGGGGGAACCCCACAGTGTATGCTTCTAAGAAAAAGTCGATGGGTGTTTGTGTGTGTTTCTTGTGTATGTGTGTGTCGGGACCACGTATGTGAGTATGTTGTGGCAGTTCCAAGTGCCAGTGTGAATGCTGTGTTGTGAGTGTGGCAGTGTGTGTTTATGTGTGTGTTTGTGTTGGCGGGAAAACATTGTGTATGCCTGTAAGAATAAGTCGATGGATGTGTGTGTGAGTTTCATGTGTATGTGTGTGTCGCGACCACATTTGTCAATATTTTAAGGCAGTTCCAAGTGTTGATGGTTCTGCTGGATACCCATTGTGAGTGCTGTGTTGTAAGTGTGACTGTGTGTGTGTGTGTGTTCACGGGAAACCGTTGTGTATGCCTGTAAGAAAAAGTCGATGGGTGTTTGTGTGTGTTTCTTGTTTATGTGTGTGTCGGGAAAACGTTTGTGAGTATGTTAGGGCAGTTCCAAGTGTTGATGGCTCTGCGAGGGCCCAGTGTGCGTACTGTGCTGTTAGTGTGACAGTGTGTGTCTGTGTGTGTGTGTGTGTGTTAGGGGGAACCCCACAGTGTATGCTTCTAAGAAAAAGTCGATGGGTGTTTGTGTGTGCTTCTTGTGTATGTGTGTGTCGGGACCACGTTTGTTTGTATGTTAGGGCAGATTCAAGTGCCAGTGTGAATGCTGTGTTGTGAGTGTGATAGTGTGTGTGTGTGTGTGTGTTTGCGGAAACCATTGTGCATGACTGTAAGTAAAAGTCAATGGGAGTTTGTGTGTGTTTCTTGTGTATGTGTGTGTCGGGAAAACGTTTGTGAGTATGTTAGGGCAGTTCCAAGTGTTGATGGCTCTGCCGAGGCCCAGTGTGAGTGCTGTGTTGCGAGTGTGACAGTGTGTGTGTGTGTGTGTGTTTTCGGGTAACCATTGTGCATGCCTGTATGAAAAAGTCGATGGGTGTATTTGTGTGTTCTTGCGTATTGTGTTTCAGATCCACATTTGTGAGTGTGTGAGGGCAGTTCCAAGTGTTGATGGATCTGCTGGATACGCACTGTGAGTGCTGTGTTGTGAGTGTGATAGTGTGTGTGCGTGTGTGTTTGCGGGAAACCATTGTGTACGCCTGTAACAAAATGTCGATGGGTGTTTGTGTGTTTCTTGTGTATGTCTGTGTTGGGAAAACGTTTGTGAGTATGTTAGGGCAGTTCCAAGTGTTGATGTCTCTGCCGAGGTACAGAGTGAGTGCTGTGTTGTGAGTGTGAGTGTGTGTGTGTGTGTGTGTGTTTTCGGGTAACCATTGTGTATGCCTGTATGAAAAAGTCGATGGGTGTATTTGTGTGTTCTTGCGTATTGTGTTTCAGATCCACATTTGTGAGTGTGTGAGGGCAGTTCCAAGTGTTCATGAGTTTGCTGGATATCCAGTGTGAGTGTGTGTTGTGAGTGTGACAGTGTGTGTGCGTGTCTGTGTGTGTGTTTGCAGGAAACCAGTCTGTATGCCTATAAGAAAAATTCCATGGTTGTTTGTGTGTGTGTCTTCTGTATGTGTGTGTCGGGACCACATTTGTGAATATGTTAGGGCAGTTCCAAGTGTTGATGGCTCTGCTGGAGACCCAGTGAGAGTGCTGTGTTGTGAGTGTGACAGTGTGTGTGTCTGTGTGTGTGTGTGTGTTTGGGGGAACCCCACAGTGTATGCTTCTAAGAAAAAGTCGATGGGTGTTTGTGTGTGTTTCTTGTGTATGTGTGTGTCGGGACCACGTATGTGAGTATGTTGTGGCAGTTCCAAGTGCCAGTGTGAATGCTGTGTTGTGAGTGTGGCAGTGTGTGTTTCTGTGTGTGTTTGTGTTGGCGGGAAAACATTGTGTATGCCTGTAAGAATAAGGCGATGGATGTGTGTGTGAGTTTCATGTGTATGTGTGTGTCGCGACCACATTTGTCAATATTTTAGGGCAGTTCCAAGTGTTGATGGTTCTGCTGGATACCCATTGTGAGTGCTGTGTTGTAAGTGTGACTGTGTGTGTGTGTGTTCGCGGGAAACCGTTGTGTATGCCTGTAAGAAAAAGTCGATGGGTGTTTGTGTGTGTTTCTTGTGTATGTGTGTGTCGGTAAAACATTTGTGAGTATGTTAGGGCAGTTCCAAGTGTTGATGGCTCTGCCGAGGCCCAGTGTGCGTACTGTGCTGTTAGTGTGACAGTGTGTGTGTGTGTGTGTGTGTGTGTGTTTGGGGAAACCCCACTCTGTCTGCCTGTAACAAAAAGTTGATGGGTGTTTGTGTGTGTTTCTTCTGTATGTGTGTGTCGGGACCACGTTTGTTTGTATGTTAGGGCAGATTCAAGTGCCACTGTGAATGGTGTGTTGTGAGTGTGATAGTGTGTGTGTGTGTGTGTTTGCGGAAACCATTGTGCATGACTGTAAGTAAAAGTCAATGGGAGTTTGTGTGTTTCTTGTGTATGTGTGTGTCGGGACCACGTTTGTGAGTATGTTAGGGCAGTTCCAACTGTTGATGGCTATGCCCGGGACCCAGCGTGAGTGCTGTGTTGTGCGTGTGATAGTGTATGTGTGTGTGTGTGTGTGTGTGTTTTGCTGGATACCATTGTGTATGTCTGTAAGAAAAAGTCGTAGGGTGTTTTTGTGTGTTTCTTCTGCATGTGTGTTTCGGGACCACGTTTGTGAATATGTTAAGGTAATTCCAAGGGTTCATGGCTCTGCTGGAGATCCAATGTGAGTGCTCTGTCGTGAGTGTGACTTTTGTGTGTGTGTGTGTGTGTGTTTGCAGGAATCCATTGTGTATGCCTGCAAGAAAAAGTCGATGGGTGTTTGTGTGTGTTATTTGTATATGTGTGTGTCAGGACCATGTTTGTGATAATGTTAAAGCAGTTCCAAGTGTTGACAGCTGTGTTGGAGACCCAGTGTGAGTGCTGTGTTGTGAGTGTGATAGTGTGTGTGTGTCTGTGTGTGTTTCAGAACCCCCTGTGTACGCCTGTAAGAAATATTTAATGGGTATTTTTGTGTGTTTCTTGTGTATGTGTGTGTCGGGAAAACGTTTGTGAGTATGTTAGGGCAGTTCCAAGTGTTGATGGCTCTGCCGAGGCCCAGTGTGAGTGCTGTGTTTCGAGTGTGACAGTGTGTGTGTGTGTGTGTGTTTTCGGGTAACCATTGTGCATGCCTGTATGAAAAAGTCGATGGGTGTATTTGTGTGTTCTTGCGTATTGTGTTTCAGATCCACATTTGTGAGTGTGTGAGGGCAGTTCCAAGTGTTGATGGCTCTGCTGGATACGCACTGTGAGTGCTGTGTTGTGAGTGTGATAGTGTGTGTGCGTGTGTGTTTGCGGGGAACCATTGTGTACGCCTGTAAGAAAATGTCGATGGGTGTTTGTGTGTTTCTTGTGTATGTCTGTGTTGGGAAAACGTTTGTGAGTATGTTAGGGCAGTTCCAAGTGTTGATGTCTCTGCCGAGGTACAGAGTGAGTGCTGTGTTGTGAGTGTGATAGTGTGTGTGTGTGTGTGTTTTCGGGTAACCATTGTGTATGCCTGTATGAAAAAGTCGATGGGTGTATTTGTGTGTTCTTGCGTATTGTGTTTCAGATCCACATTTGTGAGTGTGTGAGGGCAGTTCCAAGTGTTCATGAGTTTGCTGGATATCCAGTGTGAGTGTGTGTTGTGAGTGTGACAGTGTGTGTGCGTGTCTGTGTGTGTGTTTGCAGGAAAACAGTCTGTATGCCTATAAGAAAAATTCGATGGGTGTTTGTGTGTGTTTCTTCTGTATGTGTGTGTCGGGACCACATTTGTGAATATGTTAGGGCAGTTCCAAGTGTTGATGGCTCTGCTGGAGACCCAGTGAGAGTGCTGTGTTGTGAGTGTGACAGTGTGTGTGTGTCTGTGTGTGTGTGTGTGTTTGGGGGAACCCCACAGTGTATGCTTCTAAGAAAAAGTCGATGGGTGTTTGTGTGTGTTTCTTGTGTATGTGTGTGTCGGGACCACGTATGTGAGTATGTTGTGGCAGTTCCAAGTGCCAGTGTGAATGCTGTGTTGTGAGTGTGGCAGTGTGTGTTTCTGTGTGTGTTTGTGTTGGCGGGAAAACATTGTGTATGCCTGTAAGAATAAGTCGATGGATGTGTGTGTGTGAGTTTCATGTGTATGTGTGTGTCGCGACCACATTTGTCAATATTTTAGGGCAGTTCCAAGTGTTGATGGTTCTGCTGGATACCCATTGTGAGTGCTGTGTTGTAAGTGAGACTGTGTGTGTGTGTGTTCGCGGGAAACCGTTGTGTATGCCTGTAAGAAAAAGTCGATGGGTGTTTGTGTGTGTTTCTTGTGTATGTGTGTGTCGGTAAAACGTTTGTGAGTATGTTAGGGCAGTTCCAAGTGTTGATGGCTCTGCCGAGGCCCAGTGTGCGTACTGTGCTGTTAGTGTGACAGTGTGTGTGTGTGTGTGTGTGTGTTTCTGGAAACCCCACTCTGTCTGCCTGTAACAAAAAGTTGATGGGTGTTTGTGTGTGTTTCTTCTGTATGTGTGTGTCGGGACCACGTTTGTTTGTATGTAAGGGCAGATTCAAGTGCCACTGTGAATTCTGTGTTGTGAGTGTGATAGTGTGTGTGTGTGTGTTTGTGGAAACCATTGTGCATGACTGTAAGTAAAAGTCAATGGGAGTTTGTGTGTGTTTCTTGTGTATGTGTGTGTCGGGACCACGTTTGTGAGTATGTTAGGGCAGTTCCAACTGTTGATGGCTATGCCGGGGACCCAGTGTGAGTGCTGTGTTGTGCGTGTGATAGTGTATGTGTGTGTGTGTGTGTGTGTGTGTGTTCCGGTAACCATTGTGTATGCCTGTATGAAAAAGTCGATGGGTGTATTTGTGTGTTCTTGCGTATTGTGTTTCAGATCCACATTTGTGAGTGTGTGAGGGCAGTTCCAAGTGTTCATGAGTTTGCTGGATATCCAGTGTGAGTGTGTGTTGTGAGTGTGACAGTGTGTGTGCGTGTCTGTGTGTGTGTTTGCAGGAAACCAGTCTGTATGCCTATAAGAAAAATTCCATGGGTGTTTGTGTGTGTTTCTTCTGTATGTGTGTGTCGGGACCACATTTGTGAATATGTTAGGGCAGTTCCAAGTGTTGATGGCTCTGCTGGAGACCCAGTGAGAGTGCTGTGTTGTGAGTGTGATAGTGTGTGTGTGTCTCTGTGTGTGTGTGTGTTTGGGGGAACCCCACAGTGTATGCTTCTAAGAAAAAGTCGATGGGTGTTTGTGTGTGTTTCTTGTGTATGTGTGTGTCGGGACCACGTATGTGAGTATGTTGTGGCAGTTCCAAGTGCCAGTGTGAATGCTGTGTTGTGAGTGTGGCAGTGTGTGTTTATGTGTGTGTTTGTGTTGGCGGGAAAACATTGTGTATGCCTGTAAGAATAAGTCGATGGATGTGTGTGTGAGTTTCATGTGTATGTGTGTGTCGCGACCACATTTGTCAATATTTTAAGGCAGTTCCAAGTGTTGATGGTTCTGCTGGATACCCATTGTGAGTGCTGTGTTGTAAGTGTGACTGTGTGTGTGTGTGTTCACGGGAAACCGTTGTGTATGCCTGTAAGAAAAAGTCGATGGGTGTTTGTGTGTGTTTCTTGTGTATGTGTGTGTCGGGAAAACGTTTGTGAGTATGTTAGGGCAGTTCCAAGTGTTGATGGCTCTGCGAGGGCCCAGTGTGCGTACTGTGCTGTTAGTGTGACAGTGTGTGTCTGTGTGTGTGTGTGTGTGTTAGGGGGAACCCCACAGTGTATGCTTCTAAGAAAAAGTCGATGGGTGTTTGTGTGTGCTTCTTGTGTATGTGTGTGTCGGGACCACGTTTGTTTGTATGTTAGGGCAGATTCAAGTGACAGTGTGAATGCTGTGTTGTGAGTGTGATAGTGTGTGTGTGTGTGTGTTTGCGGAAACCATTGTGCATGACTGTAAGTAAAAGTCAATGGGAGTTTGTGTGTGTTTCTTGTGTATGTGTGTGTCGGGAAAACGTTTGTGAGTATGTTAGGGCAGTTCCAAGTGTTGATGGCTCTGCCGAGGCCCAGTGTGAGTGCTGTGTTGCGAGTGTGACAGTGTGTGTGTGTGTGTGTTTTCGGGTAACCATTGTGCATGCCTGTATGAAAAAGTCGATGGGTGTATTTGTGTGTTCTTGCGTATTGTGTTTCAGATCCACATTTGTGAGTGTGTGAGGGCAGTTCCAAGTGTTGATGGCTCTGCTGGATACGCACTGTGAGTGCTGTGTTGTGAGTGTGATAGTGTGTGTGCGTGTGTGTTTGCGGGAAACCATTGTGTACGCCTGTAACAAAATGTCGATGGGTGTTTGTGTGTTTCTTGTGTATGTCTGTGTTGGGAAAACGTTTGTGAGTATGTTAGGGCAGTTCCAAGTGTTGATGTCTCTGCCGAGGTACAGAGTGAGTGCTGTGTTGTGAGTGTGAGTGTGTGTGTGTGTGTGTGTGTGTGTGTTTTCGGGTAACCATTGTGTATGCCTGTATGAAAAAGTCGATGGGTGTATTTGTGTGTTCTTGCGTATTGTGTTTCAGATCCACATTTGTGAGTGTGTGAGGGCAGTTCCAAGTGTTCATGAGTTTGCTGGATATCCAGTGTGAGTGTGTGTTGTGAGTGTGACAGTGTGTGTGCGTGTCTGTGTGTGTGTTTGCAGGAAACCAGTCTGTATGCCTATAAGAAAAATTCCATGGTTGTTTGTGTGTGTGTCTTCTGTATGTGTGTGTCGGGACCACATTTGTGAATATGTTAGGGCAGTTCCAAGTGTTGATGGCTCTGCTGGAGACCCAGTGAGAGTGCTGTGTTGTGAGTGTGACAGTGTGTGTGTCTGTGTGTGTGTGTGTGTTTGGGGGAACCCCACAGTGTATGCTTCTAAGAAAAAGTCGATGGGTGTTTGTGTGTGTTTCTTGTGTATGTGTGTGTCGGGACCACGTATGTGAGTATGTTGTGGCAGTTCCAAGTGCCAGTGTGAATGCTGTGTTGTGAGTGTGGCAGTGTGTGTTTATGTGTGTGTTTGTGTTGGCGGGAAAACATTGTGTATGCCTGTAAGAATAAGGCGATGGATGTGTGTGTGAGTTTCATGTGTATGTGTGTGTCGGGACCACATTTGTCAATATTTTAGGGCAGTTCCAAGTGTTGATGGTTCTGCTGGATACCCATTGTGAGTGCTGTGTTGTAAGTGTGACTGTGTGTGTGTGTGTTCGCGGGAAACCGTTGTGTATGCCTGTAAGAAAAAGTCGATGGGTGTTTGTGTGTGTTTCTTGTGTATGTGTGTGTCGGTAAAACATTTGTGAGTATGTTAGGGCAGTTCCAAGTGTTGATGGCTCTGCCGAGGCCCAGTGTGCGTACTGTGCTGTTAGTGTGACAGTGTGTGTGTGTGTGTGTTTGGGGAAACCCCACTCTGTCTGCCTGTAACAAAAAGTTGATGGGTGTTTGTGTGTGTTTCTTCTGTATGTGTGTGTCGGGACCACGTTTGTTTGTATGTTAGGGCAGATTCAAGTGCCACTGTGAATGGTGTGTTGTGAGTGTGATAGTGTGTGTGTGTGTGTGTTTGCGGAAACCATTGTGCATGACTGTAAGTAAAAGTCAATGGGAGTTTGTGTGTTTCTTGTGTATGTGTGTGTCGGGACCACGTTTGTGAGTATGTTAGGGCAGTTCCAACTGTTGATGGCTATGCCCGGGACCCAGCGTGAGTGCTGTGTTGTGCGTGTGATAGTGTATGTGTGTGTGTGTGTGTGTGTGTTTTGCTGGATACCATTGTGTATGTCTGTAAGAAAAAGTCGTAGGGTGTTTTTGTGTGTTTCTTCTGCATGTGTGTTTCGGGACCACGTTTGTGAATATGTTAAGGTAATTCCAAGTGTTCATGGCTCTGCTGGAGATCCAATGTGAGTGCTCTGTCGTGAGTGTGACTTTTGTGTGTGTGTGTGTGTGTGTTTGCAGGAAACCATTGTGTATGCCTGCAAGAAAAAGTCGATGGGTGTTTGTGTGTGTTATTTGTATATGTGTGTGTCAGGACCATGTTTGTGATAATGTTAAAGCAGTTCCAAGTGTTGACAGCTGTGTTGGAGACCCAGTGTGAGTGCTGTGTTGTGAGTGTGATAGTGTGTGTGTGTCTGTGTGTGTTTCAGAACCCCCTGTGTACGCCTGTAAGAAAAATTTAATGGGTATTTGTGTGTGTTTCTTGTGTATGTGTGTGTCGGGAAAACGTTTGTGAGTATGTTAGGGCAGTTCCAAGTGTTGATGGCTCTGCCGAGGCCCAGTGTGAGTGCTGTGTTGCGAGTGTGACAGTGTGTGTGTGTGTGTGTGTTTTCGGGTAACCATTGTGCATGCCTGTATGAAAAAGTCGATGGGTGTATTTGTGTGTTCTTGCGTATTGTGTTTCAGATCCACATTTGTGAGTGTGTGAGGGCAGTTCCAAGTGTTGATGGCTCTGCTGGATACGCACTGTGAGTGCTGTGTTGTGAGTGTGATAGTGTGTGTGCGTGTGTGTTTGCGGGGAACCATTGTGTACGCCTGTAAGAAAATGTCGATGGGTGTTTGTGTGTTTCTTGTGTATGTCTGTGTTGGGAAAACGTTTGTGAGTATGTTAGGGCAGTTCCAAGTGTTGATGTCTCTGCCGAGGTACAGAGTGAGTGCTGTGTTGTGAGTGTGATAGTGTGTGTGTGTGTGTGTGTTTTCGGGTAACCATTGTGTATGCCTGTATGAAAAAGTCGATGGGTGTATTTGTGTGTTCTTGCGTATTGAGTTTCAGATCCACATTTGTGAGTGTGTGAGGGCAGTTCCAAGTGTTCATGAGTTTGCTGGATATCCAGTGTGAGTGTGTGTTGTGAGTGTGACAGTGTGTGTGCGTGTCTGTGTGTGTGTTTGCAGGAAAACAGTCTGTATGCCTATAAGAAAAATTCGATGGGTGTTTGTGTGTGTTTCTTCTGTATGTGTGTGTCGGGACCACATTTGTGAATATGTTAGGGCAGTTCCAAGTGTTGATGGCTCTGCTGGAGACCCAGTGAGAGTGCTGTGTTGTGAGTGTGACAGTGTGTGTGTGTCTGTGTGTGTGTGTGTGTTTGGGGGAACCCCACAGTGTATGCTTCTAAGAAAAAGTCGATGGGTGTTTGTGTGTGTTTCTTGTGTATGTGTGTGTCGGGACCACGTATGTGAGTATGTTGTGGCAGTTCCAAGTGCCAGTGTGAATGCTGTGTTGTGAGTGTGGCAGTGTGTGTTTCTGTGTGTGTTTGTGTTGGCGGGAAAACATTGTGTATGCCTGTAAGAATAAGTCGATGGATGTGTGTGTGTGAGTTTCATGTGTATGTGTGTGTCGCGACCACATTTGTCAATATTTTAGGGCAGTTCCAAGTGTTGATGGTTCTGCTGGATACCCATTGTGAGTGCTGTGTTGTAAGTGAGACTGTGTGTGTGTGTGTTCGCGGGAAACCGTTGTGTATGCCTGTAAGAAAAAGTCGATGGGTGTTTGTGTGTGTTTCTTGTGTATGTGTGTGTCGGTAAAACGTTTGTGAGTATGTTAGGGCAGTTCCAAGTGTTGATGGCTCTGCCGAGGCCCAGTGTGCGTACTGTGCTGTTAGTGTGACAGTGTGTGTGTGTGTGTGTGTTTCTGGAAACCCCACTCTGTCTGCCTGTAACAAAAAGTTGATGGGTGTTTGTGTGTGTTTCTTCTGTATGTGTGTGTCGGGACCACGTTTGTTTGTATGTAAGGGCAGATTCAAGTGCCACTGTGAATTCTGTGTTGTGAGTGTGATAGTGTGTGTGTGTGTGTTTGTGGAAACCATTGTGCATGACTGTAAGTAAAAGTCAATGGGAGTTTGTGTGTGTTTCTTGTGTATGTGTGTGTCGGGACCACGTTTGTGAGTATGTTAGGGCAGTTCCAACTGTTGATGGCTATGCCGGGGACCCAGTGTGAGTGCTGTGTTGTGCGTGTGATAGTGTATGTGTGTGTGTGTGTGTGTGTGTGTGTGTTCCGGTAACCATTGTGCATGCCTGTATGAAAAAGTCGATGGGTGTATTTGTGTGTTCTTGCGTATTGTGTTTCAGATCCACATTTGTGAGTGTGTGAGGGCAGTTCCAAGTGTTCATGAGTTTGCTGGATATCCAGTGTGAGTGTGTGTTGTGAGTGTGACAGTGTGTGTGCGTGTCTGTGTGTGTGTTTGCAGGAAACCAGTCTGTATGCCTATAAGAAAAATTCCATGGGTGTTTGTGTGTGTTTCTTCTGTATGTGTGTGTCGGGACCACATTTGTGAATATGTTAGGGCAGTTCCAAGTGTTGATGGCTCTGCTGGAGACCCAGTGAGAGTGCTGTGTTGTGAGTGTGATAGTGTGTGTGTGTCTCTGTGTGTGTGTGTGTTTGGGGGAACCCCACAGTGTATGCTTCTAAGAAAAAGTCGATGGGTGTTTGTGTGTGTTTCTTGTGTATGTGTGTGTCGGGACCACGTATGTGAGTATGTTGTGGCAGTTCCAAGTGCCAGTGTGAATGCTGTGTTGTGAGTGTGGCAGTGTGTGTTTATGTGTGTGTTTGTGTTGGCGGGAAAACATTGTGTATGCCTGTAAGAATAAGTCGATGGATGTGTGTGTGAGTTTCATGTGTATGTGTGTGTCGCGACCACATTTGTCAATATTTTAAGGCAGTTCCAAGTGTTGATGGTTCTGCTGGATACCCATTGTGAGTGCTGTGTTGTAAGTGTGACTGTGTGTGTGTGTGTGTTCACGGGAAACCGTTGTGTATGCCTGTAAGAAAAAGTCGATGGGTGTTTGTGTGTGTTTCTTGTGTATGTGTGTGTCGGGAAAACGTTTGTGAGTATGTTAGGGCAGTTCCAAGTGTTGATGGCTCTGCGAGGGCCCAGTGTGCGTACTGTGCTGTTAGTGTGACAGTGTGTGTCTGTGTGTGTGTGTGTGTGTTAGGGGGAACCCCACAGTGTATGCTTCTAAGAAAAAGTCGATGGGTGTTTGTGTGTGCTTCTTGTGTATGTGTGTGTCGGGACCACGTTTGTTTGTATGTTAGGGCAGATTCAAGTGCCAGTGTGAATGCTGTGTTGTGAGTGTGATAGTGTGTGTGTGTGTGTGTTTGCGGAAACCATTGTGCATGACTGTAAGTAAAAGTCAATGGGAGTTTGTGTGTTTCTTGTGTATGTGTGTGTCGGGACCACGTTTGTGAGTATGTTAGGGCAGTTCCAACTGTTGATGGCTATGCCCGGGACCCAGCGTGAGTGCTGTGTTGTGCGTGTGATAGTGTATGTGTGTGTGTGTGTGTGTGTGTTTTGCTGGATACCATTGTGTATGTCTGTAAGAAAAAGTCGTAGGGTGTTTTTGTGTGTTTCTTCTGCATGTGTGTTTCGGGACCACGTTTGTGAATATGTTAAGGTAATTCCAAGTGTTCATGGCTCTGCTGGAGATCCAATGTGAGTGCTCTGTCGTGAGTGTGACTTTTGTGTGTGTGTGTGTGTGTGTGTGTTTGCAGGAAACCATTGTGTATGCCTGCAAGAAAAAGTCGATGGGTGTTTGTGTGTGTTATTTGTATATGTGTGTGTCAGGACCATGTTTGTGATAATGTTAAAGCAGTTCCAAGTGTTGACAGCTGTGTTGGAGACCCAGTGTGAGTGCTGTGTTGTGAGTGTGATAGTGTGTGTGTGTCTGTGTGTGTTTCAGAACCCCCTGTGTACGCCTGTAAGAAAAATTTAATGGGTATTTGTGTGTGTTTCTTGTGTATGTGTGTGTCGGGAAAACGTTTGTGAGTATGTTAGGGCAGTTCCAAGTGTTGATGGCTCTGCCGAGGCCCAGTGTGAGTGCTGTGTTTCGAGTGTGACAGTGTGTGTGTGTGTGTGTGTTTTCGGGTAACCATTGTGCATGCCTGTATGAAAAAGTCGATGGGTGTATTTGTGTGTTCTTGCGTATTGTGTTTCAGATCCACATTTGTGAGTGTGTGAGGGCAGTTCCAAGTGTTGATGGCTCTGCTGGATACGCACTGTGAGTGCTGTGTTGTGAGTGTGATAGTGTGTGTGCGTGTGTGTTTGCGGGGAACCATTGTGTACGCCTGTAAGAAAATGTCGATGGGTGTTTGTGTGTTTCTTGTGTATGTCTGTGTTGGGAAAACGTTTGTGAGTATGTTAGGGCAGTTCCAAGTGTTGATGTCTCTGCCGAGGTACAGAGTGAGTGCTGTGTTGTGAGTGTGATAGTGTGTGTGTGTGTGTGTGTGTGTTTTCGGGTAACCATTGTGTATGCCTGTATGAAAAAGTCGATGGGTGTATTTGTGTGTTCTTGCGTATTGAGTTTCAGATCCACATTTGTGAGTGTGTGAGGGCAGTTCCAAGTGTTCATGAGTTTGCTGGATATCCAGTGTGAGTGTGTGTTGTGAGTGTGACAGTGTGTGTGCGTGTCTGTGTGTGTGTTTGCAGGAAAACAGTCTGTATGCCTATAAGAAAAATTCGATGGGTGTTTGTGTGTGTTTCTTCTGTATGTGTGTGTCGGGACCACATTTGTGAATATGTTAGGGCAGTTCCAAGTGTTGATGGCTCTGCTGGAGACCCAGTGAGAGTGCTGTGTTGTGAGTGTGACAGTGTGTGTGTGTCTGTGTGTGTGTGTGTGTTTGGGGGAACCCCACAGTGTATGCTTCTAAGAAAAAGTCGATGGGTGTTTGTGTGTGTTTCTTGTGTATGTGTGTGTCGGGACCACGTATGTGAGTATGTTGTGGCAGTTCCAAGTGCCAGTGTGAATGCTGTGTTGTGAGTGTGGCAGTGTGTGTTTCTGTGTGTGTTTGTGTTGGCGGGAAAACATTGTGTATGCCTGTAAGAATAAGTCGATGGATGTGTGTGTGTGAGTTTCATGTGTATGTGTGTGTCGCGACCACATTTGTCAATATTTTAGGGCAGTTCCAAGTGTTGATGGTTCTGCTGGATACCCATTGTGAGTGCTGTGTTGTAAGTGAGACTGTGTGTGTGTGTGTTCGCGGGAAACCGTTGTGTATGCCTGTAAGAAAAAGTCGATGGGTGTTTGTGTGTGTTTCTTGTGTATGTGTGTGTCGGTAAAACGTTTGTGAGTATGTTAGGGCAGTTCCAAGTGTTGATGGCTCTGCCGAGGCCCAGTGTGCGTACTGTGCTGTTAGTGTGACAGTGTGTGTGTGTGTGTGTGTGTGTTTCTGGAAACCCCACTCTGTCTGCCTGTAACAAAAAGTTGATGGGTGTTTGTGTGTGTTTCTTCTGTATGTGTGTGTCGGGACCACGTTTGTTTGTATGTAAGGGCAGATTCAAGTGCCACTGTGAATTCTGTGTTGTGAGTGTGATAGTGTGTGTGTGTGTGTTTGTGGAAACCATTGTGCATGACTGTAAGTAAAAGTCAATGGGAGTTTGTGTGTGTTTCTTGTGTATGTGTGTGTCGGGACCACGTTTGTGAGTATGTTAGGGCAGTTCCAACTGTTGATGGCTATGCCGGGGACCCAGTGTGAGTGCTGTGTTGTGCGTGTGATAGTGTATGTGTGTGTGTGTGTGTGTGTGTGTGTGTTCCGGTAACCATTGTGTATGCCTGTATGAAAAAGTCGTTGGGTGTATTTGTGTGTTCTTGCGTATTGTGTTTCAGATCCACATTTGTGAGTGTGTGTGTGCAGTTCCAAGTGTTCATGAGTTTGCTGGATATCCAGTGTGAGTGTGTGTTGTGAGTGTGACAGTGTGTGTGCGTGTCTGTGTGTGTGTTTGCAGGAAACCAGTCTGTATGCCTATAAGAAAAATTCCATGGGTGTTTGTGTGTGTTTCTTCTGTATGTGTGTGTCGGGACCACATTTGTGAATATGTTAGGGCAGTTCCAAGTGTTGATGGCTCTGCTGGAGACCCAGTGAGAGTGCTGTGTTGTGAGTGTGATAGTGTGTGTGTGTCTCTGTGTGTGTGTGTGTTTGGGGGAACCCCACAGTGTATGCTTCTAAGAAAAAGTCGATGGGTGTTTGTGTGTGTTTCTTGTGTATGTGTGTGTCGGGACCACGTATGTGAGTATGTTGTGGCAGTTCCAAGTGCCAGTGTGAATGCTGTGTTGTGAGTGTGGCAGTGTGTGTTTATGTGTGTGTTTGTGTTGGCGGGAAAACATTGTGTATGCCTGTAAGAATAAGTCGATGGATGTGTGTGTGAGTTTCATGTGTATGTGTGTGTCGCGACCACATTTGTCAATATTTTAAGGCAGTTCCAAGTGTTGATGGTTCTGCTGGATACCCATTGTGAGTGCTGTGTTGTAAGTGTGACTGTGTGTGTGTGTGTGTTCACGGGAAACCGTTGTGTATGCCTGTAAGAAAAAGTCGATGGGTGTTTGTGTGTGTTTCTTGTGTATGTGTGTGTCGGGAAAACGTTTGTGAGTATGTTAGGGCAGTTCCAAGTGTTGATGGCTCTGCGAGGGCCCAGTGTGCGTACTGTGCTGTTAGTGTGACAGTGTGTGTCTGTGTGTGTGTGTGTGTGTTAGGGGGAACCCCACAGTGTATGCTTCTAAGAAAAAGTCGATGGGTGTTTGTGTGTGCTTCTTGTGTATGTGTGTGTCGGGACCACGTTTGTTTGTATGTTAGGGCAGATTCAAGTGCCAGTGTGAATGCTGTGTTGTGAGTGTGATAGTGTGTGTGTGTGTGTGTTTGCGGAAACCATTGTGCATGACTGTAAGTAAAAGTCAATGGGAGTTTGTGTGTGTTTCTTGTGTATGTGTGTGTCGGGAAAACGTTTGTGAGTATGTTAGGGCAGTTCCAAGTGTTGATGGCTCTGCCGAGGCCCAGTGTGAGTGCTGTGTTGCGAGTGTGACAGTGTGTGTGTGTGTGTGTGTTTTCGGGTAACCATTGTGCATGCCTGTATGAAAAAGTCGATGGGTGTATTTGTGTGTTCTTGCGTATTGTGTTTCAGATCCACATTTGTGAGTGTGTGAGGGCAGTTCCAAGTGTTGATGGCTCTGCTGGATACGCACTGTGAGTGCTGTGTTGTGAGTGTGATAGTGTGTGTGCGTGTGTGTTTGCGGGAAACCATTGTGTACGCCTGTAACAAAATGTCGATGGGTGTTTGTGTGTTTCTTGTGTATGTCTGTGTTGGGAAAACGTTTGTGAGTATGTTAGGGCAGTTCCAAGTGTTGATGTCTCTGCCGAGGTACAGAGTGAGTGCTGTGTTGTGAGTGTGAGTGTGTGTGTGTGTGTGTGTGTGTGTTTTCGGGTAACCATTGTGTATGCCTGTATGAAAAAGTCGATGGGTGTATTTGTGTGTTCTTGCGTATTGTGTTTCAGATCCACATTTGTGAGTGTGTGAAGGCAGTTCCAAGTGTTCATGAGTTTGCTGGATATCCAGTGTGAGTGTGTGTTGTGAGTGTGACAGTGTGTGTGCGTGTCTGTGTGTGTGTTTGCAGGAAACCAGTCTGTATGCCTATAAGAAAAATTCCATGGTTGTTTGTGTGTGTGTCTTCTGTATGTGTGTGTCGGGACCACATTTGTGAATATGTTAGGGCAGTTCCAAGTGTTGATGGCTCTGCTGGAGACCCAGTGAGAGTGCTGTGTTGTGAGTGTGACAGTGTGTGTGTCTGTGTGTGTGTGTGTGTTTGGGGGAACCCCACAGTGTATGCTTCTAAGAAAAAGTCGATGGGTGTTTGTGTGTGTTTCTTGTGTATGTGTGTGTCGGGACCACGTATGTGAGTATGTTGTGGCAGTTCCAAGTGCCAGTGTGAATGCTGTGTTGTGAGTGTGGCAGTGTGTGTTTATGTGTGTGTTTGTGTTGGCGGGAAAACATTGTGTATGCCTGTAAGAATAAGTCGATGGATGTGTGTGTGAGTTTCATGTGTATGTGTGTGTCGCGACCACATTTGTCAATATTTTAAGGCAGTTCCAAGTGTTGATGGTTCTGCTGGATACCCATTGTGAGTGCTGTGTTGTAAGTGTGACTGTGTGTGTGTGTGTGTTCACGGGAAACCGTTGTGTATGCCTGTAAGAAAAAGTCGATGGGTGTTTGTGTGTGTTTCTTGTGTATGTGTGTGTCGGGAAAACGTTTGTGAGTATGTTAGGGCAGTTCCAAGTGTTGATGGCTCTGCGAGGGCCCAGTGTGCGTACTGTGCTGTTAGTGTGACAGTGTGTGTCTGTGTGTGTGTGTGTGTGTTAGGGGGAACCCCACAGTGTATGCTTCTAAGAAAAAGTCGATGGGTGTTTGTGTGTGCTTCTTGTGTATGTGTGTGTCGGGACCACGTTTGTTTGTATGTTAGGGCAGATTCAAGTGCCAGTGTGAATGCTGTGTTGTGAGTGTGATAGTGTGTGTGTGTGTGTGTTTGCGGAAACCATTGTGCATGACTGTAAGTAAAAGTCAATGGGAGTTTGTGTGTGTTTCTTGTGTATGTGTGTGTCGGGAAAACGTTTGTGAGTATGTTAGGGCAGTTCCAAGTGTTGATGGCTCTGCCGAGGCCCAGTGTGAGTGCTGTGTTGCGAGTGTGACAGTGTGTGTGTGTGTGTGTGTTTTCGGGTAACCATTGTGCATGCCTGTATGAAAAAGTCGATGGGTGTATTTGTGTGTTCTTGCGTATTGTGTTTCAGATCCACATTTGTGAGTGTGTGAGGGCAGTTCCAAGTGTTGATGGCTCTGCTGGATACGCACTGTGAGTGCTGTGTTGTGAGTGTGATAGTGTGTGTGCGTGTGTGTTTGCGGGAAACCATTGTGTACGCCTGTAACAAAATGTCGATGGGTGTTTGTGTGTTTCTTGTGTATGTCTGTGTTGGGAAAACGTTTGTGAGTATGTTAGGGCAGTTCCAAGTGTTGATGTCTCTGCCGAGGTACAGAGTGAGTGCTGTGTTGTGAGTGTGATAGTGTGTGTGTGTGTGTGTGTGTGTTTTCGGGTAACCATTGTGTATGCCTGTATGAAAAAGTCGATGGGTGTATTTGTGTGTTCTTGCGTATTGAGTTTCAGATCCACATTTGTGAGTGTGTGAGGGCAGTTCCAAGTGTTCATGAGTTTGCTGGATATCCAGTGTGAGTGTGTGTTGTGAGTGTGACAGTGTGTGTGCGTGTCTGTGTGTGTGTTTGCAGGAAAACAGTCTGTATGCCTATAAGAAAAATTCGATGGGTGTTTGTGTGTGTTTCTTCTGTATGTGTGTGTCGGGACCACATTTGTGAATATGTTAGGGCAGTTCCAAGTGTTGATGGCTCTGCTGGAGACCCAGTGAGAGTGCTGTGTTGTGAGTGTGACAGTGTGTGTGTGTCTGTGTGTGTGTGTGTGTTTGGGGGAACCCCACAGTGTATGCTTCTAAGAAAAAGTCGATGGGTGTTTGTGTGTGTTTCTTGTGTATGTGTGTGTCGGGACCACGTATGTGAGTATGTTGTGGCAGTTCCAAGTGCCAGTGTGAATGCTGTGTTGTGAGTGTGGCAGTGTGTGTTTCTGTGTGTGTTTGTGTTGGCGGGAAAACATTGTGTATGCCTGTAAGAATAAGTCGATGGATGTGTGTGTGTGAGTTTCATGTGTATGTGTGTGTCGCGACCACATTTGTCAATATTTTAGGGCAGTTCCAAGTGTTGATGGTTCTGCTGGATACCCATTGTGAGTGCTGTGTTGTAAGTGAGACTGTGTGTGTGTGTGTTCGCGGGAAACCGTTGTGTATGCCTGTAAGAAAAAGTCGATGGGTGTTTGTGTGTGTTTCTTGTGTATGTGTGTGTCGGTAAAACGTTTGTGAGTATGTTAGGGCAGTTCCAAGTGTTGATGGCTCTGCCGAGGCCCAGTGTGCGTACTGTGCTGTTAGTGTGACAGTGTGTGTGTGTGTGTGTGTGTGTTTCTGGAAACCCCACTCTGTCTGCCTGTAACAAAAAGTTGATGGGTGTTTGTGTGTGTTTCTTCTGTATGTGTGTGTCGGGACCACGTTTGTTTGTATGTAAGGGCAGATTCAAGTGCCACTGTGAATTCTGTGTTGTGAGTGTGATAGTGTGTGTGTGTGTGTTTGTGGAAACCATTGTGCATGACTGTAAGTAAAAGTCAATGGGAGTTTGTGTGTGTTTCTTGTGTATGTGTGTGTCGGGACCACGTTTGTGAGTATGTTAGGGCAGTTCCAACTGTTGATGGCTATGCCGGGGACCCAGTGTGAGTGCTGTGTTGTGCGTGTGATAGTGTATGTGTGTGTGTGTGTGTGTGTGTGTTCCGGTATCCATTGGGTATGCCTGTATGAAAAAGTCGATGGGTGTATTTGTGTGTTCTTGCGTATTGTGTTTCAGATCCACATTTGTGAGTGTGTGAGGGCAGTTCCAAGCGTTCATGAGTTTGCTGGATATCCAGTGTGAGTGTGTGTTGTGAGTGTGACAGTGTGTGTGCGTGTCTGTGTGTGTGTTTGCAGGAAACCAGTCTGTATGCCTATAAGAAAAATTCCATGGGTGTTTGTGTGTGTGTCTTCTGTATGTGTGTGTCGGGACCACATTTGTGAATATGTTAGGGCAGTTCCAAGTGTTGATGGCTCTGCTGGAGACCCAGTGAGAGTGCTGTGTTGTGAGTGTGATAGTGTGTGTGTGTCTCTGTGTGTGTGTGTGTTTGGGGGAACCCCACAGTGTATGCTTCTAAGAAAAAGTCGATGGGTGTTTGTGTGTGTTTCTTGTGTATGTGTGTGTCGGGACCACGTATGTGAGTATGTTGTGGCAGTTCCAAGTGCCAGTGTGAATGCTGTGTTGTGAGTGTGGCAGTGTGTGTTTATGTGTGTGTTTGTGTTGGCGGGAAAACATTGTGTATGCCTGTAAGAATAAGTCGATGGATGTGTGTGTGAGTTTCATGTGTATGTGTGTGTCGCGACCACATTTGTCAATATTTTAAGGCAGTTCCAAGTGTTGATGGTTCTGCTGGATACCCATTGTGAGTGCTGTGTTGTAAGTGTGACTGTGTGTGTGTGTGTGTTCACGGGAAACCGTTGTGTATGCCTGTAAGAAAAAGTCGATGGGTGTTTGTGTGTGTTTCTTGTTTATGTGTGTGTCGGGAAAACGTTTGTGAGTATGTTAGGGCAGTTCCAAGTGTTGATGGCTCTGCGAGGGCCCAGTGTGCGTACTGTGCTGTTAGTGTGACAGTGTGTGTCTGTGTGTGTGTGTGTGTGTTAGGGGGAACCCCACAGTGTATGCTTCTAAGAAAAAGTCGATGGGTGTTTGTGTGTGCTTCTTGTGTATGTGTGTGTCGGGACCACGTTTGTTTGTATGTTAGGGCAGATTCAAGTGCCAGTGTGAATGCTGTGTTGTGAGTGTGATAGTGTGTGTGTGTGTGTGTGTTTGCGGAAACCATTGTGCATGACTGTAAGTAAAAGTCAATGGGAGTTTGTGTGTGTTTCTTGTGTATGTGTGTGTCGGGAAAACGTTTGTGAGTATGTTAGGGCAGTTCCAAGTGTTGATGGCTCTGCCGAGGCCCAGTGTGAGTGCTGTGTTGCGAGTGTGACAGTGTGTGTGTGTGTGTGTGTTTTCGGGTAACCATTGTGCATGCCTGTATGAAAAAGTCGATGGGTGTATTTGTGTGTTCTTGCGTATTGTGTTTCAGATCCACATTTGTGAGTGTGTGAGGGCAGTTCCAAGTGTTGATGGATCTGCTGGATACGCACTGTGAGTGCTGTGTTGTGAGTGTGATAGTGTGTGTGCGTGTGTGTTTGCGGGAAACCATTGTGTACGCCTGTAACAAAATGTCGATGGGTGTTTGTGTGTTTCTTGTGTATGTCTGTGTTGGGAAAACGTTTGTGAGTATGTTAGGGCAGTTCCAAGTGTTGATGTCTCTGCCGAGGTACAGAGTGAGTGCTGTGTTGTGAGTGTGAGTGTGTGTGTGTGTGTGTGTGTTTTCGGGTAACCATTGTGTATGCCTGTATGAAAAAGTCGATGGGTGTATTTGTGTGGTCTTGCGTATTGTGTTTCAGATCCACATTTGTGAGTGTGTGAGGGCAGTTCCAAGTGTTCATGAGTTTGCTGGATATCCAGTGTGAGTGTGTGTTGTGAGTGTGACAGTGTGTGTGCGTGTCTGTGTGTGTGTTTGCAGGAAACCAGTCTGTATGCCTATAAGAAAAATTCCATGGTTGTTTGTGTGTGTGTCTTCTGTATGTGTGTGTCGGGACCACATTTGTGAATATGTTAGGGCAGTTCCAAGTGTTGATGGCTCTGCTGGAGACCCAGTGAGAGTGCTGTGTTGTGAGTGTGACAGTGTGTGTGTCTGTGTGTGTGTGTGTGTTTGGGGGAACCCCACAGTGTATGCTTCTAAGAAAAAGTCGATGGGTGTTTGTGTGTGTTTCTTGTGTATGTGTGTGTCGGGACCACGTATGTGAGTATGTTGTGGCAGTTCCAAGTGCCAGTGTGAATGCTGTGTTGTGAGTGTGGCAGTGTGTGTTTCTGTGTGTGTTTGTGTTGGCGGGAAAACATTGTGTATGCCTGTAAGAATAAGGCGATGGATGTGTGTGTGAGTTTCATGTGTATGTGTGTGTCGCGACCACATTTGTCAATATTTTAGGGCAGTTCCAAGTGTTGATGGTTCTGCTGGATACCCATTGTGAGTGCTGTGTTGTAAGTGTGACTGTGTGTGTGTGTGTTCGCGGGAAACCGTTGTGTATGCCTGTAAGAAAAAGTCGATGGGTGTTTGTGTGTGTTTCTTGTGTATGTGTGTGTCGGTAAAACATTTGTGAGTATGTTAGGGCAGTTCCAAGTGTTGATGGCTCTGCCGAGGCCCAGTGTGCGTACTGTGCTGTTAGTGTGACAGTGTGTGTGTGTGTGTGTGTGTGTGTGTTTGGGGAAACCCCACTCTGTCTGCCTGTAACAAAAAGTTGATGGGTGTTTGTGTGTGTTTCTTCTGTATGTGTGTGTCGGGACCACGTTTGTTTGTATGTTAGGGCAGATTCAAGTGCCACTGTGAATGGTGTGTTGTGAGTGTGATAGTGTGTGTGTGTGTGTGTTTGCGGAAACCATTGTGCATGACTGTAAGTAAAAGTCAATGGGAGTTTGTGTGTTTCTTGTGTATGTGTGTGTCGGGACCACGTTTGTGAGTATGTTAGGGCAGTTCCAACTGTTGATGGCTATGCCCGGGACCCAGCGTGAGTGCTGTGTTGTGCGTGTGATAGTGTATGTGTGTGTGTGTGTGTGTGTGTTTTGCTGGATACCATTGTGTATGTCTGTAAGAAAAAGTCGTAGGGTGTTTTTGTGTGTTTCTTCTGCATGTGTGTTTCGGGACCACGTTTGTGAATATGTTAAGGTAATTCCAAGGGTTCATGGCTCTGCTGGAGATCCAATGTGAGTGCTCTGTCGTGAGTGTGACTTTTGTGTGTGTGTGTGTGTGTGTTTGCAGGAATCCATTGTGTATGCCTGCAAGAAAAAGTCGATGGGTGTTTGTGTGTGTTATTTGTATATGTGTGTGTCAGGACCATGTTTGTGATAATGTTAAAGCAGTTCCAAGTGTTGACAGCTGTGTTGGAGACCCAGTGTGAGTGCTGTGTTGTGAGTGTGATAGTGTGTGTGTGTCTGTGTGTGTTTCAGAACCCCCTGTGTACGCCTGTAAGAAATATTTAATGGGTATTTTTGTGTGTTTCTTGTGTATGTGTGTGTCGGGAAAACGTTTGTGAGTATGTTAGGGCAGTTCCAAGTGTTGATGGCTCTGCCGAGGCCCAGTGTGAGTGCTGTGTTTCGAGTGTGACAGTGTGTGTGTGTGTGTGTGTTTTCGGGTAACCATTGTGCATGCCTGTATGAAAAAGTCGATGGGTGTATTTGTGTGTTCTTGCGTATTGTGTTTCAGATCCACATTTGTGAGTGTGTGAGGGCAGTTCCAAGTGTTGATGGCTCTGCTGGATACGCACTGTGAGTGCTGTGTTGTGAGTGTGATAGTGTGTGTGCGTGTGTGTTTGCGGGGAACCATTGTGTACGCCTGTAAGAAAATGTCGATGGGTGTTTGTGTGTTTCTTGTGTATGTCTGTGTTGGGAAAACGTTTGTGAGTATGTTAGGGCAGTTCCAAGTGTTGATGTCTCTGCCGAGGTACAGAGTGAGTGCTGTGTTGTGAGTGTGATAGTGTGTGTGTGTGTGTGTTTTCGGGTAACCATTGTGTATGCCTGTATGAAAAAGTCGATGGGTGTATTTGTGTGTTCTTGCGTATTGTGTTTCAGATCCACATTTGTGAGTGTGTGAGGGCAGTTCCAAGTGTTCATGAGTTTGCTGGATATCCAGTGTGAGTGTGTGTTGTGAGTGTGACAGTGTGTGTGCGTGTCTGTGTGTGTGTTTGCAGGAAAACAGTCTGTATGCCTATAAGAAAAATTCGATGGGTGTTTGTGTGTGTTTCTTCTGTATGTGTGTGTCGGGACCACATTTGTGAATATGTTAGGGCAGTTCCAAGTGTTGATGGCTCTGCTGGAGACCCAGTGAGAGTGCTGTGTTGTGAGTGTGACAGTGTGTGTGTGTCTGTGTGTGTGTGTGTGTTTGGGGGAACCCCACAGTGTATGCTTCTAAGAAAAAGTCGATGGGTGTTTGTGTGTGTTTCTTGTGTATGTGTGTGTCGGGACCACGTATGTGAGTATGTTGTGGCAGTTCCAAGTGCCAGTGTGAATGCTGTGTTGTGAGTGTGGCAGTGTGTGTTTCTGTGTGTGTTTGTGTTGGCGGGAAAACATTGTGTATGCCTGTAAGAATAAGTCGATGGATGTGTGTGTGTGAGTTTCATGTGTATGTGTGTGTCGCGACCACATTTGTCAATATTTTAGGGCAGTTCCAAGTGTTGATGGTTCTGCTGGATACCCATTGTGAGTGCTGTGTTGTAAGTGAGACTGTGTGTGTGTGTGTTCGCGGGAAACCGTTGTGTATGCCTGTAAGAAAAAGTCGATGGGTGTTTGTGTGTGTTTCTTGTGTATGTGTGTGTCGGTAAAACGTTTGTGAGTATGTTAGGGCAGTTCCAAGTGTTGATGGCTCTGCCGAGGCCCAGTGTGCGTACTGTGCTGTTAGTGTGACAGTGTGTGTGTGTGTGTGTGTGTGTTTCTGGAAACCCCACTCTGTCTGCCTGTAACAAAAAGTTGATGGGTGTTTGTGTGTGTTTCTTCTGTATGTGTGTGTCGGGACCACGTTTGTTTGTATGTAAGGGCAGATTCAAGTGCCACTGTGAATTCTGTGTTGTGAGTGTGATAGTGTGTGTGTGTGTGTTTGTGGAAACCATTGTGCATGACTGTAAGTAAAAGTCAATGGGAGTTTGTGTGTGTTTCTTGTGTATGTGTGTGTCGGGACCACGTTTGTGAGTATGTTAGGGCAGTTCCAACTGTTGATGGCTATGCCGGGGACCCAGTGTGAGTGCTGTGTTGTGCGTGTGATAGTGTATGTGTGTGTGTGTGTGTGTGTGTGTGTTCCGGTAACCATTGTGTATGCCTGTATGAAAAAGTCGATGGGTGTATTTGTGTGTTCTTGCGTATTGTGTTTCAGATCCACATTTGTGAGTGTGTGAGGGCAGTTCCAAGTGTTCATGAGTTTGCTGGATATCCAGTGTGAGTGTGTGTTGTGAGTGTGACAGTGTGTGTGCGTGTCTGTGTGTGTGTTTGCAGGAAACCAGTCTGTATGCCTATAAGAAAAATTCCATGGGTGTTTGTGTGTGTTTCTTCTGTATGTGTGTGTCGGGACCACATTTGTGAATATGTTAGGGCAGTTCCAAGTGTTGATGGCTCTGCTGGAGACCCAGTGAGAGTGCTGTGTTGTGAGTGTGATAGTGTGTGTGTGTCTCTGTGTGTGTGTGTGTTTGGGGGAACCCCACAGTGTATGCTTCTAAGAAAAAGTCGATGGGTGTTTGTGTGTGTTTCTTGTGTATGTGTGTGTCGGGACCACGTATGTGAGTATGTTGTGGCAGTTCCAAGTGCCAGTGTGAATGCTGTGTTGTGAGTGTGGCAGTGTGTGTTTATGTGTGTGTTTGTGTTGGCGGGAAAACATTGTGTATGCCTGTAAGAATAAGTCGATGGATGTGTGTGTGAGTTTCATGTGTATGTGTGTGTCGCGACCACATTTGTCAATATTTTAAGGCAGTTCCAAGTGTTGATGGTTCTGCTGGATACCCATTGTGAGTGCTGTGTTGTAAGTGTGACTGTGTGTGTGTGTGTTCACGGGAAACCGTTGTGTATGCCTGTAAGAAAAAGTCGATGGGTGTTTGTGTGTGTTTCTTGTGTATGTGTGTGTCGGGAAAACGTTTGTGAGTATGTTAGGGCAGTTCCAAGTGTTGATGGCTCTGCGAGGGCCCAGTGTGCGTACTGTGCTGTTAGTGTGACAGTGTGTGTCTGTGTGTGTGTGTGTGTGTTAGGGGGAACCCCACAGTGTATGCTTCTAAGAAAAAGTCGATGGGTGTTTGTGTGTGCTTCTTGTGTATGTGTGTGTCGGGACCACGTTTGTTTGTATGTTAGGGCAGATTCAAGTGACAGTGTGAATGCTGTGTTGTGAGTGTGATAGTGTGTGTGTGTGTGTGTTTGCGGAAACCATTGTGCATGACTGTAAGTAAAAGTCAATGGGAGTTTGTGTGTGTTTCTTGTGTATGTGTGTGTCGGGAAAACGTTTGTGAGTATGTTAGGGCAGTTCCAAGTGTTGATGGCTCTGCCGAGGCCCAGTGTGAGTGCTGTGTTGCGAGTGTGACAGTGTGTGTGTGTGTGTGTTTTCGGGTAACCATTGTGCATGCCTGTATGAAAAAGTCGATGGGTGTATTTGTGTGTTCTTGCGTATTGTGTTTCAGATCCACATTTGTGAGTGTGTGAGGGCAGTTCCAAGTGTTGATGGCTCTGCTGGATACGCACTGTGAGTGCTGTGTTGTGAGTGTGATAGTGTGTGTGCGTGTGTGTTTGCGGGAAACCATTGTGTACGCCTGTAACAAAATGTCGATGGGTGTTTGTGTGTTTCTTGTGTATGTCTGTGTTGGGAAAACGTTTGTGAGTATGTTAGGGCAGTTCCAAGTGTTGATGTCTCTGCCGAGGTACAGAGTGAGTGCTGTGTTGTGAGTGTGAGTGTGTGTGTGTGTGTGTGTGTGTGTGTTTTCGGGTAACCATTGTGTATGCCTGTATGAAAAAGTCGATGGGTGTATTTGTGTGTTCTTGCGTATTGTGTTTCAGATCCACATTTGTGAGTGTGTGAGGGCAGTTCCAAGTGTTCATGAGTTTGCTGGATATCCAGTGTGAGTGTGTGTTGTGAGTGTGACAGTGTGTGTGCGTGTCTGTGTGTGTGTTTGCAGGAAACCAGTCTGTATGCCTATAAGAAAAATTCCATGGTTGTTTGTGTGTGTGTCTTCTGTATGTGTGTGTCGGGACCACATTTGTGAATATGTTAGGGCAGTTCCAAGTGTTGATGGCTCTGCTGGAGACCCAGTGAGAGTGCTGTGTTGTGAGTGTGACAGTGTGTGTGTCTGTGTGTGTGTGTGTGTTTGGGGGAACCCCACAGTGTATGCTTCTAAGAAAAAGTCGATGGGTGTTTGTGTGTGTTTCTTGTGTATGTGTGTGTCGGGACCACGTATGTGAGTATGTTGTGGCAGTTCCAAGTGCCAGTGTGAATGCTGTGTTGTGAGTGTGGCAGTGTGTGTTTATGTGTGTGTTTGTGTTGGCGGGAAAACATTGTGTATGCCTGTAAGAATAAGGCGATGGATGTGTGTGTGAGTTTCATGTGTATGTGTGTGTCGGGACCACATTTGTCAATATTTTAGGGCAGTTCCAAGTGTTGATGGTTCTGCTGGATACCCATTGTGAGTGCTGTGTTGTAAGTGTGACTGTGTGTGTGTGTGTTCGCGGGAAACCGTTGTGTATGCCTGTAAGAAAAAGTCGATGGGTGTTTGTGTGTGTTTCTTGTGTATGTGTGTGTCGGTAAAACATTTGTGAGTATGTTAGGGCAGTTCCAAGTGTTGATGGCTCTGCCGAGGCCCAGTGTGCGTACTGTGCTGTTAGTGTGACAGTGTGTGTGTGTGTGTGTTTGGGGAAACCCCACTCTGTCTGCCTGTAACAAAAAGTTGATGGGTGTTTGTGTGTGTTTCTTCTGTATGTGTGTGTCGGGACCACGTTTGTTTGTATGTTAGGGCAGATTCAAGTGCCACTGTGAATGGTGTGTTGTGAGTGTGATAGTGTGTGTGTGTGTGTGTTTGCGGAAACCATTGTGCATGACTGTAAGTAAAAGTCAATGGGAGTTTGTGTGTTTCTTGTGTATGTGTGTGTCGGGACCACGTTTGTGAGTATGTTAGGGCAGTTCCAACTGTTGATGGCTATGCCCGGGACCCAGCGTGAGTGCTGTGTTGTGCGTGTGATAGTGTATGTGTGTGTGTGTGTGTGTGTGTTTTGCTGGATACCATTGTGTATGTCTGTAAGAAAAAGTCGTAGGGTGTTTTTGTGTGTTTCTTCTGCATGTGTGTTTCGGGACCACGTTTGTGAATATGTTAAGGTAATTCCAAGTGTTCATGGCTCTGCTGGAGATCCAATGTGAGTGCTCTGTCGTGAGTGTGACTTTTGTGTGTGTGTGTGTGTGTGTTTGCAGGAAACCATTGTGTATGCCTGCAAGAAAAAGTCGATGGGTGTTTGTGTGTGTTATTTGTATATGTGTGTGTCAGGACCATGTTTGTGATAATGTTAAAGCAGTTCCAAGTGTTGACAGCTGTGTTGGAGACCCAGTGTGAGTGCTGTGTTGTGAGTGTGATAGTGTGTGTGTGTCTGTGTGTGTTTCAGAACCCCCTGTGTACGCCTGTAAGAAAAATTTAATGGGTATTTGTGTGTGTTTCTTGTGTATGTGTGTGTCGGGAAAACGTTTGTGAGTATGTTAGGGCAGTTCCAAGTGTTGATGGCTCTGCCGAGGCCCAGTGTGAGTGCTGTGTTGCGAGTGTGACAGTGTGTGTGTGTGTGTGTGTTTTCGGGTAACCATTGTGCATGCCTGTATGAAAAAGTCGATGGGTGTATTTGTGTGTTCTTGCGTATTGTGTTTCAGATCCACATTTGTGAGTGTGTGAGGGCAGTTCCAAGTGTTGATGGCTCTGCTGGATACGCACTGTGAGTGCTGTGTTGTGAGTGTGATAGTGTGTGTGCGTGTGTGTTTGCGGGGAACCATTGTGTACGCCTGTAAGAAAATGTCGATGGGTGTTTGTGTGTTTCTTGTGTATGTCTGTGTTGGGAAAACGTTTGTGAGTATGTTAGGGCAGTTCCAAGTGTTGATGTCTCTGCCGAGGTACAGAGTGAGTGCTGTGTTGTGAGTGTGATAGTGTGTGTGTGTGTGTGTGTTTTCGGGTAACCATTGTGTATGCCTGTATGAAAAAGTCGATGGGTGTATTTGTGTGTTCTTGCGTATTGAGTTTCAGATCCACATTTGTGAGTGTGTGAGGGCAGTTCCAAGTGTTCATGAGTTTGCTGGATATCCAGTGTGAGTGTGTGTTGTGAGTGTGACAGTGTGTGTGCGTGTCTGTGTGTGTGTTTGCAGGAAAACAGTCTGTATGCCTATAAGAAAAATTCGATGGGTGTTTGTGTGTGTTTCTTCTGTATGTGTGTGTCGGGACCACATTTGTGAATATGTTAGGGCAGTTCCAAGTGTTGATGGCTCTGCTGGAGACCCAGTGAGAGTGCTGTGTTGTGAGTGTGACAGTGTGTGTGTGTCTGTGTGTGTGTGTGTGTTTGGGGGAACCCCACAGTGTATGCTTCTAAGAAAAAGTCGATGGGTGTTTGTGTGTGTTTCTTGTGTATGTGTGTGTCGGGACCACGTATGTGAGTATGTTGTGGCAGTTCCAAGTGCCAGTGTGAATGCTGTGTTGTGAGTGTGGCAGTGTGTGTTTCTGTGTGTGTTTGTGTTGGCGGGAAAACATTGTGTATGCCTGTAAGAATAAGTCGATGGATGTGTGTGTGTGAGTTTCATGTGTATGTGTGTGTCGCGACCACATTTGTCAATATTTTAGGGCAGTTCCAAGTGTTGATGGTTCTGCTGGATACCCATTGTGAGTGCTGTGTTGTAAGTGAGACTGTGTGTGTGTGTGTTCGCGGGAAACCGTTGTGTATGCCTGTAAGAAAAAGTCGATGGGTGTTTGTGTGTGTTTCTTGTGTATGTGTGTGTCGGTAAAACGTTTGTGAGTATGTTAGGGCAGTTCCAAGTGTTGATGGCTCTGCCGAGGCCCAGTGTGCGTACTGTGCTGTTAGTGTGACAGTGTGTGTGTGTGTGTGTGTTTCTGGAAACCCCACTCTGTCTGCCTGTAACAAAAAGTTGATGGGTGTTTGTGTGTGTTTCTTCTGTATGTGTGTGTCGGGACCACGTTTGTTTGTATGTAAGGGCAGATTCAAGTGCCACTGTGAATTCTGTGTTGTGAGTGTGATAGTGTGTGTGTGTGTGTTTGTGGAAACCATTGTGCATGACTGTAAGTAAAAGTCAATGGGAGTTTGTGTGTGTTTCTTGTGTATGTGTGTGTCGGGACCACGTTTGTGAGTATGTTAGGGCAGTTCCAACTGTTGATGGCTATGCCGGGGACCCAGTGTGAGTGCTGTGTTGTGCGTGTGATAGTGTATGTGTGTGTGTGTGTGTGTGTGTGTGTGTTCCGGTAACCATTGTGCATGCCTGTATGAAAAAGTCGATGGGTGTATTTGTGTGTTCTTGCGTATTGTGTTTCAGATCCACATTTGTGAGTGTGTGAGGGCAGTTCCAAGTGTTCATGAGTTTGCTGGATATCCAGTGTGAGTGTGTGTTGTGAGTGTGACAGTGTGTGTGCGTGTCTGTGTGTGTGTTTGCAGGAAACCAGTCTGTATGCCTATAAGAAAAATTCCATGGGTGTTTGTGTGTGTTTCTTCTGTATGTGTGTGTCGGGACCACATTTGTGAATATGTTAGGGCAGTTCCAAGTGTTGATGGCTCTGCTGGAGACCCAGTGAGAGTGCTGTGTTGTGAGTGTGATAGTGTGTGTGTGTCTCTGTGTGTGTGTGTGTTTGGGGGAACCCCACAGTGTATGCTTCTAAGAAAAAGTCGATGGGTGTTTGTGTGTGTTTCTTGTGTATGTGTGTGTCGGGACCACGTATGTGAGTATGTTGTGGCAGTTCCAAGTGCCAGTGTGAATGCTGTGTTGTGAGTGTGGCAGTGTGTGTTTATGTGTGTGTTTGTGTTGGCGGGAAAACATTGTGTATGCCTGTAAGAATAAGTCGATGGATGTGTGTGTGAGTTTCATGTGTATGTGTGTGTCGCGACCACATTTGTCAATATTTTAAGGCAGTTCCAAGTGTTGATGGTTCTGCTGGATACCCATTGTGAGTGCTGTGTTGTAAGTGTGACTGTGTGTGTGTGTGTGTTCACGGGAAACCGTTGTGTATGCCTGTAAGAAAAAGTCGATGGGTGTTTGTGTGTGTTTCTTGTGTATGTGTGTGTCGGGAAAACGTTTGTGAGTATGTTAGGGCAGTTCCAAGTGTTGATGGCTCTGCGAGGGCCCAGTGTGCGTACTGTGCTGTTAGTGTGACAGTGTGTGTCTGTGTGTGTGTGTGTGTGTTAGGGGGAACCCCACAGTGTATGCTTCTAAGAAAAAGTCGATGGGTGTTTGTGTGTGCTTCTTGTGTATGTGTGTGTCGGGACCACGTTTGTTTGTATGTTAGGGCAGATTCAAGTGCCAGTGTGAATGCTGTGTTGTGAGTGTGATAGTGTGTGTGTGTGTGTGTTTGCGGAAACCATTGTGCATGACTGTAAGTAAAAGTCAATGGGAGTTTGTGTGTTTCTTGTGTATGTGTGTGTCGGGACCACGTTTGTGAGTATGTTAGGGCAGTTCCAACTGTTGATGGCTATGCCCGGGACCCAGCGTGAGTGCTGTGTTGTGCGTGTGATAGTGTATGTGTGTGTGTGTGTGTGTGTGTTTTGCTGGATACCATTGTGTATGTCTGTAAGAAAAAGTCGTAGGGTGTTTTTGTGTGTTTCTTCTGCATGTGTGTTTCGGGACCACGTTTGTGAATATGTTAAGGTAATTCCAAGTGTTCATGGCTCTGCTGGAGATCCAATGTGAGTGCTCTGTCGTGAGTGTGACTTTTGTGTGTGTGTGTGTGTGTGTGTGTTTGCAGGAAACCATTGTGTATGCCTGCAAGAAAAAGTCGATGGGTGTTTGTGTGTGTTATTTGTATATGTGTGTGTCAGGACCATGTTTGTGATAATGTTAAAGCAGTTCCAAGTGTTGACAGCTGTGTTGGAGACCCAGTGTGAGTGCTGTGTTGTGAGTGTGATAGTGTGTGTGTGTCTGTGTGTGTTTCAGAACCCCCTGTGTACGCCTGTAAGAAAAATTTAATGGGTATTTGTGTGTGTTTCTTGTGTATGTGTGTGTCGGGAAAACGTTTGTGAGTATGTTAGGGCAGTTCCAAGTGTTGATGGCTCTGCCGAGGCCCAGTGTGAGTGCTGTGTTTCGAGTGTGACAGTGTGTGTGTGTGTGTGTGTTTTCGGGTAACCATTGTGCATGCCTGTATGAAAAAGTCGATGGGTGTATTTGTGTGTTCTTGCGTATTGTGTTTCAGATCCACATTTGTGAGTGTGTGAGGGCAGTTCCAAGTGTTGATGGCTCTGCTGGATACGCACTGTGAGTGCTGTGTTGTGAGTGTGATAGTGTGTGTGCGTGTGTGTTTGCGGGGAACCATTGTGTACGCCTGTAAGAAAATGTCGATGGGTGTTTGTGTGTTTCTTGTGTATGTCTGTGTTGGGAAAACGTTTGTGAGTATGTTAGGGCAGTTCCAAGTGTTGATGTCTCTGCCGAGGTACAGAGTGAGTGCTGTGTTGTGAGTGTGATAGTGTGTGTGTGTGTGTGTGTGTGTTTTCGGGTAACCATTGTGTATGCCTGTATGAAAAAGTCGATGGGTGTATTTGTGTGTTCTTGCGTATTGAGTTTCAGATCCACATTTGTGAGTGTGTGAGGGCAGTTCCAAGTGTTCATGAGTTTGCTGGATATCCAGTGTGAGTGTGTGTTGTGAGTGTGACAGTGTGTGTGCGTGTCTGTGTGTGTGTTTGCAGGAAAACAGTCTGTATGCCTATAAGAAAAATTCGATGGGTGTTTGTGTGTGTTTCTTCTGTATGTGTGTGTCGGGACCACATTTGTGAATATGTTAGGGCAGTTCCAAGTGTTGATGGCTCTGCTGGAGACCCAGTGAGAGTGCTGTGTTGTGAGTGTGACAGTGTGTGTGTGTCTGTGTGTGTGTGTGTGTTTGGGGGAACCCCACAGTGTATGCTTCTAAGAAAAAGTCGATGGGTGTTTGTGTGTGTTTCTTGTGTATGTGTGTGTCGGGACCACGTATGTGAGTATGTTGTGGCAGTTCCAAGTGCCAGTGTGAATGCTGTGTTGTGAGTGTGGCAGTGTGTGTTTCTGTGTGTGTTTGTGTTGGCGGGAAAACATTGTGTATGCCTGTAAGAATAAGTCGATGGATGTGTGTGTGTGAGTTTCATGTGTATGTGTGTGTCGCGACCACATTTGTCAATATTTTAGGGCAGTTCCAAGTGTTGATGGTTCTGCTGGATACCCATTGTGAGTGCTGTGTTGTAAGTGAGACTGTGTGTGTGTGTGTTCGCGGGAAACCGTTGTGTATGCCTGTAAGAAAAAGTCGATGGGTGTTTGTGTGTGTTTCTTGTGTATGTGTGTGTCGGTAAAACGTTTGTGAGTATGTTAGGGCAGTTCCAAGTGTTGATGGCTCTGCCGAGGCCCAGTGTGCGTACTGTGCTGTTAGTGTGACAGTGTGTGTGTGTGTGTGTGTGTGTTTCTGGAAACCCCACTCTGTCTGCCTGTAACAAAAAGTTGATGGGTGTTTGTGTGTGTTTCTTCTGTATGTGTGTGTCGGGACCACGTTTGTTTGTATGTAAGGGCAGATTCAAGTGCCACTGTGAATTCTGTGTTGTGAGTGTGATAGTGTGTGTGTGTGTGTTTGTGGAAACCATTGTGCATGACTGTAAGTAAAAGTCAATGGGAGTTTGTGTGTGTTTCTTGTGTATGTGTGTGTCGGGACCACGTTTGTGAGTATGTTAGGGCAGTTCCAACTGTTGATGGCTATGCCGGGGACCCAGTGTGAGTGCTGTGTTGTGCGTGTGATAGTGTATGTGTGTGTGTGTGTGTGTGTGTGTGTGTTCCGGTAACCATTGTGTATGCCTGTATGAAAAAGTCGTTGGGTGTATTTGTGTGTTCTTGCGTATTGTGTTTCAGATCCACATTTGTGAGTGTGTGTGTGCAGTTCCAAGTGTTCATGAGTTTGCTGGATATCCAGTGTGAGTGTGTGTTGTGAGTGTGACAGTGTGTGTGCGTGTCTGTGTGTGTGTTTGCAGGAAACCAGTCTGTATGCCTATAAGAAAAATTCCATGGGTGTTTGTGTGTGTTTCTTCTGTATGTGTGTGTCGGGACCACATTTGTGAATATGTTAGGGCAGTTCCAAGTGTTGATGGCTCTGCTGGAGACCCAGTGAGAGTGCTGTGTTGTGAGTGTGATAGTGTGTGTGTGTCTCTGTGTGTGTGTGTGTTTGGGGGAACCCCACAGTGTATGCTTCTAAGAAAAAGTCGATGGGTGTTTGTGTGTGTTTCTTGTGTATGTGTGTGTCGGGACCACGTATGTGAGTATGTTGTGGCAGTTCCAAGTGCCAGTGTGAATGCTGTGTTGTGAGTGTGGCAGTGTGTGTTTATGTGTGTGTTTGTGTTGGCGGGAAAACATTGTGTATGCCTGTAAGAATAAGTCGATGGATGTGTGTGTGAGTTTCATGTGTATGTGTGTGTCGCGACCACATTTGTCAATATTTTAAGGCAGTTCCAAGTGTTGATGGTTCTGCTGGATACCCATTGTGAGTGCTGTGTTGTAAGTGTGACTGTGTGTGTGTGTGTGTTCACGGGAAACCGTTGTGTATGCCTGTAAGAAAAAGTCGATGGGTGTTTGTGTGTGTTTCTTGTGTATGTGTGTGTCGGGAAAACGTTTGTGAGTATGTTAGGGCAGTTCCAAGTGTTGATGGCTCTGCGAGGGCCCAGTGTGCGTACTGTGCTGTTAGTGTGACAGTGTGTGTCTGTGTGTGTGTGTGTGTGTTAGGGGGAACCCCACAGTGTATGCTTCTAAGAAAAAGTCGATGGGTGTTTGTGTGTGCTTCTTGTGTATGTGTGTGTCGGGACCACGTTTGTTTGTATGTTAGGGCAGATTCAAGTGCCAGTGTGAATGCTGTGTTGTGAGTGTGATAGTGTGTGTGTGTGTGTGTTTGCGGAAACCATTGTGCATGACTGTAAGTAAAAGTCAATGGGAGTTTGTGTGTGTTTCTTGTGTATGTGTGTGTCGGGAAAACGTTTGTGAGTATGTTAGGGCAGTTCCAAGTGTTGATGGCTCTGCCGAGGCCCAGTGTGAGTGCTGTGTTGCGAGTGTGACAGTGTGTGTGTGTGTGTGTGTTTTCGGGTAACCATTGTGCATGCCTGTATGAAAAAGTCGATGGGTGTATTTGTGTGTTCTTGCGTATTGTGTTTCAGATCCACATTTGTGAGTGTGTGAGGGCAGTTCCAAGTGTTGATGGCTCTGCTGGATACGCACTGTGAGTGCTGTGTTGTGAGTGTGATAGTGTGTGTGCGTGTGTGTTTGCGGGAAACCATTGTGTACGCCTGTAACAAAATGTCGATGGGTGTTTGTGTGTTTCTTGTGTATGTCTGTGTTGGGAAAACGTTTGTGAGTATGTTAGGGCAGTTCCAAGTGTTGATGTCTCTGCCGAGGTACAGAGTGAGTGCTGTGTTGTGAGTGTGAGTGTGTGTGTGTGTGTGTGTGTGTGTTTTCGGGTAACCATTGTGTATGCCTGTATGAAAAAGTCGATGGGTGTATTTGTGTGTTCTTGCGTATTGTGTTTCAGATCCACATTTGTGAGTGTGTGAAGGCAGTTCCAAGTGTTCATGAGTTTGCTGGATATCCAGTGTGAGTGTGTGTTGTGAGTGTGACAGTGTGTGTGCGTGTCTGTGTGTGTGTTTGCAGGAAACCAGTCTGTATGCCTATAAGAAAAATTCCATGGTTGTTTGTGTGTGTGTCTTCTGTATGTGTGTGTCGGGACCACATTTGTGAATATGTTAGGGCAGTTCCAAGTGTTGATGGCTCTGCTGGAGACCCAGTGAGAGTGCTGTGTTGTGAGTGTGACAGTGTGTGTGTCTGTGTGTGTGTGTGTGTTTGGGGGAACCCCACAGTGTATGCTTCTAAGAAAAAGTCGATGGGTGTTTGTGTGTGTTTCTTGTGTATGTGTGTGTCGGGACCACGTATGTGAGTATGTTGTGGCAGTTCCAAGTGCCAGTGTGAATGCTGTGTTGTGAGTGTGGCAGTGTGTGTTTATGTGTGTGTTTGTGTTGGCGGGAAAACATTGTGTATGCCTGTAAGAATAAGTCGATGGATGTGTGTGTGAGTTTCATGTGTATGTGTGTGTCGCGACCACATTTGTCAATATTTTAAGGCAGTTCCAAGTGTTGATGGTTCTGCTGGATACCCATTGTGAGTGCTGTGTTGTAAGTGTGACTGTGTGTGTGTGTGTGTTCACGGGAAACCGTTGTGTATGCCTGTAAGAAAAAGTCGATGGGTGTTTGTGTGTGTTTCTTGTGTATGTGTGTGTCGGGAAAACGTTTGTGAGTATGTTAGGGCAGTTCCAAGTGTTGATGGCTCTGCGAGGGCCCAGTGTGCGTACTGTGCTGTTAGTGTGACAGTGTGTGTCTGTGTGTGTGTGTGTGTGTTAGGGGGAACCCCACAGTGTATGCTTCTAAGAAAAAGTCGATGGGTGTTTGTGTGTGCTTCTTGTGTATGTGTGTGTCGGGACCACGTTTGTTTGTATGTTAGGGCAGATTCAAGTGCCAGTGTGAATGCTGTGTTGTGAGTGTGATAGTGTGTGTGTGTGTGTGTTTGCGGAAACCATTGTGCATGACTGTAAGTAAAAGTCAATGGGAGTTTGTGTGTGTTTCTTGTGTATGTGTGTGTCGGGAAAACGTTTGTGAGTATGTTAGGGCAGTTCCAAGTGTTGATGGCTCTGCCGAGGCCCAGTGTGAGTGCTGTGTTGCGAGTGTGACAGTGTGTGTGTGTGTGTGTGTTTTCGGGTAACCATTGTGCATGCCTGTATGAAAAAGTCGATGGGTGTATTTGTGTGTTCTTGCGTATTGTGTTTCAGATCCACATTTGTGAGTGTGTGAGGGCAGTTCCAAGTGTTGATGGCTCTGCTGGATACGCACTGTGAGTGCTGTGTTGTGAGTGTGATAGTGTGTGTGCGTGTGTGTTTGCGGGAAACCATTGTGTACGCCTGTAACAAAATGTCGATGGGTGTTTGTGTGTTTCTTGTGTATGTCTGTGTTGGGAAAACGTTTGTGAGTATGTTAGGGCAGTTCCAAGTGTTGATGTCTCTGCCGAGGTACAGAGTGAGTGCTGTGTTGTGAGTGTGATAGTGTGTGTGTGTGTGTGTGTGTGTTTTCGGGTAACCATTGTGTATGCCTGTATGAAAAAGTCGATGGGTGTATTTGTGTGTTCTTGCGTATTGAGTTTCAGATCCACATTTGTGAGTGTGTGAGGGCAGTTCCAAGTGTTCATGAGTTTGCTGGATATCCAGTGTGAGTGTGTGTTGTGAGTGTGACAGTGTGTGTGCGTGTCTGTGTGTGTGTTTGCAGGAAAACAGTCTGTATGCCTATAAGAAAAATTCGATGGGTGTTTGTGTGTGTTTCTTCTGTATGTGTGTGTCGGGACCACATTTGTGAATATGTTAGGGCAGTTCCAAGTGTTGATGGCTCTGCTGGAGACCCAGTGAGAGTGCTGTGTTGTGAGTGTGACAGTGTGTGTGTGTCTGTGTGTGTGTGTGTGTTTGGGGGAACCCCACAGTGTATGCTTCTAAGAAAAAGTCGATGGGTGTTTGTGTGTGTTTCTTGTGTATGTGTGTGTCGGGACCACGTATGTGAGTATGTTGTGGCAGTTCCAAGTGCCAGTGTGAATGCTGTGTTGTGAGTGTGGCAGTGTGTGTTTCTGTGTGTGTTTGTGTTGGCGGGAAAACATTGTGTATGCCTGTAAGAATAAGTCGATGGATGTGTGTGTGTGAGTTTCATGTGTATGTGTGTGTCGCGACCACATTTGTCAATATTTTAGGGCAGTTCCAAGTGTTGATGGTTCTGCTGGATACCCATTGTGAGTGCTGTGTTGTAAGTGAGACTGTGTGTGTGTGTGTTCGCGGGAAACCGTTGTGTATGCCTGTAAGAAAAAGTCGATGGGTGTTTGTGTGTGTTTCTTGTGTATGTGTGTGTCGGTAAAACGTTTGTGAGTATGTTAGGGCAGTTCCAAGTGTTGATGGCTCTGCCGAGGCCCAGTGTGCGTACTGTGCTGTTAGTGTGACAGTGTGTGTGTGTGTGTGTGTGTGTTTCTGGAAACCCCACTCTGTCTGCCTGTAACAAAAAGTTGATGGGTGTTTGTGTGTGTTTCTTCTGTATGTGTGTGTCGGGACCACGTTTGTTTGTATGTAAGGGCAGATTCAAGTGCCACTGTGAATTCTGTGTTGTGAGTGTGATAGTGTGTGTGTGTGTGTTTGTGGAAACCATTGTGCATGACTGTAAGTAAAAGTCAATGGGAGTTTGTGTGTGTTTCTTGTGTATGTGTGTGTCGGGACCACGTTTGTGAGTATGTTAGGGCAGTTCCAACTGTTGATGGCTATGCCGGGGACCCAGTGTGAGTGCTGTGTTGTGCGTGTGATAGTGTATGTGTGTGTGTGTGTGTGTGTGTGTGTGTTCCGGTAACCATTGTGTATGCCTGTATGAAAAAGTCGTTGGGTGTATTTGTGTGTTCTTGCGTATTGTGTTTCAGATCCACATTTGTGAGTGTGTGTGTGCAGTTCCAAGTGTTCATGAGTTTGCTGGATATCCAGTGTGAGTGTGTGTTGTGAGTGTGACAGTGTGTGTGCGTGTCTGTGTGTGTGTTTGCAGGAAACCAGTCTGTATGCCTATAAGAAAAATTCCATGGGTGTTTGTGTGTGTTTCTTCTGTATGTGTGTGTCGGGACCACATTTGTGAATATGTTAGGGCAGTTCCAAGTGTTGATGGCTCTGCTGGAGACCCAGTGAGAGTGCTGTGTTGTGAGTGTGATAGTGTGTGTGTGTCTCTGTGTGTGTGTGTGTTTGGGGGAACCCCACAGTGTATGCTTCTAAGAAAAAGTCGATGGGTGTTTGTGTGTGTTTCTTGTGTATGTGTGTGTCGGGACCACGTATGTGAGTATGTTGTGGCAGTTCCAAGTGCCAGTGTGAATGCTGTGTTGTGAGTGTGGCAGTGTGTGTTTATGTGTGTGTTTGTGTTGGCGGGAAAACATTGTGTATGCCTGTAAGAATAAGTCGATGGATGTGTGTGTGAGTTTCATGTGTATGTGTGTGTCGCGACCACATTTGTCAATATTTTAAGGCAGTTCCAAGTGTTGATGGTTCTGCTGGATACCCATTGTGAGTGCTGTGTTGTAAGTGTGACTGTGTGTGTGTGTGTGTTCACGGGAAACCGTTGTGTATGCCTGTAAGAAAAAGTCGATGGGTGTTTGTGTGTGTTTCTTGTGTATGTGTGTGTCGGGAAAACGTTTGTGAGAATGTTAGGGCAGTTCCAAGTGTTGATGGCTCTGCGAGGGCCCAGTGTGCGTACTGTGCTGTTAGTGTGACAGTGTGTGTCTGTGTGTGTGTGTGTGTGTTAGGGGGAACCCCACAGTGTATGCTTCTAAGAAAAAGTCGATGGGTGTTTGTGTGTGCTTCTTGTGTATGTGTGTGTCGGGACCACGTTTGTTTGTATGTTAGGGCAGATTCAAGTGCCAGTGTGAATGCTGTGTTGTGAGTGTGATAGTGTGTGTGTGTGTGTGTTTGCGGAAACCATTGTGCATGACTGTAAGTAAAAGTCAATGGGAGTTTGTGTGTGTTTCTTGTGTATGTGTGTGTCGGGAAAACGTTTGTGAGTATGTTACGGCAGTTCCAAGTGTTGATGGCTCTGCCGAGGCCCAGTGTGAGTGCTGTGTTGCGAGTGTGACAGTGTGTGTGTGTGTGTGTGTTTGGGTAACCATTGTGCATGCCTGTATGAAAAAGTCGATGGGTGTATTTGTGTGTTCTTGCGTATTGTGTTTCAGATCCACATTTGTGAGTGTGTGAGGGCAGTTCCAAGTGTTGATGGCTCTGCTGGATACGCACTGTGAGTGCTGTGTTGTGAGTGTGATAGTGTGTGCGTGTGTGTTTGCGGGAAACCATTGTGTACGCCTGTAACAAAATGTCGATGGGTGTTTGTGTGTTTCTTGTGTATGTCTGTGTTGGGAAAACGTTTGTGAGTATGTTAGGGCAGTTCCAAGTGTTGATGTCTCTGCCGAGGTACAGAGTGAGTGCTGTGTTGTGAGTGTGAGTGTGTGTGTCTGTGTGTGTGTGTGTTTTCGGGTAACCATTGTGTATGCCTGTATGAAAAAGTCGATGGGTGTATTTGTGTGGTCTTGCGTATTGTGTTTCAGATCCACATTTGTGAGTGTGTGAGGGCAGTTCCAAGTGTTCATGAGTTTGCTGGATATCCAGTGTGAGTGTGTGTTGTGAGTGTGACAATGTGTGTGCGTGTCTGTGTGTGTGTTTGCAGGAAACCAGTCTGTATGCCTATAAGAAAAATTCCATGGTTGTTTGTGTGTGTGTCTTCTGTATGTGTGTGTCGGGACCACATTTGTGAATATGTTAGGGCAGTTCCAAGTGTTGATGGCTCTGCTGGAGACCCAGTGAGAGTGCTGTGTTGTGAGTGTGACAGTGTGTGTGTCTGTGTGTGTGTGTGTGTTTGGGGGAACCCCACAGTGTATGCTTCTAAGAAAAAGTCGATGGGTGTTTGTGTGTGTTTCTTGTGTATGTGTGTGTCGGGACCACGTATGTGAGTATGTTGTGGCAGTTCCAAGTGCCAGTGTGAATGCTGTGTTGTGAGTGTGGCAGTGTGTGTTTCTGTGTGTGTTTGTGTTGGCGGGAAAACATTGTGTATGCCTGTAAGAATAAGGCGATGGATGTTTGTGTGAGTTTCATGTGTATGTGTGTGTCGCGACCACATTTGTCAATATTTTAGGGCAGTTCCAAGTGTTGATGGTTCTGCTGGATACCCATTGTGAGTGCTGTGTTGTAAGTGTGACTGTGTGTTTGTGTGTGTTCGCGGGAAACCGTTGTGTATGCCTGTAAGAAAAAGTCGATGGGTGTTTGTGTGTGTTTCTTGTGTATGTGTGTGTCGGTAAAACATTTGTGAGTATGTTAGGGCAGTTCCAAGTGTTGATGGCTCTGCCGAGGCCCAGTGTGCGTACTGTGCTGTTAGTGTGACAGTGTGTGTGTGTGTGTGTGTGTGTGTTTGGGGAAACCCCACTCTGTCTGCCTGTAACAAAAAGTTGATGGGTGTTTGTGTGTGTTTCTTCTGTATGTGTGTGTCGGGACCACGTTTGTTTGTATGTTAGGGCAGATTCAAGTGCCACTGTGAATGGTGTGTTGTGAGTGTGATAGTGTGTGTGTGTGTGTGTTTGCGGAAACCATTGTGCATGACTGTAAGTAAAAGTCAATGGGAGTTTGTGTGTTTCTTGTGTATGTGTGTGTCGGGACCACGTTTGTGAGTATGTTAGGGCAGTTCCAACTGTTGATGGCTATGCCCGGGACCCAGCGTGAGTGCTGTGTTGTGCGTGTGATAGTGTATGTGTGTGTGTGTGTGTGTGTGTTTTGCTGGATACCATTGTGTATGTCTGTAAGAAAAAGTCGTAGGGTGTTTTTGTGTGTTTCTTCTGCATGTGTGTTTCGGGACCACGTTTGTGAATATGTTAAGGTAATTCCAAGTGTTCATGGCTCTGCTGGAGATCCAATGTGAGTGCTCTGTCGTGAGTGTGACTTTTGTGTGTGTGTGTGTGTGTGTTTGCAGGAAACCATTGTGTATGCCTGCAAGAAAAAGTCGATGGGTGTTTGTGTGTGTTATTTGTATATGTGTGTGTCAGGACCATGTTTGTGATAATGTTAAAACAGTTCCAAGTGTTGACGGCTGTGTTGGAGACCCAGTGTGAGTGCTGTGTTGTGAGTGTGATAGTGTGTGTGTGTCTGTGTGTGTTTCAGAACCCCCTGTGTACGCCTGTAAGAAAAATTCCATGGGTGTTTGTGTGTGTTTCTTGTGTATGTGTGTGTCGGGAAAACGTTTGTGAGTATGTTAGGGCAGTTCCAAGTGTTGATGGCTCTGCCGAGGCCCAGTGTGAGTGCTGTGTTGCGAGTGTGACAGTGTGTGTGTGTGTGTGTGTGTGTGTTTTCCGGTAACCATTGTGTATGCCTGTATGAAAAAGTCGATGGGTGTATTTGTGTGTTCTTGCGTATTGTGTTTCAGATCCACATTTGTGAGTGTGTGAGGGCAGTTCCAAGTGTTCATGAGTTTGCTGGATATCCAGTGTGAGTGTGTGTTGTGAGTGTGACAGTGTGTGTGCGTGTCTGTGTGTGTGTTTGCAGGAAATCAGTCTGTATGCCTATAAGAAAAATTCGATGGGTGTTTGTGTGTGTTTCTTCTGTATGTGTGTGTCGGGACCACATTTGTGAATATGTTAGGGCAGTTCCAAGTGTTGATGGCTCTGCTGGAGACCCAGTGAGAGTGCTGTGTTGTGAGTGTGACAGTGTGTGTGTGTCTGTGTGTGTGTGTGTGTTTGGGGGAACCCCACAGTGTATGCTTCTAAGAAAAAGTCGATGGGTGTTTGTGTGTGTTTCTTGTGTATGTGTGTGTCGGGACCACGTATGTGAGTATGTTGTGGCAGTTCCAAGTGCCAGTGTGAATGCTGTGTTGTGAGTGTGGCAGTGTGTGTTTTTGTGTGTGTTTGTGTTGGGGGAAAACATTTTGTTTGCCTGTAAGAATAAGGCGATGGATGTTTGTGTGAGTTTCATGTGTATGTGTGTGTCGCGACCACATTTGTCAATATTTTAGGGCAGTTCCAAGTGTTGATGGTTCTGCTGGATACCCATTGTGAGTGCTGTGTTGTAAGTGTGACTGTGTGTGTGTGTGTTCGCGGGAAACCGTTGTGTATGCCTGTAAGAAAAAGTCGATGGGTGTTTGTGTGTGTTTCTTGTGTATGTGTGTGTTGGTAAAACATTTGTGAGTATGTTAGGGCAGTTCCAAGTGTTGATGGCTCTGCCGAGGCCCAGTGTGCGTACTGTGCTATTAGTGTGACAGTGTGTGTGTGTGTGTGTGTGTTTGGGGAAACCCCATTCTGTCTGCCTGTAACAAAATGTTGATGGGTGTTTGTGTGTGTTTCTTGTGTATGTGTGTGTCGGGACCACGTTTGTTTGTATGTTAGGGCAGATTCAAGTGCCAGTGTGAATGCTGTGTTGTGAGTGTGATAGTGTGTGTGTGTGTGTGTGTTTGCGGAAACCATTGTGCATGACTGTAAGTAAAAGTCAATGGGAGTTTGTGTGTTTCTTGTGTATGTGTGTGTCGGGACCACGTTTGTGAGTATGTTAGGGCAGTTCCAACTGTTGATGGCTATGCCGGGGACCCAGTGTGAGTGCTGTGTTGTGCGTGTGATAGTGTATGTGTGTGTGTGTGTGTGTGTGTGTTTTGCTGAATACCATTGTGTATGTCTGTAAGAAAAAGTCGTAGGGTGTTTTTGTGTGTTTCTTCTGCATGTGTGTTTCGGGACCACGTTTGTGAATATGTTAAGGTAATTCCAAGTGTTCATGGCTCTGCTGGAGATCCAATGTGAGTGCTCTGTCGTGAGTGTGACTTTTGTGTGTGTGTGTGTGTGTGTGTGTGTTTGCAGGAAACCATTGTGTATGCCTGCAAGAAAAAGTCGATGGGTGTTTGTGTGTGTTATTTGTATATGTGTGTGTCAGGACCATGTTTGTGATAATGTTAAAGCAGTTCCAAGTGTTGACGGCTGTGTTGGAGACCCAGTGTGAGTGCTTTATTGTGAATGTGATAGTGTGTGTGTGTCTGTGTGTGTTTCAGAACCCCCTGTGTACGCCTGTAAGAAAAACTCAATGGGTGTTTGTGTGTGTTTCTTGTGTATGTGTGTGTCGGGAAAACGTTTGTGAGTATGTTAGGGCAGTTCCAAGTGTTGATGGCTCTGCCGAGGCCGAGTGTGAGTGCTGTGTTGCGAGTGTGACAGTGTGTGTGTGTGTGTGTGTTTTCCGGTAACCATTGTGTATGCCTGTATGAAAAAGTCGATGGGTGTATTTGTGTGTTCTTGCGTATTGTGTTTCAGATCCACATTTGTGAGTGTGTGAGGGCAGTTCCAAGTGTTCATGAGTTTGCTGGATATCCAGTGTGAGTGTGTGTTGTGAGTGTGACAGTGTGTGTGCGTGTCTGTGTGTGTGTTTGCAGGAAATCAGTCTGTATGCCTATAAGAAAAATTCGATGGGTGTTTGTGTGTGTTTCTTCTGTATGTGTGTGTCGGGACCACATTTGTGAATATGTTAGGGCAGTTCCAAGTGTTGATGGCTCTGCTGGAGACCCAGTGAGAGTGCTGTGTTGTGAGTGTGACAGTGTGTGTGTGTCTGTGTGTGTGTGTGTGTTTGGGGGAACCCCACAGTGTATGCTTCTAAGAAAAAGTCGATGGGTGTTTGTGTGTGTTTCTTGTGTATGTGTGTGTCGGGACCACGTATGTGAGTATGTTGTGGCAGTTCCAAGTGCCAGTGTGAATGCTGTGTTGTGAGTGTGGCAGTGTGTGTTTTTGTGTGTGTTTGTGTTGGGGGAAAACATTTTGTTTGCCTGTAAGAATAAGGCGATGGATGTTTGTGTGAGTTTCATGTGTATGTGTGTGTCGCGACCACATTTGTCAATATTTTAGGGCAGTTCCAAGTGTTGATGGTTCTGCTGGATACCCATTGTGAGTGCTGTGTTGTAAGTGTGACTGTGTGTGTGTGTGTTCGCGGGAAACCGTTGTGTATGCCTGTAAGAAAAAGTCGATGGGTGTTTGTGTGTGTTTCTTGTGTATGTGTGTGTTGGTAAAACATTTGTGAGTATGTTAGGGCAGTTCCAAGTGTTGATGGCTCTGCCGAGGCCCAGTGTGCGTACTGTGCTATTAGTGTGACAGTGTGTGTGTGTGTGTGTGTTTGGGGAAACCCCATTCTGTCTGCCTGTAACAAAATGTTGATGGGTGTTTGTGTGTGTTTCTTGTGTATGTGTGTGTCGGGACCACGTTTGTTTGTATGTTAGGGCAGATTCAAGTGCCAGTGTGAATGCTGTGTTGTGAGTGTGATAGTGTGTGTGTGTGTGTGTGTTTGCGGAAACCATTGTGCATGACTGTAAGTAAAAGTCAATGGGAGTTTGTGTGTTTCTTGTGTATGTGTGTGTCGGGACCACGTTTGTGAGTATGTTAGGGCAGTTCCAACTGTTGATGGCTATGCCGGGGACCCAGTGTGAGTGCTGTGTTGTGCGTGTGATAGTGTATGTGTGTGTGTGTGTGTGTGTGTTTTGCTGAATACCATTGTGTATGTCTGTAAGAAAAAGTCGTAGGGTGTTTTTGTGTGTTTCTTCTGCATGTGTGTTTCGGGACCACGTTTGTGAATATGTTAAGGTAATTCCAAGAGTTCATGGCTCTGCTGGAGATCCAATGTGAGTGCTCTGTCGTGAGTGTGACTTTTGTGTGTGTGTGTGTGTGTGTGTGTGTTTGCAGGAAACCATTGTGTATGCCTGCAAGAAAAAGTCGATGGGTGTTTGTGTGTGTTATTTGTATATGTGTGTGTCAGGACCATGTTTGTGATAATGTTAAAGCAGTTCCAAGTGTTGACGGCTGTGTTGGAGACCCAGTGTGAGTGCTTTATTGTGAATGTGATAGTGTGTGTGTGTCTGTGTGTGTTTCAGAACCCCCTGTGTACGCCTGTAAGAAAAACTCAATGGGTGTTTGTGTGTGTTTCTTGTGTATGTGTGTGTCGGGAAAACGTTTGTGAGTATGTTAGGGCAGTTCCAAGTGTTGATGGCTCTGCCGAGGCCGAGTGTGAGTGCTGTGTTGCGAGTGTGACAGTGTGTGTGTGTGTGTGTGTTTTCCGGTAACCATTGTGTATGCCTGTATGAAAAAGTCGATGGGTGTATTTGTGTGTTCTTGCGTATTGTGTTTCAGATCCACATTTGTGAGTGTGTGAGGGCAGTTCCAAGTGTTCATGAGTTTGCTGGATATCCAGTGTGAGTGTGTGTTGTGAGTGTGACAGTGTGTGTGCGTGTCTGTGTGTGTGTTTGCAGGAAACCAGTCTGTATGCCTATAAGAAAAATTCCATGGTTGTTTGTGTGTGTGTCTTCTGTATGTGTGTGTCGGGACCACATTTGTGAATATGTTAGGGCAGTTCCAAGTGTTGATGGCTCTGCTGGAGACCCAGTGAGAGTGCTGTGTTGTGAGTGTGACAGTGTGTGTGTGTCTGTGTGTGTGTGTGTGTTTGGGGGAACCCCACAGTGTATGCTTCTAAGAAAAAGTCGATGGGTGTTTGTGTGTGTTTCTTGTGTATGTGTGTGTCGGGACCACGTATGTGAGTATGTTGTGGCAGTTCCAAGTGCCAGTGTGAATGCTGTGTTGTGAGTGTGGCAGTGTGTGTTTCTGTGTGTGTTTGTGTTGGCGGGAAAACATTGTGTATGCCTGTAAGAATAAGGCGATGGATGTTTGTGTGAGTTTCATGTGTATGTGTGTGTCGCGACCACATTTGTCAATATTTTAGGGCAGTTCCAAGTGTTGATGGTTCTGCTGGATACCCATTGTGAGTGCTGTGTTGTAAGTGTGACTGTGTGTTTGTGTGTGTTCGCGGGAAACCGTTGTGTATGCCTGTAAGAAAAAGTCGATGGGTGTTTGTGTGTGTTTCTTGTGTATGTGTGTGTCGGTAAAACATTTGTGAGTATGTTAGGGCAGTTCCAAGTGTTGATGGCTCTGCCGAGGCCCAGTGTGCGTACTGTGCTGTTAGTGTGACAGTGTGTGTGTGTGTGTGTGTGTGTGTGTGTTTGGGGAAACCCCACTCTGTCTGCCTGTAACAAAAAGTTGATGGGTGTTTGTGTGTGTTTCTTCTGTATGTGTGTGTCGGGACCACGTTTGTTTGTATGTTAGGGCAGATTCAAGTGCCACTGTGAATGGTGTGTTGTGAGTGTGATAGTGTGTGTGTGTGTGTGTTTGCGGAAACCATTGTGCATGACTGTAAGTAAAAGTCAATGGGAGTTTGTGTGTTTCTTGTGTATGTGTGTGTCGGGACCACGTTTGTGAGTATGTTAGGGCAGTTCCAACTGTTGATGGCTATGCCCGGGACCCAGCGTGAGTGCTGTGTTGTGCGTGTGATAGTGTATGTGTGTGTGTGTGTGTGTGTGTGTGTTCCGGTAACCATTGTGTATGCCTGTATGAAAAAGTCGATGGGTGTATTTGTGTGTTCTTGCGTATTGTGTTTCAGATCCACATTTGTGAGTGTGTGAGGGCAGTTCCAAGTGTTCATGAGTTTGCTGGATATCCAGTGTGAGTGTGTGTTGTGAGTGTGACAGTGTGTGTGCGTGTCTGTGTGTGTGTTTGCAGGAAACCAGTCTGTATGCCTATAAGAAAAATTCGATGGGTGTTTGTGTGTGTTTCTTCTGTATGTGTGTGTCGGGACCACATTTGTGAATATGTTAGGGCAGTTCCAAGTGTTGATGGCTCTGCTGGAGACCCAGTGAGAGTGCTGTGTTGTGAGTGTGATAGTGTGTGTGTGTCTCTGTGTGTGTGTGTGTTTGGGGGAACCCCACAGTGTATGCTTCTAAGAAAAAGTCGATGGGTGTTTGTGTGTGTTTCTTGTGTATGTGTGTGTCGGGACCACGTATGTGAGTATGTTGTGGCAGTTCCAAGTGCCAGTGTGAATGCTGTGTTGTGAGTGTGGCAGTGTGTGTTTATGTGTGTGTTTGTGTTGGCGGGAAAACATTGTGTATGCCTGTAAGAATAAGTCGATGGATGTGTGTGTGAGTTTCATGTGTATGTGTGTGTCGCGACCACATTTGTCAATATTTTAAGGCAGTTCCAAGTGTTGATGGTTCTGCTGGATACCCATTGTGAGTGCTGTGTTGTAAGTGTGACTGTGTGTGTGTGTGTGTTCACGGGAAACCGTTGTGTATGCCTGTAAGAAAAAGTCGATGGGTGTTTGTGTGTGTTTCTTGTTTATGTGTGTGTCGGGAAAACGTTTGTGAGTATGTTAGGGCAGTTCCAAGTGTTGATGGCTCTGCGAGGGCCCAGTGTGCGTACTGTGCTGTTAGTGTGACAGTGTGTGTCTGTGTGTGTGTGTGTGTGTTAGGGGGAACCCCACAGTGTATGCTTCTAAGAAAAAGTCGATGGGTGTTTGTGTGTGCTTCTTGTGTATGTGTGTGTCGGGACCACGTTTGTTTGTATGTTAGGGCAGATTCAAGTGCCAGTGTGAATGCTGTGTTGTGAGTGTGATAGTGTGTGTGTGTGTGTGTTTGCGGAAACCATTGTGCATGACTGTAAGTAAAAGTCAATGGGAGTTTGTGTGTGTTTCTTGTGTATGTGTGTGTCGGGAAAACGTTTGTGAGTATGTTAGGGCAGTTCCAGTGTTGATGGCTCTGCCGAGGCCCAGTGTGAGTGCTGTGTTGCGAGTGTGACAGTGTGTGTGTGTGTGTGTTTTTGGGTAACCATTGTGCATGCCTGTATGAAAAAGTCGATGGGTGTATTTGTGTGTTCTTGCGTATTGTGTTTCAGATCCACATTTGTGAGTGTGTGAGGGCAGTTCCAAGTGTTGATGGCTCTGCTGGATACGCACTGTGAGTGCTGTGTTGTGAGTGTGATAGTGTGTGCGTGTGTGTTTGCGGGAAACCATTGTGTACGCCTGTAAGAAAATGTCGATGGGTGTTTGTGTGTTTCCTGTGTATGTCTGTGTTGGGAAAACGTTTGTGAGTATGTTAGGGCAGTTCCAAGTGTTGATGTCTCTGCCGAGGTACAGAGTGAGTGCTGTGTTGTGAGTGTGAGTGTGTGTGTGTGTGTGTGTTTTCCGGTAACCATTGTGTATGCCTGTATGAAAAAGTTGATGGGTGTATTTGTGTGTTCTTGCGTATTGTGTTTCAGATCCACATTTGTGAGTGTGTGAGGGCAGTTCCAAGTGTTCATGAGTTTGCTGGATATCCAGTGTGAGTGTGTGTTGTGAGTGTGACAGTGTGTGTGCGTGTCTGTGTGTGTGTTTGCAGGAAACCAGTCTGTATGCCTATAAGAAAAATTCCATGGTTGTTTGTGTGTGTGTCTTCTGTATGTGTGTGTCGGGACCACATTTGTGAATATGTTAGGGCAGTTCCAAGTGTTGATGGCTCTGCTGGAGACCCAGTGAGAGTGCTGTGTTGTGAGTGTGACAGTGTGTGTGTCTGTGTGTGTGTGTGTGTGTTTGGGGGAACCCCACAGTGTATGCTTCTAAGAAAAAGTCGATGGGTGTTTGTGTGTGTTTCTTGTGTATGTGTGTGTCGGGACCACGTATGTGAGTATGTTGTGGCAGTTCCAAGTGCCAGTGTGAATGCTGTGTTGTGAGTGTGGCAGTGTGTGTTTCTGTGTGTGTTTGTGTTGGCGGGAAAACATTGTGTATGCCTGTAAGAATAAGGCGATGGATGTTTGTGTGAGTTTCATGTGTATGTGTGTGTCGCGACCACATTTGTCAATATTTTAGGGCAGTTCCAAGTGTTGATGGTTCTGCTGGATACCCATTGTGAGTGCTGTGTTGTAAGTGTGACTGTGTGTTTGTGTGTGTTCGCGGGAAACCGTTGTGTATGCCTGTAAGAAAAAGTCGATGGGTGTTTGTGTGTGTTTCTTGTGTATGTGTGTGTCGGTAAAACATTTGTGAGTATGTTATGGCAGTTCCAAGTGTTGATGGCTCTGCCGAGGCCCAGTGTGCGTACTGTGCTGTTAGTGTGACAGTGTGTGTGTGTGTGTGTGTGTGTGTGTGTTTGGGGAAACCCCACTCTGTCTGCCTGTAACAAAAAGTTGATGGGTGTTTGTGTGTGTTTCTTCTGTATGTGTGTGTCGGGACCACGTTTGTTTGTATGTTAGGGCAGATTCAAGTGCCACTGTGAATGGTGTGTTGTGAGTGTGATAGTGTGTGTGTGTGTGTGTTTGCGGAAACCATTGTGCATGACTGTAAGTAAAAGTCAATGGGAGTTTGTGTGTTTCTTGTGTATGTGTGTGTCGGGACCACGTTTGTGAGTATGTTAGGGCAGTTCCAACTGTTGATGGCTATGCCCGGGACCCAGCGTGAGTGCTGTGTTGTGCGTGTGATAGTGTATGTGTGTGTGTGTGTGTGTGTGTTTTGCTGGATACCATTGTGTATGTCTGTAAGAAAAAGTCGTAGGGTGTTTTTGTGTGTTTCTTCTGCATGTGTGTTTCGGGACCACGTTTGTGAATATGTTAAGGTAATTCCAAGTGTTCATGGCTCTGCTGGAGATCCAATGTGAGTGCTCTGTCGTGAGTGTGACTTTTGTGTGTGTGTGTGTGTGTGTTTGCAGGAAACCATTGTGTATGCCTGCAAGAAAAAGTCGATGGGTGTTTGTGTGTGTTATTTGTATATGTGTGTGTCAGGACCATGTTTGTGATAATGTTAAAACAGTTCCAAGTGTTGACGGCTGTGTTGGAGACCCAGTGTGAGTGCTGTGTTGTGAGTGTGATAGTGTGTGTGTGTCTGTGTGTGTTTCAGAACCCCCTGTGTACGCCTGTAAGAAAAATTCCATGGGTGTTTGTGTGTGTTTCTTGTGTATGTGTGTGTCGGGAAAACGTTTGTGAGTATGTTAGGGCAGTTCCAAGTGTTGATGGCTCTGCCGAGGCCCAGTGTGAGTGCTGTGTTGCGAGTGTGACAGTGTGTGTGTGTGTGTGTGTGTGTGTTTTCCGGTAACCATTGTGTATGCCTGTATGAAAAAGTCGATGGGTGTATTTGTGTGTTCTTGCGTATTGTGTTTCAGATCCACATTTGTGAGTGTGTGAGGGCAGTTCCAAGTGTTCATGAGTTTGCTGGATATCCAGTGTGAGTGTGTGTTGTGAGTGTGACAGTGTGTGTGCGTGTCTGTGTGTGTGTTTGCAGGAAATCAGTCTGTATGCCTATAAGAAAAATTCGATGGGTGTTTGTGTGTGTTTCTTCTGTATGTGTGTGTCGGGACCACATTTGTGAATATGTTAGGGCAGTTCCAAGTGTTGATGGCTCTGCTGGAGACCCAGTGAGAGTGCTGTGTTGTGAGTGTGACAGTGTGTGTGTGTCTGTGTGTGTGTGTGTGTTTGGGGGAACCCCACAGTGTATGCTTCTAAGAAAAAGTCGATGGGTGTTTGTGTGTGTTTCTTGTGTATGTGTGTGTCGAGACCACGTATGTGAGTATGTTGTGGCAGTTCCAAGTGCCAGTGTGAATGCTGTGTTGTGAGTGTGGCAGTGTGTGTTTTTGTGTGTGTTTGTGTTGGGGGAAAACTTTGTGTTTGCCTGTAAGAATAAGGCGATGGATGTTTGTGTGAGTTTCATGTGTATGTGTGTGTCGCGACCACATTTGTCAATATTTTAGGGCAGTTCCAAGTGTTGATGGTTCTGCTGGATACCCATTGTGAGTGCTGTGTTGTAAGTGTGACTGTGTGTGTGTGTGTTCGCGGGAAACCGTTGTGTATGCCTGTAAGAAAAAGTCGATGGGTGTTTGTGTGTGTTTCTTGTGTATGTGTGTGTCGGTAAAACATTTGTGAGTATGTTAGGGCAGTTCCAAGTGTTGATGGCTCTGCCGAGGCCCAGTGTGCGTACTGTGCTATTAGTGTGACAGTGTGTGTGTGTGTGTGTGTGTGTGTGTGTGTGTTTGGGGAAACCCCACTCTGTCTGCCTGTAACAAAATGTTGATGGGTGTTTGTGTGTGTTTCTTGTGTATGTGTGTGTCGGGACCACGTTTGTTTGTATGTTAGGGCAGATTCAAGTGCCAGTGTGAATGCTGTGTTGTGAGTGTGATAGTGTGTGTGTGTGTGTGTTTGCGGAAACCATTGTGCATGACTGTAAGTAAAAGTCAATGGGAGTTTGTGTGTTTCTTGTGTATGTGTGTGTCGGGACCACGTTTGTGAGTATGTTAGGGCAGTTCCAACTGTTGATGGCTATGCCGGGGACCCAGTGTGAGTGCTGTGTTGTGCGTATGATAGTGTATGTGTGTGTGTGTGTGTGTGTGTGTTTTGCTGAATACCATTGTGTATGTCTGTAAGAAAAAGTCGTAGGGTGTTTTTGTGTGTTTCTTCTGCATGTGTGTTTCGGGACCACGTTTGTGAATATGTTAAGGTAATTCCAAGTGTTCATGGCTCTGCTGGAGATCCAATGTGAGTGCTCTGTCGTGAGTGTGACTTTTGTGTGTGTGTGTGTGTGTGTGTTTGCAGGAAACCATTGTGTATGCCTGCAAGAAAAAGTCGATGGGTGTTTGTGTGTGTTATTTGTATATGTGTGTGTCAGGACCACGTTTGTGATAATGTTAAAGCAGTTCCAAGTGTTGACAGCTGTGTTGGAGACCCAGTGTGAGTGCTGTGTTGTGAGTGTGATAGTGTGTGTGTGTCTGTGTGTGTTTCAGAACCCCCTGTGTACGCCTGTAAGAAAAATTTAATGGGTATTTGTGTGTGTTTCTTGTGTATGTGTGTGTCGGGAAAACGTTTGTGAGTATGTTAGGGCAGTTCCAAGTGTTGATGGCTCTGCCGAGGCCCAGTGTGAGTGCTGTGTTGCGAGTGTGACAGTGTGTGTGTGTGTGTGTTTTCGGGTAACCATTGTGCATGCCTGTATGAAAAAGTCGATGGGTGTATTTGTGTGTTCTTGCGTATTGTGTTTCAGATCCACATTTGTGAGTGTGTGAGGGCAGTTCCAAGTGTTGATGGCTCTGCTGGATACGCACTGTGAGTGCTGTGTTGTGAGTGTGATAGTGTGTGTGCGTGTGTGTTTGCGGGGAACCATTGTGTACGCCTGTAAGAAAATGTCGATGGGTGTTTGTGTGTTTCTTGTGTATGTCTGCGTTGGGAAAACGTTTGTGAGTATGTTAGGGCAGTTCCAAGTGTTGATGTCTCTGCCGAGGTACAGAGTGAGTGCTGTGTTGTGAGTGTGATAGTGTGTGTGTGTGTGTGTGTGTGTTTTCGGGTAACCATTGTGTATGCCTGTATGAAAAAGTCGATGGGTGTATTTGTGTGTTCTTGCGTATTGAGTTTCAGATCCACATTTGTGAGTGTGTGAGGGCAGGTCCAAGTGTTCATGAGTTTGCAGGATATCCAGTGTGAGTGTGTGTTGTGAGTGTGACAGTGTGTGTGCGTGTCTGTGTGTGTGTTTGCAGGAAAACAGTCTGTATGCCTATAAGAAAAAGTCGATGGGTGTTTGTGTGTGTTTCTTCTGTATGTGTGTGTCGGGACCACATTTGTGAATATGTTAGGGCAGTTCCAAGTGTTGATGGCTCTGCTGGAGACCCAGTGAGAGTGCTGTGTTGTGAGTGTGACAGTGTGTGTGTGTCTGTGTGTGTGTGTGTGTTTGGGGGAACCCCACAGTGTATGCTTCTAAGAAAAAGTCGATGGGTGTTTGTGTGTGTTTCTTGTGTATGTGTGTGTCGGGACCACGTATGTGAGTATGTTGTGGCAGTTCCAAGTGCCAGTGTGAATGCTGTGTTGTGAGTGTGGCAGTGTGTGTTTCTGTGTGTGTTTGTGTTGGCGGGAAAACATTGTGTATGCCTGTAAGAATAAGTCGATGGATGTGTGTGTGTGAGTTTCATGTGTATGTGTGTGTCGCGACCACATTTGTCAATATTTTAGGGCAGTTCCAAGTGTTGATGGTTCTGCTGGATACCCATTGTGAGTGCTGTGTTGTAAGTGAGACTGTGTGTGTGTGTGTTCGCGGGAAACCGTTGTGTATGCCTGTAAGAAAAAGTCGATGGGTGTTTGTGTGTGTTTCTTGTGTATGTGTGTGTCGGTAAAACGTTTGTGAGTATGTTAGGGCAGTTCCAAGTGTTGATGGCTCTGCCGAAGCCCAGAGTGCGTACTGTGCTGTTAGTGTGACAGTGTGTGTGTGTGTGTGTGTGTGTGTTTCTGGAAACCCCACTCTGTCTGCCTGTAACAAAAAGTTGATGGGTGTTTGTGTGTGTTTCTTCTGTATGTGTGTGTCGGGACCACGTTTGTTTGTATGTAAGGGCAGATTCAAGTGCCACTGTGAATTCTGTGTTGTGAGTGTGATAGTGTGTGTGTGTGTGTTTGTGGAAACAATTGTGCATGACTGTAAGTAAAAGTCAATGGGAGTTTGTGTGTGTTTCTTGTGTATGTGTGTGTCGGGACCACGTTTGTGAGTATGTTAGGGCAGTTCCAACTGTTGATGGCTATGCCGGGGACCCAGTGTGAGTGCTGTGTTGTGCGTGTGATAGTGTATGTGTGTGTGTGTGTGTGTGTGTGTGTGTGTGTTCCGGTAACCATTGTGTATGCCTGTATGAAAAAGTCGATGGGTGTATTTGTGTGTTCTTGCGTATTGTGTTTCAGATCCACATTTGTGAGTGTGTGAGGGCAGTTCCAAGTGTTCATGAGTTTGCTGGATATCCAGTGTGAGTGTGTGTTGTGAGTGTGACAGTGTGTGTGCGTGTCTGTGTGTGTGTTTGCAGGAAACCAGTCTGTATGCCTATAAGAAAAATTCGATGGGTGTTTGTGTGTGTTTCTTCTGTATGTGTGTGTCGGGACCACATTTGTGAATATGTTAGGGCAGTTCCAAGTGTTGATGGCTCTGCTGGAGACCCAGTGAGAGTGCTGTGTTGTGAGTGTGATAGTGTGTGTGTGTCTCTGTGTGTGTGTGTGTTTGGGGGAACCCCACAGTGTATGCTTCTAAGAAAAAGTCGATGGGTGTTTGTGTGTGTTTCTTGTGTATGTGTGTGTCGGGACCACGTATGTGAGTATGTTGTGGCAGTTCCAAGTGCCAGTGTGAATGCTGTGTTGTGAGTGTGGCAGTGTGTGTTTCTGTGTGTGTTTGTGTTGGCGGGAAAACATTGTGTATGCCTGTAAGAATAAGTCGATGGATGTGTGTGTGTGAGTTTCATGTGTATGTGTGTGTCGCGACCACATTTGTCAATATTTTAGGGCAGTTCCAAGTGTTGATGGTTCTGCTGGATACCCATTGTGAGTGCTGTGTTGTAAGTGAGACTGTGTGTGTGTGTGTTCGCGGGAAACCGTTGTGTATGCCTGTAAGAAAAAGTCGATGGGTGTTTGTGTGTGTTTCTTGTGTATGTGTGTGTCGGTAAAACGTTTGTGAGTATGTTAGGGCAGTTCCAAGTGTTGATGGCTCTGCCGAAGCCCAGAGTGCGTACTGTGCTGTTAGTGTGACAGTGTGTGTGTGTGTGTGTGTGTGTGTGTGTGTTTCTGGAAACCCCACTCTGTCTGCCTGTAACAAAAAGTTGATGGGTGTTTGTGTGTGTTTCTTCTGTATGTGTGTGTCGGGACCACGTTTGTTTGTATGTAAGGGCAGATTCAAGTGCCACTGTGAATTCTGTGTTGTGAGTGTGATAGTGTGTGTGTGTGTGTTTGTGGAAACCATTGTGCATGACTGTAAGTAAAAGTCAATGGGAGTTTGTGTGTGTTTCTTGTGTATGTGTGTGTCGGGACCACGTTTGTGAGTATGTTAGGGCAGTTCCAACTGTTGATGGCTATGCCGGGGACCCAGTGTGAGTGCTGTGTTGTGCGTGTGATAGTGTATGTGTGTGTGTGTGTGTGTGTGTGTGTGTGTGTTCCGGTAACCATTGTGTATGCCTGTATGAAAAAGTCGATGGGTGTATTTGTGTGTTCTTGCGTATTGTGTTTCAGATCCACATTTGTGAGTGTGTGAGGGCAGTTCCAAGTGTTCATGAGTTTGCTGGATATCCAGTGTGAGTGTGTGTTGTGAGTGTGACAGTGTGTGTGCGTGTCTGTGTGTGTGTTTGCAGGAAACCAGTCTGTATGCCTATAAGAAAAATTCGATGGGTGTTTGTGTGTGTTTCTTCTGTATGTGTGTGTCGGGACCACATTTGTGAATATGTTAGGGCAGTTCCAAGTGTTGATGGCTCTGCTGGAGACCCAGTGAGAGTGCTGTGTTGTGAGTGTGATAGTGTGTGTGTGTCTCTGTGTGTGTGTGTGTTTGGGGGAACCCCACAGTGTATGCTTCTAAGAAAAAGTCGATGGGTGTTTGTGTGTGTTTCTTGTGTATGTGTGTGTCGGGACCACGTATGTGAGTATGTTGTGGCAGTTCCAAGTGCCAGTGTAAATGCTGTGTTGTGAGTGTGGCAGTGTGTGTTTATGTGTGTGTTTGTGTTGGCGGGAAAACATTGTGTATGCCTGTAAGAATAAGTCGATGGATGTGTGTGTGAGTTTCATGTGTATGTGTGTGTCGCGACCACATTTGTCAATATTTTAAGGCAGTTCCAAGTGTTGATGGTTCTGCTGGATACCCATTGTGAGTGCTGTGTTGTAAGTGTGACTGTGTGTGTGTGTGTGTTCACGGGAAACCGTTGTGTATGCCTGTAAGAAAAAGTCGATGGGTGTTTGTGTGTGTTTCTTGTTTATGTGTGTGTCGGGAAAACGTTTGTGAGTATGTTAGGGCAGTTCCAAGTGTTGATGGCTCTGCGAGGGCCCAGTGTGCGTACTGTGCTGTTAGTGTGACAGTGTGTGTGTGTGTGTGTGTGTGTGTTAGGGGGAACCCCACAGTGTATGCTTCTAAGAAAAAGTCGATGGGTGTTTGTGTGTGCTTCTTGTGTATGTGTATGTCGGGACCACGTTTGTTTGTATGTTAGGGCAGATTCAAGTGCCAGTGTGAATGCTGTGTTGTGAGTGTGATAGTGTGTGTGTGTGTGTGTTTGCGGAAACCATTGTGCATGACTGTAAGTAAAAGTCAATGGGAGTTTGTGTGTGTTTCTTGTGTATGTGTGTGTCGGGAAAACGTTTGGAAGTATGTTAGGGCAGTTCCAAGTGTTGATGGCTCTGCCGAGGCCCAGTGTGAGTGCTGTGTTGCGAGTGTGACAGTGTGTGTGTGTGTGTGTTTTTGGGTAACCATTGTGCATGCCTGTATGAAAAAGTCGATGGGTGTATTTGTGTGTTCTTGCGTATTGTGTTTCAGATTCACATTTGTGAGTGTGTGAGGGCAGTTCCAAGTGTTGATGGCTCTGCTGGATACGCACTGTGAGTGCTGTGTTGTGAGTGTGATAGTGTGTGTGCGTGTGTGTTTGCGGGAAACCATTGTGTACACCTGTAACAAAATGTCGATGGGTGTTTGTGTGTTTCTTGTGTATGTCTGTGTTGGGAAAACGTTTGTGAGTATGTTAGGGCAGTTCCAAGTGTTGATGTCTCTGCCGAGGTACAGAGTGAGTGCTGTGTTGTGAGTGTGAGTGTGTGTGTGTGTGTGTGTGTGTGTTTTCGGGTAACCATTGTGTATGCCTGTATGAAAAAGTCGATGGGTGTATTTGTGTGTTCTTGCGTATTGTGTTTCAGATCCACATTTGTGAGTGTGTGAGGGCAGTTCCAAGTGTTCTTGAGTTTGCTGGATATCCAGTGTGAGTGTGTGTTGTGAGTGTGACAGTGTGTGTGCGTGTCTGTGTGTGTGTTTGCAGGAAACCAGTCTGTATGCGTATAAGAAAAATTCAATGGGTGTTTGTGTGTGTGTCTTCTGTATGTGTGTGTCGGGACCACATTTGTGAATATGTTAGGGCAGTTCCAAGTGTTGATGGCTCTGCTGGAGACCCAGTGAGAGTGCTGTGTTGTGAGTGTGACAGTGTGTGTGTGTCTGTGTGTGTGTGTGTGTTTGGGGGAACCCCACAGTGTATGCTTCTAAGAAAAAGTCGATGGGTGTTTGTGTGTGTTTCTTGTGTATGTGTGTGTCGGGAAAACGTTTGTGAGTATGTTAGGGCAGTTCCAAGTGTTGATGGCTCTGCCGAGGCCCAGTGTGAGTGCTGTGTTTCGAGTGTGACAGTGTGTGTGTGTGTGTGTGTTTTCGGGTAACCATTGTGCATGCCTGTATGAAAAAGTCGATGGGTGTATTTGTGTGTTCTTGCGTATTGTGTTTCAGATCCACATTTGTGAGTGTGTGAGGGCAGTTCCAAGTGTTGATGGCTCTGCTGGATACGCACTGTGAGTGCTGTGTTGTGAGTGTGATAGTGTGTGTGCGTGTGTGTTTGCGGGGAACCATTGTGTACGCCTGTAAGAAAATGTCGATGGGTGTTTGTGTGTTTCTTGTGTATGTCTGTGTTGGGAAAACGTTTGTGAGTATGTTAGGGCAGTTCCAAGTGTTGATGTCTCTGCCGAGGTACAGAGTGAGTGCTATGTTGTGAGTGTGATAGTGTGTGTGTGTGTGTGTGTGTGTGTGTGTGTTTTCGGGTAACCATTGTGTATGCCTGTATGAAAAAGTCGATGGGTGTATTTGTGTGTTCTTGCGTATTGAGTTTCAGATCCACATTTGTGAGTGTGTGAGGGCAGGTCCAAGTGTTCATGAGTTTGCAGGATATCCAGTGTGAGTGTGTGTTGTGAGTGTGACAGTGTGTGTGCGTGTCTGTGTGTGTGTTTGCAGGAAAACAGTCTGTATGCCTATAAGAAAAATTCGATGGGTGTTTGTGTGTGTTTCTTCTGTATGTGTGTGTCGGGACCACATTTGTGAATATGTTAGGGCAGTTCCAAGTGTTGATGGCTCTGCTGGAGACCCAGTGAGAGTGCTGTGTTGTGAGTGTGACAGTGTGTGTGTGTCTGTGTGTGTGTGTGTGTTTGGGGGAACCCCACAGTGTATGCTTCTAAGAAAAAGTCGATGGGTGTTTGTGTGTGTTTCTTGTGTATGTGTGTGTCGGGACCACGTATGTGAGTATGTTGTGGCAGTTCCAAGTGCCAGTGTGAATGCTGTGTTGTGAGTGTGGCAGTGTGTGTTTTTGTGTGTGTTTGTGTTGGGGGAAAACATTTTGTTTGCCTGTAAGAATAAGGCGATGGATGTTTGTGTGAGTTTCATGTGTATGTGTGTGTCGCGACCACATTTGTCAATATTTTAGGGCAGTTCCAAGTGTTGATGGTTCTGCTGGATACCCATTGTGAGTGCTGTGTTGTAAGTGTGACTGTGTGTGTGTGTGTTCGCGGGAAACCGTTGTGTATGCCTGTAAGAAAAAGTCGATGGGTGTTTG